>NC_068434.1:56512233-56875983 GCF_023373465.1 Oncorhynchus keta | reverse complement strand
TTTCTCGCTCGCTCACCTTTGTGGTCATGCATCTTCCTCCTCCACTCCTCCTCCTCCTCGTCTTCTAATTCTCCCCCCTTTCCTCACCATTTCCAGAGTAGGCAGAAGTTGTCAATAACAACTGATACAGGGTCAGATCTTTGTCAACATGCTATGGTTACTATAGAGGGTGTATTAATATGATCCTAGATCTGTGGTAAGGGCAACTTCTACCTGAAACTGCTATTCTACTCTGTATGCGTTTTGAAGAGAGGGCACTCCATTTTGGAAAGTCCTGTCTGACTCTGGCATCACGCCTCATTTGGCATATCTGCTTAATGGGCTGCGAGGGACCTTTGGATAACCTGTGCGTGTGTGCGTGCGATGTGAGTGTGGGCACGTGTTCCGCGCACACAAGAATGTGAGCGAGCACGACTCATGAGCGAGCGCGTCTCACTGTGAACGTGTCCCTAATAGTTAACCCGAGATGGAGGAGTGGACGTCTTGAATTCGGTCGGACGTTACGATAGCGGATAGGATAGGCCACGACTACTGTCCTACTGCTGCTGTACTGTGTACTGTGAGAGAATGTTTATTCGGTGATTCGGGTTTATACATTCATCTGGGCCCGTATTCATAAAGTGTCATAAAGTAGTAGTACTGACCTAGGAGCAGTTTAGCCTTTTTATATGAGTACCGAAAAGAAGGACCTAATCCTAGATGAACACTCCTACTCTGAGACACTTTATGAATGATGACCATGGACTTTGTTTCACAAGCATGTCACTGTTTTTCTGAACTAAATGACTGCATGCTGCCTAAACCCAACATAGCAGGCATAGGAAGATGCCTGAACAGAGTCCCCGCATCCATTTTTGGGGGGAAACAGAAGTTAGGTTGAATATACAGTATACATGAAAACAGGAAACATCGTCTTTTTGTCGAGCCAGTGGAGAGTGCATGCTGTCCATCCCTGGTCGTTTTTGCACCTGCTCCGGCAAATGTACCTAAAAAAAACAATGCAATAGCCCCACCCTCTGGTCACCATGTGTAACTGCAGGTTAATGTTCAGCTGGGCATAAATACTTTCAATATCTGGACATGTGTTTTTCTCTCTCCTTTTCAGATTGTAAATGCGTTTCTCCTCCACTGCTTTTCCTTTTCATCTGAATTTGTTCTTTTCTTACTTTCTCGACTTGAATGAAAACTGTCTTGGATGTGCAGCCAAGGGGAGCAACATTAGGTTCATTTCATGATTACGATTTAATGTGGCCACATCCCGAACGAGAACGGACAGAACACTTTTCATCAGTGAATTGTAAACGGTGTATGTCATGACTAGGCGAGCAGTGAAGCCTGTGACTTAATATCTCCCTCAGAATTACATCGGGTATAACATTTTGCTGCTCAGTTGGTAGATCACAGTTCTTGCAATGCCAGAATAGTGCGTCTGATTCCCAGGATCCCCCGTATATATTGTTTATACACTAACATTTTCAGTGTGTTCATTTCAGAACGCTCATGTCATCATAGTCTTTATTGTCAGACAGGAACTTAATAATGACTTCTTATAGCCCAGAACCCCAGTTTAATTCACAAGACAGTTAATTCACGAGCTAACAGCAGTCTGAGCTAGACCTATTCTCCCACTAACAAACTCCCATGCAGTCCTACATGGTCATGTTAAGGATAAACAAATATATATATTTTACATTTAAGGTCACTCAATCAGAGTGGCAAGAAGGAAATAAGAGTTGCGATGTTTCACACCGGTATTGAACTACCGGTCGAAATCTATTCATCAGACCAACAGCCGAACAGCCACAGAATTATGTTTCCTCCTCAATTTATAGGTCTACGTGAGAGTCAGACCCGGCTGGAATAGAGTGTAGGATGCGGACTTCGACTCCTGGCTACGGCTACACAGGAGATTAGCTAATAATATGGGGTTACTGAAAGGTGGAAAAATATTGGACGTTTAATGAATGTATTGCCTAAACTTAGCTTTTCATGCCATTGAGTGTAAACTCTCTCTTCCTCTCTCTCTTTCTTTCTTTCTCTCTCTCTCTCTCTCTCTCTCTCTCTCTCTCTCTCTCTCTCTCTCTCTCTCTCTCTCTCTCTCTCTCTCTCTCTCTCTCTCTCTCTCTCTCTCTCTCTCTCTCTCTCAGACTTCCAGGCCCGAGTGCGAGGGTGTCCACTGCTGGCAGTGACATCACACCTCGCGGGTCGGTTGGCGCCGCCGGCAACCGGCGCAGTCAGGGCTTCACAGACAAGACCAAACCAGCCGCTCACCTGCACAAAGGTACGTCTGTCCTTCGCACACGCACACTCACACTCACACACACACACCTTTATGACTGTGCACGTGTCTGGAATTCAACCTTGGGCAATATGGCCCACTCAAAGCCTGATCCATGACCCGAAATACGATCAATGTATGTACACACACACACACACGCACACACACACACACACACACACACACGCACACGCACACGCACACACACACACACACACACACACACACACACACACACACACACACACACACACACACACACACACACACACACACGTCTTGATCGTATTTCGAGTCATGGATCAGGCTCTGAGTGGGCCATATTGCCCGAGGTTGAATTCCAGACACGTGCACAGCCATAAAGGACCAAATGTCTAAACCACCTGTCATTAAACGCTGACAGTCTGTCCTGGTCATGGTGTGGACGATGACGTCTGTGAGTATAGCAGCTATCCTAATCAGGCCGTTATAGTGTGGGAGGCCATAGGAGTCACCCTTTCTCAGAATAGACCGAGGCCTATCCACAAAGCGTCTCATGTTACAGTGAGGGTGCTGAGCTAAGATCTGTCCGTATAATATTATTCATGATGATACAAAAGGCTAAACTGATTCCAGATCAGCACTCCTACTCTGAGACGCTCTGTGGATACAGGTCCCTGAGTGCAGACACCCTCACCCACAATGCACTGCATCAGTGCTGAAGCGCTTTACTGCGACGTGAGTGAGTTGGGCCATGAAATAGAGTATTCGTCTTTGTTGCCCATGTTGAGTGCATAAAAGGTTATTCATTAGATAAACAATGTTATGAGTCAAACTAGATATGATTTATGGTGCCAGATGCTTCACCTATTTACCTGGCTGGCCATATGATTCTTCTATCTTGGCTAAGGGAGCTTTGGGATACAGGATATGAACAGTACAATACTGTGTATTACGAGGACAGTCGAAATACTACGTGTGTGCACGTGCGTGTGTGTGCGTGCCTGCGTTCGTTCGTGCGCGTGCCTGCACGTGACGCTGACCTATGGAGAGTGTGTGTGCTGCATGTCTCCTCGCTAAATGCCATTGATATGGGTTACAAGGTGAGGTGACAGTGTGTGATTTATAGAGGTGTGTGTGTGTTAGATTTAGTGTTGCGCTATAAAGGTTACCATGACCTCTAGCTGGTATGACCGCTATGCACTGTGCTCTGTCTAACCTCAAAGGTGCTTGCTTGCCTATAGCAGGACACTGTGAATGACCCATGACTAGGGCTGTGGCGATCATGACATTTTGTCCTCTGGTTAATGTCATGCAAAAGTCTGCCGGTCTCAAAGGTAATTGACCTTTAATGAAATTAAACACGTTTGCATCTCCAGGCCTCCAAGCTTTATGTCATATGATGTGCCCTGAATCAATTTCCTAAATCAATTACCATTGCTTGGCCTGCATCTTGTTGGTGTGTGTCACGTTTACCCCCCCTCTCCGGCGCTCAACGCCGCCAGTGGTCTCATCATTACGCACACCTGCCACCAGCATTACGCGCATCTGTGCCTCTGGACAGTCACCTGGACTCTATAACCTTCCTGATTACCTCCCCTATATCTGTCACTCCCCCTGGTTCTTTCATCAGGCATTATTGACTCTGTTTCTGTTTCATGTCTTTATTATTATTTATTACCGTACACGTTAAAGAATAACGCCTCACCAAGGGCTACCAACAGGGATATTTATTTTCCTTTTTTACTGGTGACGTCGGGTCCCAGTGCCGCTGCCGAAGCCAGTGCCGCTGCCTCAGCTGGCTCGACAGATTCTCAAACCTCGGTTGGCTCGGCATGCTTCCCATGCCTCAGCCGGCTTGTCAGGCTCCCGTGCCTCAGCCGGCTCGTCAGGCTCCCGTGCCTCAGCCGGCTCGTCAGGCTCCCGTGCCTCAGCCGGCTCGTCAGGCTCCCGTGCCTCAGCCGGCTCGTCAGGCTCCCGTGCCTCAGCCGGCTCGTCAGGCTCCCGTGCCTCAGCCGGCTCGTCAGGTCCCGTGCCTCAGCCGGCTCGTCAGGCTCCCGTGCCTCAGCCGGCTCCTCAGGCTCCCGTGCCTCAGCCGGCTCGTCAGGTTCCCGTGCCTCAGCCGGCTCGTCAGGTTCACGTGCCTCATCCGGCTTGTCAGGTTCCCGTGCCTCATCTGGCTTGTCAGGTTCCCGTGCCTCATCCGGCTCGTCAGGTTCCCGTGCCTCAGCAGAAGCGACCGGCCAGCTCCTGGCCCCCAACTCAATCAAATCAAACTTTATTTGTCACATGCGCCTAATACAACAAGTGTAGAACTTACCGTGAAATGCTTACTAAACAAGCCCTTAACCAACAGTGCAATTCAAGAAGAGTTAAGAAAATATTGACCAAATCAACTAAAGAAAAAAATTATATATCTTTTTTTAAAGTAACACAATAAAGTAACAATAACAATAACAAGGCTTTATACAGGGAGGACCGGTATCTGACGCCTCCTATTATATAGGTCCTGGATGGCAGGAAGCTTGGCCCCAGTGATGTACTGGGTCATATGCACTACACTCTGTAGCACCTTATGATCAGATGCCAAGCAGTTGCCATACCCGGTGGTGATGCAACCGGTCAGGATCCTCTCGATGGTGCAGATGTAGAACTTTTTGAGGATCTGGGGACCCATGCCAAAAATGTTCAGTCTCCTGATGGGGAAAAGGTTTTATCGTGCCCTCTGCACGACTGTCTTGGTATGTTTGGACCATGATAGTTTGTTGGGGATGTGGACACCAAGGAACTTGAAACTCTCGACCCACTCCACTTCAGCCCTGTCGATGTTAATGGGGGCCTGTTTCGGCCCGCCTTTTCCTGTAGTCCACGATCAGCTCCTTTGTCTTGCTCACATTGAGGGAGAGATTGTTGTCCTGGCACCACATGGCGAGGTCTCTGACCTCCTCCCTATAGGCTGTCTCACCGTTGTCGGTGATCAGGCCTACCACTGTTGTGTTGTCAGCAAACTTAATGATGGTGTTGGAGTCGTGTTTGGCCACACAGTCGTGGGTGAACAAGGAATACAGGAGGTGACTAAGTACACACCCCTGAGGGGGCCCAGTGTTGAGGATCAGCGTGGCAGATGTGTTGTTGCCTACCCTTACCACCCGGGACCATTCCTCTGGTCGGCGGCGTCCGGCGGCTGGAGCCCAGCGTCAGGGAGGGGGTACTGTCACGTCGCCAGTTGTCTCATCATTACGCACACCCGCCACCAGCGTTACGTGCACCTGCGCCTCATGATACTCACCTGGACTCCATGACCTTCCTGATTACCTCCCCTATATCTGTCATTCCCCTTGGTTCTTTCCTCAGCCGTTATTGACTCTGTTTCTTGTCTGTACGCTTTTCGTGTTTCTTATTTTGCACTATTGTTCTATTCATTGTTAAATATTCAGTCCCTGTACCCGCTTCCCGATTATAATAATAATAATAATAATAATAATAATATATGCCATTTAGCAGACGCTTTTATCCAAAGCGACTTACAGTCATGTGTGCATACATTCTACGTATGGGTGGTCCCGGGAATCGAACCCACTACCCTGGCGTTACAAGCGCCATGCTCTACCAACTGAGCTAGCGTACGCGTTAGTGTGTGGTCACACAAATCAAAATTCAATCAATCGTCACTGTATTCAGATCGACTGACACTCTGTCTACTGTGCGGACTTAATGCGGCTCTATTTTCGGCTGTGTTCAGCCATGGCAAATCTGTGTTGACTGTGCATTTAGTTAGAGGTTTTATGTAGCTTCTTTGCGCTGTTGTCACCACCCAGCTGGTCTCCCGGGGTTGTTTCTAGACTCACTGTGTTTCTCTTCCACAGTCTCAATCCATTCCCCTGTGTTAGACTGTATGAACGATGGAGGCAGGAGAGATGGAGGGAAACGAGAGAAGGAGAGGGTGATGTGTGTGTGTGAGAGAGAGAGAGAGAGAGAGAGAGAGAGAGAGAGAGAGAGAGAGAGAGAGAGAGAGAGAGAGAGAGAGAGAGAGAGAGAGAGAGAGATGTGAAGGGTGCAGGGGGACAGACGGCAGGTAGGGGGGTTTGGAATCACCCCCTGCCTTCCCTGTTGAGTGTCTGCCAAACCCCCCTCTCCCAACTCACTCCTGCACAACAGTTCCACTGCCCTCTGTGGAACGTCTGTTAGAGTTTGGAACCCTGGCTTCTGCGCTCAGCTTCTTTTGGTCTCTACTCTACTGGGACAGTGATACTCCTGAGGTTTGTCATCTATCTTTTCACTGCTCTCCTCTTAGCCTCACTGGGTGCTGAAACTAGCTTTCTCCCAAATCATACATGACGTCAATGTGCGATTTGTATGACAGTTAGGAATCGACCCAGACTTATAGTACCATTGGTCATGGTCTTTTACCTAGTGACCAGACACAGGGTCTGACTCAGTCTTATTTGACATTTTGTGATTAGTTTGTGTTTAAGAAATAAATAATCATACACTGTTTTAATACATCATTTTACTTAGTAAGCTTTACTGTACCAAATTAGCAACAAGTTTACTAGCGGGAACGTTCGGTGATTTACTACCTTGAAATCAAATGCTGGAGATGCTAAGGCTCAGTAAAAACGAGCCTGAACTGTTCAGTGTTGCTGACAGAAGAATGTAAAACATGTCCTTGGAACCATCCTGTTTTATACAGTAGAGAGACATGAGCATACAGTTGGCCTTCCTCTTATGCTTTACATTCTCACCTTGAGAGACATAATATGAACTGTCTCTATTCCTTTGTAGCGTTTGTGGGTGTAATGTTTACGGTTCATTTTGTATTATGTATTTCACATTTAGTTTATTATCTATGTAAACATATGTTTCTCATGCCAACAAAGCCCTTTGAATTGAATTGAAAGAGAGTGAGTGAGAGAGTGTGTTGTGTGTGTGTGTGTATGTGCGTTCCAAGCGAATGTGCGCGTGGGTGCTTACTCTTGTATGTGTGTGTGTGCATGCGTGCGTGGTGTGGTGTGCATGGCGTGCGTGGTGTGCGTGCGTGCATGGCGTGCGTGGTGTGCGTGCGTGGTGTGGTGTGCATGCGTGCATGGCGTGCGTGGTGTGCGTGCGTGGTGTGCATGCGTGATGTGTGTGCGTGGTGTGCATGCGTGGTGTGTGTGCATGCGTGGTGTGCGTGTGTGCGTGGGTGTGCGTGGTGTGGTGCATGCGTGTGCGTGCGTGCATGGTGTGCGTGGTGTGCATGCGTGGTGTGCGTGCGTGGTGTGCGTGCGTGGTGTGGTGTGCGTGCGTGGTGTGCGTGCGTGGTGGCGTGCGTGCGTGGTGCGTGGTGTGTGTGCGTGGTGTGCGTGCGTGGAGTGGTGTGCGTGCGTGCGTGGTGTGCGTGCGTGGTGGTGTGCATGCGTGCGTGGTGTACGTGCGTGGTGTGCGTGCGTGGTGTGGTGTGCGTGCGTGGTGTGCATGCATGGTGTGCGTGCGTGGTGTGGTGTGGTGTGCGTGCGTGCGTGGTGTGCGTGTGTGGTGTGCGTGCGTGGTGTGCGTACGTGGTGTGGTGTGCGTGCGTGCGTGCGTGCGTGCGTGCGTGCGTGCGTGCGTGCGTGGTGTGCGTGCGTGCGTGGTGTGCGTGCGTGGTGTGGTGTGCGTGCGTGCGTGCTGTGCGTGCGTGGCGTGCGTGTGTGGTGTGCGTGCGTGTTGTGTGTGCGTGGTGTGCGTGTGTGGTGTGCGTGCGTGTTGTGTGTGCGTGGTGTGCATTTCGTGGTGTGCATGCATGCACACATGTGAGAGTGTACGGACAGTGCAGACAGTGCTGAATGAATGGCCAGCCGATGAGCCTGTAGCCTCTGTTTGAGTGTGTTCATGTGGAGGAACTTTAAAAGTTTCACTCCAAATCAAGACTGGCCGTCCCACTTGGGGATACGAGTAAGCAGTTTAGACAGAAGTCGACTATATGAAATGATACTCAATTGAACGGAGCAATAGAACATATAAGCAAAAAATACAACAATTCACTTTTAGTTGTCTATTTATCTAGTTATTTTTCGTTTTTTTTTTCTGGCAAGACATCTGTGTACGGCTAAAAATGGTTGCTCTCTGGGCAGTCCTGGAAATACGCCTGAGCTATTTCTATAAGTATCATACAGTACTGTACTGTATGTTGCTAAAAAAAAGTATCTTCCTGAATCTGGACACATTCATCATCATATGTTTAGGCTGCGCGTCATTCTAAACTGTATACAGTGTCTATAAGTATGATACTGCCCCCCCCCCCCAGGCTCAGTCATGGCTTTTATGTTTAGACTTTATGTCTATCTCTCTATGTTTCTATAGGCAGGGAATGTACAGGTCAGTACTGACTGATGGGTGATCTAAATTACGGTCTTGCAACCGTGAAATCGGTCAAGTGGGCTACGCAGTGTCTGCAGATGCTAGGCCCCTCTAATGCTTTTAAGCTTGTTTTTGCGTGCGGTTGCGGTCTCGGCAGCGTTTTCCTCCCGGGTTTCGTTTGGGACGAGGTTGAGCCGTTACGCGCTGAGGGGGAAACCATGGGCCTTTTGAAGTGGCTGTGCTGAACAAACATGTCTCTGACATGCGCACACGCCCGCACACATGCTACACACACACACACACATTGTGGACGTTTGTATTGTACACTTGGTAATGGCACCTATAGACACAGTGGAACAGACACAATGAAACACACACACAGGCGCGATGATCCGTGAAAACGGGGGATGATCCCAGAAGCCGATGGCTTCATACACAGACAAAATAAGGCACAGCCCGCTTTGAGTTTGCCAAAAGGCACCTAAAGGACTCAGACCATTGAGAAACAACATTCTCTGGTCTGATGAAATCAAGATTGAACTCTTTTGGCCTGAATGCCAAGCGCCGCGTCTGGAGGAAACCTGGCACCATCCCTACGGTGAAGCATGGTGGTGGCAGCATCGCGCTTTGGGGATGTTTTACAGTGGCAGGGACTGGGAGACGAGTCAGAAAATCTACTCCAGAGTGCTCAGGACCTCAGACTGGGGCAAAGGTTCCCCTTCCAACAAGACAGCGAACCTAAGCACACAGCCAAGACGACGCAGGAGTGGCTTCGGGACACGTCTCTGAATGTCTTTGAGTGGCCCAGCCAGAGCCCGGACTTGAACCCTATCGAACATCTCTGGAGAGACCTGAAAATAGCTGTGCAGCGACACTCCCCATCCAACATGACAGAGCTTGAGAGGATCTGCAGGGAATAATGGGAGAAACTCCCCAAATACAGGTGTGGCAAGCTTATAACGTCATACCCAATAAGACCTTACAGTGAAATGCTTACTTACAGGCTCTAACCAATAGTGCAAAAGAGGTATTAGGTGAACAATAGGTAAGTAAAGAAATAAAACAACAGTGAAAAGACTGTGAGAAATAACAGTTGTGAGGCTACATAAAGACACCGGTTAGTCAGGCTGATTGAGGTTGTATGTACATGTAGATATGGTTAAAGTGATGCATATATGATGAACAGAGAGTAGCAGTCGCGTAAAAGAGGGATTGGCGGGTGGTGGGTTGTGGGTGGCGGGTGGCGGGACACAGTGCAGATAGCCCGGTTAGCCAATGTGCGGGAGCACTGGTTGGTCGGGCCAATTTAGGTAGTATGTACATGAATGTATAGTTAAAGTGACTATGCATGTATGATAAATAGAGAGTAGCGGCAGTGTAAAAGAGGGGTTGGGCGGAGGCACACAATGTAAATAGTCCGGGTTGCCATTTGATTACCTTGTTCAAGAGTCTTATGGCTTGGGGGTAAAAACTGTTGAGAAGCCTTTTTTGTCCTCGGGTCACGCCCTGGCCATAGAGAGGCTTTTATTCTCTATTTTGGTTAGGCCAGGGTGTGACTAGGGTGGGCATTCTATGTTCCTTTTTCTAGGTTTTTGTATTTCTTTGTTTTTGGCCGAGTATACTTCCCAATCAGGGACAGCTGTCTATCGTTGTCTCTGATTGGGAACCATACTTAGGTCGCTCTTGCCCACATGGGTTTTGTGGGTAGTTGTTTTCTGTATTGTTAGTTTCCTTTACAGAACTGTTCGTTTTCCTCTTTGTTGTTTTTTGTTCTAGTGTTCTGATTTGAATAAAATATCATGAACACGTCTCACGCTGCGCCTTGGTCCAGTCATTCACAGGAAGAGGATCGTTACACCTAGACTTGGCACTCCGGTACCGATTGCCATGCAGTAGTAGAGAGAACAGTCTATGACTGGGGTGGCTGGAGTCTTTGTCAATTTTTAGGGCCTTCCTCTGACACCGCCTGGTGTAGAGGTCCTGGATGGCAGGCAGCTTTGCCCCAGTAATGTACTGGGCCGTACGCACTACCCTCTGTAGTGCCTTGCGGTCGGAGGCCGGGCAAATGCCGTACCAGGCAGTGATGCAACCAGTCAGGATGCTCTCGATGTTGCAGTTGTAGAACCTTTTGAGGATCTCAGGACCCATGCCAAATCTTTTTAGTTTCCTGAGGCGGAATAGGCTTTGTCGTGCCCTCTTCACGACTGTCTTGGTGTGTTTGGATCATTCTAGTTTGTTGTTGATGTGGACACCAAGGAACTCAACCTGCTCCTACAGAACCGTAGATGAGAATGGGGGCGTGCTCGGTCCTCCTATTCCTGTAGCCTACAATCATCTCCTTAGTCTTGGTTACGTTGAGGGAGAGGTTGTTATTCTGGCACCACCCAGCCAGGTCTCTGACCTCCTCCCTATAGGCCGTCTCGACTCGAGACTGTAATCGCTGTCAACAGCGCTTCCACAAGTACTGAGTAACGGGTCTGAATACTTATGTAAATGTGATATTTCAGTTGTTTTTTTCAAACACATTTCTAAAAACCCGTTTTTGCCTTGTAATTATGTGGTATTGTGTGTAGATTGATGAGGGGGAAAAATTGATTTAATCCATTTTAGAATAAGGCTGTAACGTAACAAAATGTGGAAAAAGTCAAAAAGTCAAAGGTTTCCAAATGCACTGCAGATGAGATTTTGTTTTAGTCCATTGTTTAACAGAGGTATGAACGTGTGTGTGTGTGTGTGTGTGTGTGTGTGTGTGTGTGTGAGAGAGAGAGAGAGAGAGAGAGAGAGAGAGAGAGAGAGAGAGAGAGAGAGAGAGAGAGAGAGAGAGAAAGTTGGGTTATGGCAGGAAGTTCACTGGTGGTCTGTGGTTAAGTCCTGAGGGCCTCTCTCTGTCTGTCAGACTCAGATTTCAGACTACTAATTGACTGCACTAATTGAGTAGTTAAGATTTAAACACTAAAACCTGGGTCCTGTGTGAACTACGAGAATAC
Organism: Oncorhynchus keta; assembly: GCF_023373465.1. NCBI lineage: Eukaryota > Metazoa > Chordata > Actinopteri > Salmoniformes > Salmonidae > Oncorhynchus > Oncorhynchus keta. The sequence goes on along the minus strand of NC_068434.1, from coordinate 56,864,418 downwards.
ACAAGTCATATAGAGGCACAAAGGTGTGTGTGTGTTGGTGGAGTCCTATTTTTGTCCCAAGGTAGTGAACTTTGTCACAGTGATCTCAGTAGCCAGGTCAGGAGGTCTATGATCTCTTACGAGTGGGATGTCAGCAGTCCATGTGTTTGTGATATTGGACCAGAACAAAAGTTTACTGGGTGGCAATCTTTAGGTGTGGAAGAGGGAGAAAGAATGCTGGTCAGTGGCTCAGGTGTGAGTGTTTATGTGTATTGATACATCACGTGTGTGTCTAAAACAGGAAACAAGTAAATTGTGTGATATAAGAAGGGGATTGAATTCAATACAACTTTATTGACAACTGTGGGGCAAAGGGGTTCATTGCAATTTCACTTCTGACCCAGGATGCGAAATGTGGATCTCCTTTTCATTCAAACTGGGTCATTTGGTTCTGGGTCATCCCCAGAAATGCTCTGTGTGTTTCTTGTGTCCAGTGTCCAAGCCAACACAATGTCCACTTCTCAACCAAAACCCAAGCTGGTTTCACCCCCTATTCTCCCTCTGGGGCACAGACCGTTCTGTTGGCATGACGTGAGCTTCTCAACGTTCCCCTTTTCCCACATCCCAGCCTCAGTGAGTCTGAATCCCTCTCTCTTTCTCATTCTCTCCTCTCTCTCTCTCTCTCTCTCTCTCTCTCTCTCTCTCTCTCTCTCTCTCTCTCTCTCTCTCTCTCTCTCTCTCTCTCTCTCTCTCTCTCTCTCTCTCTCTCTACCTCCTCTGTAATTACAGCTGGTCCTCTCTCTCTCTCTCTCATTCAGGCCCTCCTCCAATAGGAAGCCAGCTATTAGCAACCTGACCCACTTTCCGCCGGCTAACCTCTAGCACGGCTAATTGGGCCCTAATCACTTCCTAATGGCGCATTGTTTCAATGCAGGCTTTCTAAATACTGAACTGGGGGGAAACGAAAGGGGCATGAAAAGCAATTAGGGCATGAAAGGTGTTTAAAAAACAGGAATAAATGGGATGAAAATGGGATGTGGCATAAAGACGTGGAGTGTTTAATATTCCTCGTAAATACTTCCTTAACGAGGTTCAAATGTGTGAATATTAAATTAGTTTATGGAGTTACCAAGTGTTTAGAGTCATGTTAATGCAGTATACTGAAAAAGGGGTTGCATACTGCACTGTACGAAGAGATGGTACACTCTTACAAAAAAGGGTTCCAAAAGGGTTCTTCTCGGCTCTCCCCATAGGAGAACCCTTTTTGGTTCCGGGGGGGAAACCTTATTGGTTCTATGTAGAACCCTATGTAAGAGAGCATTCTACCTGGATCAAAAAGGGTTCTTAAAAAGGGTTCGGCCGCCGAGGTTCTAGATAGCACCTTTTTCCCCCTAAGAGTGTATTGAAAAGGAATTGCAACGGATGAAATTTGAGATCATTACTTAATAATAGACCGTGTTTGTGAAGGTATTTGGGTAAGTGCAGCAGGACCTTAGCTTCTGTTTTGCCGTGTCCATGTGCTCTACTGGCTGACTAATGGGTTGGGCATGGGAGTGGCCACAAGGGCAGTTTGGCAGTTTGGCTTTGAATATTCAAAGTAATGCTAGCGGTAAGTTGGCACTTGGAGTCTCTACCGGCACACAACAATAACTACACTGTTCTTGTACGGTACAGTATTAGTCTCTCGAGGAAAAACATCTTAGCTGCTATATGAGTTCTGTATCTATGTTGGTTTTGGATTTGATTGTGACTGTTTTTGGTAAGTCAAACATTATTGATTTAGAGGTTTAACAAATTATAAACTTTTTTAAAAGTACTTTGTGTTGGTTTTGTGTGCTCTGTAAGACAAAATAGTCCAATTTAATGAAAGTGTTTGTGTTTTAGCTAGCTCATTTCCACAGTAGTTCAGAATACAGACTTAGGATAGAGTCTTTGACTGTGAATTGGAAGATAATGAACCAGAACCAGTCCATATAAGTCCAAACCTCCCACGGGTGTTGGTAGCCGTGTTCTATCTCAGCTAAAATTCCTCGGTCAAACTTTAAAGGGCTTTCCCTCGTTGTTAGTGTCCAAGGTTTCTAATAGTTATCGGAGTGTCGTGTGCTCGCTAGCGTTAAGTAATGACACGTTTAGACTGTGTCAACACAGGCTAACTCAAGATTTCCACAGTGCAAGACCTTATATGGACAGTTGGTGTGGGGTCTATGAGGATTGCTCTATCTTAACCATCTCTTATTTCTTGCCTTTCCCCTCTCCTTATCCTCTCTCCCACTCCTGCTTTCTCCCTTCTCTTCATCTTCTTCTTCGTCACTCCTCTCATCTCCTAATCTGCTATTCTCCTCTCCTCTCGGTTATCCGCTTCTCACTTCCTCCTCTCGTCTCCTCATCCCCTCTCGTTCCTATTCTCCTCTCCTCTCGGTTATCCGCTTCTCACTTCCTCCTCTCATCCCTTTTTTTCATCCCTTCCACCTCTTCATCCTCTCCTCTTCCTCACAGAACCGTCCGAGGACATGACTTCACAGACTCCGGTAATGACTGAACATGCTCCGTCGTCCCCTGTGACCATCAGCACTTCCGCCAACAGCGTCTCTACCTCGGCTCCTGTCCCTCCATCCTCCTCTTCCTCGGCCATCCCCCACCCCAACTCCAGCAGCAAGCCCTGGAGGAGTAAGTCTGTGAGCTCCAAGCACACGTCCTCCTCAGCCATGCTCTCTGTCAAGCAGGAGAAGGATACCTCCTCAAAGGCCTCCTCGTCCACCGAGCCCCCCCCGAAAGTCATCCAACAGAAGTCGATGCTGGAGAAGCTCAAGCTGTTTAACAGTAAAGGCGGATCTAAGTCCTCGTCCTCCAGCAATCAGGGAGCTCAGGCGGACAGCGGTGCCCCCGCCCGGCAGCTCGGGGCTGGTGAAGTAGAGAGGGCAGAAGCAGGGTCCAACACCGACTCCCTAGGGGAGGCAGAGGGGAACACCCGGCCCGGCGTCAACGGGACAGGTAACGGGACGACCCACGGCGGTGCTTCTGCCCATGTCCCTACCGTCGCCACAACAACCAGCAGCCCCAAGATCGCACTGAGGGGAATCGCTCAGCGCACGTTCAGCAGAGCTATGACTTCTAAAAAGAGCTCAGTGAAAGGACTGGAGAAGGAGAAGGAGAAAGAGAGGGAAAGAGTGAAAGAGGCGGGGAAACACATCGCCACCGAGAGGATGGAACTCAGGGGGGAGGAGCCTAAGGAGGAAGCGACTACCAGTGTCGCAATGGAAACAGAACCCTCCTCCAATAAGAGAACTTCTAAAATCGCCAGTTTCATACCCAAAGGGAGCAAAGTGGCCAAGAAGGAGAGTTCTGTCCCTGCACACAGCGGCATACCAAAGCCAGGGGGTAAAACCTCAGGGGTAGGGGGGAAGGCGCCCTCGGCAGGGGGGAAGGAGGGTGGGGAGCGTCCCCGGAGCATGCGGTTGGGAGGGGGTCTTGTCCTGCAACGCGGACACCTGGACAGAGACCGAGACAGGGACAGCAGGCACTCTAGCTCTACCTCTAGTCTGGCTTCTACAGAGGGCAAGGCCTCACAACAGGGCCACAGCGCCGCCCCGGTGGTGGAAGGTGGTAGTGGTGGCGCTACACAGAGCACAGCCTGCAACACGGTCAGCGTCCAGCTACCTCAGCCCCAGCAGCACCACAGCCACCCCAACACAGCCACCGTAGCACCCTTCATGTACAGGTGAGTAATACATATACTTTGGACTGATAAAACTGTCAACTTTAACATTTGTCAATCCTTTATGAATCTGTAATAGTATCCCGAGAAAATCTGAAAGGACCATAAGTCATTAGTCACTGATCGTTAGTGGGAATCTGCAAGCCGTTTGCTCGGAATTTCCCCGTCATCTAGGTCACAAACGGACGTGGACGGTATCATGGCGACAGAGGCAGGGTCAGGAGGAAGGGGCGGAGAAAACACCCCCTTTAAAGCCAGCCAGCCGTCCATTGAGGACCTTTCAGGTAGGCCATCGACTAGTTCTGTCTGTAGGAGCTGATGGGCGATTGATTATGTGTCTGCACTGTACAGAAGTTACATGGGCCATTTTTAGGGGGTTATTTTTGATTGGGTGAGATCTTTAGTTGGGAGGAGAACAGCACATGAATCCGAATGTGGGTTGATTCTATCTGATGGGAAACATACCTTCCTGGCTCATGCACACTCAATTCAGTTGTGGGTTTTGTTGTGTCCATTAGTGAAGCGCAGGTTGACTCATAGCCCGCAGTCCCCTCGGTTATATCCACGGAGCGGGCGAGTTTAGGGTCATGAAAATATTGTGTTGGTGACGGGCAGGTGGCGGGCGGGTTGAATAAAGTTAAAACGAAAAAGTTTTAAACCTTAAAAAAATCTATAAAAATATCAGTCATATCTATAGGCTACATTGAGGGTTTTCCTTCATTATTGTAGGCTATCTAGCATTAGTGTCTAAGCCTAAGATTTAGGAGCCTAACTGTGCGCGCGTCAAATAGCCTACACTCCAATTGCCAAATGTTTTTTAGGAACGGGGAGAAAAAGTTAACGTGTATCCATGGAGGCACAAAGGACGTCGGAGTCGACTCTGACTGTAGCTTAACAGCGCGTCTTCTATATTAGCGGGTTAGGGTCCGGTGTGAGCCTCAGATTTGGACTTTATCACATATAGTCTGGTGGTTGCTGATGGGTTATTAGCAATAGCGGGCGGGTGTGGGTGAACTGACAGTTGATCCGCGCACCGCTAGTGTCTATGTGCTCAGGTACAATGTTTGTTCCTTATAGAAGAAGATCCAGAGACACGGCGGCTGCGGACTGTTAAAAACATTGCAGACCTCCGCCAGAACCTGGAAGAGACCATGTCCAGTCTACGGGGGACTCAGATCACACACAGGTATGAACCTCCTGCAAATGAGAATGGACAATGTCCAGCCAAGTAGCCAAACAGATGCCAGTTTCAATTCCACATTCTATTTCTGTGTTTCCGACAAGTTCCACTGCCATCCGTTAAGACATGAAAGACACAACTCCTAGAGAGAGAGACCACAATAGTGATCACAATAAAGCTATTCTTAGCAAATTATCCATAACACTTTCTCTTGTGAAAAAAAAGAGTATGTTAATGTACACGGTAAAGTGAGTTAGCACGTCTGTTTTAAATAGCGGTCGTGTTATTCATGTGTGGTCCACCCAGGACAAAGGTCTAATTTTGAAGCTGGAGAGCGTTTTAAGTGGGACGTGACTGCCACCTAGTGGCCATGCAGTGTCACTAATAACTCACGAGTCTGACACTGGGGATGTGTCCCGGCCTCCAGGGTTGCCAGATAGAAATAGAATAAAGGACGAAGTTGGATGAACTTTTGCGGTTTGAGGCTTGTCTGTCTGATGCTCTATTCTAGTGTGTATGTAATGGAGGGCTTGTTCTCCAAAAACCCACTAGACTGTGTCTTGTGTCTGGTTCTTTCAGCATGATCTATCTACCCCCTGTATGAGAGTGTCAGTGTCTTTGAACCAGTAGTGGCTGGATGGAGCGGTGGTTTTTGTCTTTGGATTTTGATTCAAGCTCCTGACCCAGTCTCTCTCCCTGCGGCTTGCTCTCTCCTTTTCGCACAGTTAGAGAGGTCTTACCCACTGTCTAGTCCAGTTCAATACTGCTGAGCTAATGTCTAGCCTTACGCTCAGTCTTTTTTCCCGCTTCTCCCCCTCCCTCCCCCCTCCCTCCCCCAGCACCTTGGAGACGACCTTTGATAGCAACGTCACCACGGAGATCAGCGGTGGCGGGAGTGGGCGGAGCATCCTCAGCCTTACTTCCTCCCGGCCCTCCCTGTCATCATGGCGACTGGGCCAATCCAGCCCCCGCCTGCAGGCAGGGGACGCACCTTCCACGGGGAACGGCTACGGGGGTCGTGCCTCGGGAGGAGGAGGAGGAGGGCAGGGGGGCCGCTACCTGTACCCTGGCCCCCTGCGGAGACAGCTGGCGGGGCGGGGAGGTGCCCTCAGTATGGATCTGGGGGGGAGAGGGGAGGATATTGACCTGGAGGGCATCGCCATGGAGGTGACGGGCTACATGAGTGACGGGGATGTGCTGAGCAAGAACGCAGCGCGCCCTGATGATGTCACCAGTGGGTGAGTATTCTGAGAGAACTAGCATATGATGACAGGGTTAAAAAAAATGTATTTTGTAAATTGCAACTCATCCCTTTTGGTGCTGGTTTGGCTGGTTTTGCGCACTTTCTCATAGGTTTGGGAATCAATCTATTGTAAGTGGCTGTCATGTCACAAGAGGGCACCAGTGTATTTGTAATCTCCCCCAAGTGTAAAAATGTGAACATGGTACAGCCGACAGTAATGTGGCATGAAGGGAAAAATACAGTTGTTCTTGTTGTTGTGAGAGGACTTGTTGTGAGAAGACATTCTGTAATCACTTTTTGAGATGGTATACAGTGCATTCGGAAAGTATTCAGACTCCTTGACTTTTTCCACATTTTGTTACGTTACAGCTTTATTCAAAAATGTATTAAATAGTTTTTTCCCCCTCATCAACATACACTCAATACTCCATATTGACAAAGCAAAAGAGGTCAACATTTTTTTTGCACATTTTATAAATAAAATAAAACTGAAATATCACATTTACATAAGTATGCAGACCCTTTACTCTGTACTTTGTTGAAGGATCTTTGGCAGCGATTACAGCCTCGAGTCTTCTTGGCACACCTGTATTTGGGGAGTTTCTGCCATTCTTCTCTGCAGATCCTCTCAAGCTCTGTCAGGTTGGATGGGGATTGTCACTGCACAGCTATTTTCAGGTCTCTCCAGAGATGTTCGTTCGGGTTCAAGTCCGGGCTCTGGTTGGGCCACTCAAGGACATTCAGAGACTTGTCCCGAAGCCACTCCTGCGTTGTCTTGGCTGTGTGCTTTGGGTGTTCTTGTTGGAAGGTGAACCTTCGCTCCGGTCTGAGGTCCTGAGTGCTCTGGAGCAGGTTTTGTGCTCTGGAGCAGCTGTCATATGCCTTTTAATGAAGAGTGGCTTCCGTCTGGCCACTCTACCATAAAGGCCTTTTGTGTAGATTGACGAGGGGGAAAAAAACAATTTAATCAATTTTAGAATAAGGCTGTAATGTAACAAAAATGTGAAAAAGGGGAAGGGGTCTGAATACTTTCCGAATGCATTGTATGTCCTTTGGGGACCAGGACCTGTATCCACAAATCGTCTCAGATTAGGAGTGCTGGTCTAGGATCAGCTATTGCCTGTCCATGTAATTGTATTATCATTATTTATCTGAAGGGCAAAACAGATTCTAGATCAGCACTCCTACTCTGAGACGCTTCATGAACATGGGCCCAGATCAGATGCTAACTGTATGAAGCTTCGCTCTGTGAGTTCAATCCAGTAGAGTTGAACCTCATAACCTGTTTGTTTTCTAGTCAGTGCCCATGTTGAAGTCAGGGTCCATGTTGTAACAGCCCCCCTGCATACCTTGGCTGTCATACTCTGCAATTTAAACCAATGCTGTTATTATTATCATATGAATTTACACACTGGGAGCCAACTCTGCTGTGGATGCCAGAATCAGGAGAGTGAACGGCCAAAATGATAGCGTGAGACTAAGACACAAGGCAGCAGACTATGTATACATTTTTGAATGCAGATTTGTGTGGGAACAGAAAGATATGTACTAGATAAAAAGGGACCTATGAGTAGCTAAGAACGGATATCTGAATACTGTATAGTCAAACATCAAAAAGCAACAAAAAACATCCTTACTACACTCCTCAAAGTCTCAAGAGGAAGGAAAATAGCCTTCTTTAGATCACATAATTCAAGGGACTCCAAAGTGTTTTGGTCCTCGACCCGACACAGACACGACCCCACCATGTATAAAAAATACATATTATTTTTTTTTTTTAAGATGATGGAATCGAAGGTTGTATGAACCAAAAAAGCGGCACGTTTCTCTCGCTCCATTTCACTTCCGCAGAGTCACCTGCTCTGAATGGGGTGGGGTTAAGTGCTCCCCCTGACACATTTAGATAACCTATTTCAAACCATGCACAGACACATACACACACACACATTTGATTTAGTGGATCATGAAATCATTTTGACAAAATTAATGCATTATGGTTTTAAGGAGGTAGCATTGAATTGGGTACAGTACATTGGGTACATGGTTCATTTTCTTCCCCTAATGTGTTAAACTATGGTATACCTCAGGGCAGCTGCCTTGGGCCACTTCTTTATTTAATATATACCAACGACCTTCCCTATGCCTTGGTTGAAACTCAATGTACTATATTTGCAGATGATACTACAATTTATGCAGCAAGACAATCGGTTCAACAGGTACAGCAGGCTTTACAAGGAGATTTGGAGAATATCAGGGAGTGGGTTTGCCAAAACAAACTTGTTTTAAACACCAAGAAAACCATTCATGATCATGGTCGTCTCAAATAACTGATCTATGTAAAAAATCATATATATATATATATATTAAAACAGCATGCATAATCAGAAGGATAGCTAAATATTTACCAGGACAAATTCTAAGGCAAATAACACAAGCATTAATTGAGAGTCAGGTGAACTACTGTTCTGTGGTCTGGGGAAATGCATCATCAAGTGCAGTTAGGAGGCTGCAGAATGCACAGAACAAAGCTGCAAGGATTGTTTTAAGGCGGAGATATGGGTCTTCTGTTACAGTCATGCGCAATGTTCTTGGCTGGTCATCAATCGACAAGATAATTGAAAAAAACATGCTTATCTTATTTTATAATATACATCATTTAAAACGGCCAAGTTCTATTCACAACGGTATTCAGTTGGTAAGAGACAGACATTCCGTAAATACTAGGAATAGATTGTCCACCATCTATGCGTTATCCAGACAGAAAAGAGATATAGACTAAATAAAATTTTGATTTAGAGCAATACAGAAATTGAATAAATTAACTGAGCAAACTAGAAACCTTTCAATAAAAATGTAAACATTATTTTAAAACAATTGAAATATGTAACGGCTCTCTTCTATCTCCTCCTCTGACGAAGAGGTAGAACAAGGATCGGACCAAAATGCAGCGTGATGATGATTCATGATATATTTTAATGAAGGAAAAACTATACATGCAGAAACTACAAAAATAATGAAATGAAATCATGAAAAAACCGAAACAGTCCTATCTGGTGCAAACACAAAGACAGGAACAATCACCCACAACACCCCACAAAACCCCAAGACAAAACACACCACAATAAACCCATGTCACACCCTGGCCTGACCAAATAAATTAAGACAAACACACTATATTACGACCAGGGCGTGACAAAATATAGTATATAGAAATGTTGTGGGACTATAGTAGATGATTAATCAATATTTTTTAGATTGAGTATTTATTGGGTCATTATGTTAGTATATTATGTATGTTTGTAATAGTGTGTTATATGTGAAAGTGTGTTTGTATTATAAATTGTATTTGAATGTTTAAGGACTCTTGGAAGATTCGTCCAAATGGGGATTAAAGAGATTCAAATCAAATCAAAATGAAAACACACACACCTGGGCAGGTTAGTGCTATGAAGGCCCCAACCATTCCCCTGCTAGTGCAGTATGATCTCCTACAGCTATACTTAGGGATTGGGTGGGACGCCAGCCAAAGTGGTGCCTTATAGTGTAGAGAGATGAGTGATCAAGTGCTGTACAGAGTTTAGATCCGGTATCATGTTCTGTACCACTAGCCTGGCCGCGTGAGAGAATTATGATGATATAGTGGATATAAAGGAAACACACAAAGGCTCTGAGGATGAACTATAGGCACAGGAGGGCGTGTGTGTGTGTGTGGTCTCGGCCTCGGAACAGGGTGATTGATGGTCGAAATGAGCCCTTATTCAAGTGACCAGATTACGCCTGTAGCCTGGGGGGTTGTGTGTGTGTGTGTGTGTGGTGATATGGTGGAGCCTCCCTGTGTCTTAACCATTTAAAACAGACACTGATCGCTTAGTCTCCTCCCCTGGCCTTGAATGGTTAACCACCAATGCTAGGTTGCGTTAGCAGCTAACTGATTAAAGCACGTGTTATAGGTTTGACCATAGAGGATGAGTTGGCAGTGGGATTCCACGCCCCACCTACAGAGTAGTCATTATCTGTGCAAGTGGCAAGGTCACAAACACGGCCTTTTAATAAAATGTACCTTCTTAAGTCAGATTTTAAACCTAACCTTTTGCCTAACCTTGAATTAAGACCAGAAAAATCCAAATGTTGTTTTCATATTGTTTACGATATAGTAATCTATCTAGTTGTACTTACAGGTCGACTTACATTTTGTCGTTCGTTATCTCATTCCAGTTGTGTAAAGGTGTTTTTATAATATATTATATTTATGTGGAGGAGTAAAAAAAAAAAAAGATATATCAAATTTTTTTAATTGGTTGAAAGTGAGAGGTTGGGTGAGAGGTTGGGTGAGAGGTTGGGTGAGAGGTTAGCACCTGGTGGTGAAACAGCTATGAAGACCGGAGGTGTTTTGATCCTCGGTTCATGCTGTGGCTTCTAACCTGGGTATGTGAAGTGTGCCTGATGTCGTGCTTTCAGTGAAGTGCTTTCTGGAAGCTCCGGCCACGACAATGTGATGTATGAGCCATCTGATCACTCTGCGTGAGAATGAAGTACCTCAGCCAGCACTGTACACCCACCCCCACCCCTCCCCCTCTCTTACCCTTTCGGCTTCTCTGGCCCCTGGAGATAACCCCCCGGTCCAACTTCCCTCACCTCTCGCTCTGACTGGCTTGGGGGTGTGGTGTTCTCTTTGGACCCCTCCTCTTCTAAACCTTACCCCCTCCCCTCTTCACCCCTATCCACCTGGTGCTCTTTAGTAAGCAGACAGCCAGGCAGAGGCAGAGCTTTCAGTGAGTGGGAGCATGAGGAGTGAACAGAAGAAGCCCGCATACCTACACTGAGCACCCAACGAGGGACACACACTAGAAGCACACATACGGCATATTCACAGATACTTATACACACACATACACACACACACACACACACACACACACACACACACACACACACACAGGCGTGCGCGAGAGACATACTTATGCACACACTTAGGTCTAAGTGTATAGTCATTACACACACACACACACACACACACACGCAAGACAAATAAGGCAGAGTATATGTATGCCAGTTACACTGTTTCTACATATAATATTTGGAACACACACACACACACACACACACACACACACACACACACACACACACACACACACACACACACACACACACACACACACACACACACACACATTCTGATCTGAACGCTTCATTCTGATCTTTATCGAGGGGGGATCTTAACTCACCTGGACACGTTTGTTTGAGGTTGGACGCCCGTCATTAAAGATGTGCGAGGCGAAAAGGTAGGTCCCAATGGTGGGTGAACCAGAAAGTTAGATGAGTGGGGATAAAGGTGTGTGTGTGTGTGTGTGTGTGTGTGTGTGTGTGTGTGTGTGTGTGTGTGACTCTGAGATGTCGTCCTGAGTTGCTGAGCATGTAGCACCTCGACGTTGCCATTACCTGGTTTTTAGTGAGTGGCACTTCTGCTGTCGCCAGTTGCAGAGTTAGGGTCTATTTATTGTCCCACTGGGTGGGAACTCAGGGCGTAAAGCCCTCACACACAACAAATGGGTCCTTTTTGGTTTAGGCATCGGGAATTCCTTTCCGGAATTGAGTTAATTGATATGCAATTTGAGCAGTTGCCGTGTATATAACATGAGAGGTGAAGCTCAAATGTTTGCGCCGATGCCGCCGACTAGCTTTCTGCAGTAAAGGTCCTTCTGTAGCTCAGTTGGTAGAGCATGGCGCTTGTAACGCCAGGGTAGTGGGTTCGATTCCCGGGACCACCCATACGTAGAATGTATGCACACATGACTGTAAGTCGCTTTGGATAAAAGCGTCTGCTAAATGGCATATATTATTATTATATTAAAGTCCATAGATACCAGGTTATTCTAGAGATGTTTATGGAATGACAAAATGCTTCTGAGCGGACATACTGTACGAGAGTAGGAGACAACGCCCCTCTGTGTGGCTGTTATTAGATTGAACCACTTCCTATGGGAGTTATTGGTGTACGAAGTAAGAGACCTGGCCAATTACAGTATCGTCGTCATCCTCCGCCTTCTTGTTCACCTGTTCCCCTCATACAGTGTCTCACCTCTGTGTGTCTCTGAAAAGGGCAAAGGGGACAGGTGGCTTGGAAGAGACTGGTATAATGAGCGGTTGTAGATATGTTATAGAGAGGATGTAGAGAAGGTATAGAGAAGTTGTAGAGAGGTTGTAGATATGTGATAGAGAGGTTGTAGATATGTGATAGAGAGGTTGTAGATATGTGATAGAGAGGTTGTAGATATGTGATAGAGAGGTTGTAGATATGTGATAGAGAGGTTGTAGATATGTGATAGAGAGGTTGTAGATATGTGATAGAGAGGTTGATAGATAGAGGTTGTAGATATGTGATAGAGAGGTTGTAGATATGTGATAGAGGTTGTAGATATGTTATAGAGGTTGTAGATATGTGATAGAGAGGTTGTAGATACGTTGTAGATATGTGATAGAGGTTGTAGATATGTGATAGAGAGGTTGTAGATATGATGTTATAGAGAGGTTGAAGAGAAGTTTGTAGATATGTTATAGAGAGGTTGTAGATATGTAGATAGATAGATAGGGTTGTAGTTGATAGATAGGTTGTAGATATGTTATAGAGAGGTTGTAGTTATATGATATGTGATAGTGAGGTTGTAGATATGTGATAGATAGAGATAGTTGTAGATATGTGATAGAGAGGTTGTAGATATGTGTCTGATAGTGAGGTTGTAGATATGTGATAGAGAGGTTGTAGATAGGTATGTGATAGAGAGGTTGTAGATATGTTAGAAGTTGTAGATATGTTATAGAGACGTTGTAGATATGTGATAGAGAGGTTGTAGATATGTTATAGAGGTTTGTAGATATGTTATAGATAGAGGTTGTAGATATGTTATATGTTATAGAGGTTTGTAGATTGAAGTTGTAGATATGTGATAGAGGTTGTAGATATGTGATAGAGGTTGTAGATATGTGATAGAGAGGTTGTAGATATGTGATAGAGAGGTTGTAGATATGTTATAGAGAGGTTGTAGATATGTTATAGAGAGGTTGTAGAGACGTTGTAGATATGTGATAGTGGTTGTAGATATGTTATAGAGAGGTTGAAGAGAAGTTGTAGATATGTGATAGAGGTTGTAGATATGTGATAGAGAGGTTGAAGAGAAGTTGTAGATATGTCATAGAGGTTGTAGATATGTTATAGAGAGGTTGAAGAGAAGTTGTAGATATGTGATAGAGAGGTTGTAGATATGTGATAGAGAGGTTGTAGAGAAGTTGTGATATGTGATAGAGGTTGTAGATATGTGATAGAGGTTGTAGATATGTGATAGATAGGTTGTAGATATGTTATAGAGAGGTTGTAGATATGTTATAGAGAGGTTTATAGATAGAGTTGTTGTAGAGAAGTTGATATGTGATAGAGGTTGTAGATATGTGATAGAGGTTAGAAGAGAAGTTTGTAGATATGTGATAGAGGTTGTAGATATGTTATAGAGAGGTTGAAGAGAAGTTGTAGTTATGTGATAGAGGTTGTAGATATGTGATAGAAAGATTGTAGATATGTGATAGAGAGGTTGAAGAGAAGTTGTAGATATGTGATAGAGGTTGTAGATATGTTATAGAGAGGTTGAAGAGAAGTTGTAGATATGTGATAGAGGTTGTAGATATGTGATAGAGGTTGTAGATATGTTATAGAGAGGTTGAAGAGAAGTTGTAGATATGTGATAGAGGTTGTAGATATGTTATAGAGAGGTTGTAGATATGTGATAGAGAGGTTGAAGAGAAGTTGTAGATATGTGATAGAGGTTGTAGATATTATAGAAAGATATGTATAAAAACAGGTTGTAGATATGTTAGAAGTTGTAGATATGTATAGAGAGGTTGTAGGTTAGGTTGTAGATATGTTGATAGAGATAGAGGTTTAGTATGTGATAGAGGTTGTAGATATGCATAGAGAGGTTGTAGATATGTGATAGAGAGGTTTGATATCCTTCTGCAGTTTGTAGATATGTGATAGAGGTTGTAGATATGTGATAGAGGTTGTAGATATGTGATAGAGAGGTTGAAGAGAAGTTGTAGATATGTGATAGAGGTTGTAGATATGTGATAGAGGTTGTAGATATGTGATAGAGGTTGTAGATATGTTATAGAGAGGTTGTAGATATGTTATAGAGAGGTTGTAGATATGTTATAGAGAGGTTGTAGATATGTTATAGAGAGGTTGTAGATATGTTATAGAGGTTTGATATGTTATAGATATGTAGATATGTGATATAGAGAGGTTGTAGATAGATAGAGAGGTTGTTAGATAGATAGAGGTTGTAGATATGTTAGGTTGTAGATAGATAGATAGAGGTTGTAGATTGTCTATGCACAGGTTGTAGAATGTGATAGCGAGGTTGTAGATATGTTATAGAGGTTGTAGATAGGTTGTAGATATGTTATAGAGAGGTTGTAGATATGTTATAGAGAGGTTGTAGATATGTTATAGAGAGGTTGTTGATATGTTATAGAGTTATAGAGGTTGTAGTGTAGATATGTTGTAGAGGTTGTAGATATGTTATAGAGGTTGTAGATATGTATAGGTTGTAGATATGTTATAGAGGTTGTAGATATGTACAGGTTGTAGAAAAGTTGTAGATATGTTATAGAGGTTGTAGATATGTTTAGATAGAGAGGTTGTAGATATATAGAGGTTTATAGAGAGGTTGTAGATATATGAGGTTGTAGAGAAGTTTATAGAGAGGTTGTAGATATGTTATAGAGAGGTTGTAGATATGTTATAGAGAGGTTGTAGATATGTTATAGAGAGGTTGTAGATATGTTGTAGATATGTGATAGAGAGGTTGTAGATAAGTTTAGTGTTATGTAGATACAGGAAGATATGTTATAGATAGAGAGGTTAGATAGATAGGTTGTAGATATTATAGAGAGGTTGTAGATATGTTATAGAGGTTGTAGATATGTTATAGAGAGGTTGAAGAGAAGTTGTAGATATGTTATAGAGAGGTTGTAGATATGTTATAGAGAGGTTGTAGATATGTTATAGAGAGGTTGTAGATATGTTATAGAGAGGTTGTAGATATGTTATAGAGAGGTTGTAGATATGTTATAGAGGTTGTAGATATGTGATAGAGGTTGTAGATATGTTATAGAGGTTGTAGATATGTTATAGAGAGGTTGTAGATATGTTATAGAGAGGTTGTAGATATGTTATAGAGAGGTTGTAGATATGTTATAGAGAGGTTGTAGATATGTTATAGAGAGGTTGTAGATATGTTATAGAGGTTGTCTATGCACAGGCAAAGGGCGAGGTTGTAGATATGTTATAGAGGTTGTCTATGTACAGGAAAAGGGCTATTGTTCACACCACATTGGTTGGTTCAGTTCCTGTGACTCCTCAGGATTGGTTATTTTTATTGATTTATTTATTTTACCTTTATTTAACTAGGCAAGTCAGTTAAGAACAAATTCTTATTTTCAATGACGGCCTAGGAACAGTGGGTTAACTGCCTGTTCAGGGGCAGAACGACAGATTTGTACCTTGTCAGCTCTGGGATTTGAACTTGCAACCTTTCAGTTACTAGTCCAACACTCCCACCACTAGGCTACGCTGCTCTGACTCCCTGGTATTGTACAGTTAGTATATGTACGAGGTGTACTGTATGTGTACAGTCAGTGGTTGTGTGGAAGGTCTAGTGTCGTACCTACACGGAGTTTACCAAACATTAGGAACACCTTCCTAACATTGAGTTGCAACCCCTCCAACAGCCACAATTCATCGGGGCGTGGACTCAACGGGGTGTCGAAAGCGTTCCACATGGATGCTGGCCCATGTTGACACCAGTGCGTCCCACTGTTATGTCAAGTTGGCTGGATGTCCTTTGGGTGGCAGAGCATTGTTGATACACACGGGAAACTGTTGAGCGGGAAAAACCCAGCAGCGTTGTGAACTGTTAGATATTACTGCACTGTTGGCGCTAGTTACAAGCTTAGTGAAGCAGGACTTATGTTACGTTACTAAAATGAAAGGCTGGTTAGTTGCCTAAAATAGCCCGCTATTTTCTGTATTTTGACAATAACCACACTAAATCGTTATTCAGATGACAAAAATGTGACCAAGATTTGATTATACTTGAGTTAAAATGACTAAAACGAGACTGAAATCTGGAAAAAAAAGAGTGCCAAAATGCACCGGGGAAAACATCTAGGGACTGTAGGGGAAGTACTGGTCTAGCTTCACTGGTGTGTGTGTCTTTGTTCTTCTGTGCATGTGCACAGAGCCCCGGTGGTGTGGAGTTAGTGCCCGGTCCAGTCGGCCAGCAGCCATTTCATCCTGATTGAGGAGACGGGGTGCCTGGGACGGACAAACAAGATGGATGTCCTTTCCTCTCCTTGTTGATTTTATTTCGAGCAGGAAGGAACGTCCGTCTCGTTTGTCCAGCACAGAAAGGGATGGAGTTGTTGGCTTTCTCTGGGGTGTTAGACCAAGGGTTGGTCCAGGCTCTGTTTCCTTCTTCCCGGCTTGAAAGCTGACATGATCAATGTCAAAAGGGATGTGAAACTAATTGTTGTGTTATTTAAAAAATGTGTTTTTACGTGAGCTTAGACTTTGGAAACCTTGCGTTATCTAATGTTGACCCTTGCCCTTTTCTGTTCTCAGCTACATGACGGACGGCGGTCTGAGTCTGTACACGCGGCGACTCAACCGTCTACCTGACGGCATGGCGGCGGTACGAGAGACCATCCAACGCAACACCTCCACGGGCCAGGGAGACGCTGACAGGTAGGACACGACACACATGCAGGCACACACACACACACAGACCATTTCCCTGCATCATTGGGGGATGTCCTTACATTGGGTCAAGTTACAAAATGGTTGAATTTGTGTCCTTGTGACCTTGGAAATAGATAATAACAGGGAAGCAGTTTGACCTCTTTCTGAGAGAGAGAGAGAGAGAGAGAGAGAGAGAGAGAGAGAGATAATTGACAGCGGGAAATGGATGGCGGCATTACACTATTAAGATAGAGTGTGTGTGTGGGGGGGTGTGAGACCGAAAAGGGCTCCTGTATGAAGGAGTCGAACCCCATTGATGTTGTTTCTTTGTTGGGTTGGTAAAGCTAAGTAAGACTGCAGCTAATAACTCCTCTCAATCTGCAGGTGTGAGTGATTTCCTGTTCTTCCATCGTTTGACCTCTGTTTCACCTCCTTCTCTCACGCTAAGCCATCACCTCTTCTCCTCACCTCCCTCACCTCCTAACCCCCAGAGGTGACGGATGAAAGCGTCCAGTCTCTCTCCTCTTCTCACCATGCACTGGCCCATCTTGACCTTTCGACCTTGCCTCGCTACCACCCTGCTCATATCTTTCTCACCTCTGCCCTTCACCTTTCATGAAGGTCTAAGAGAAACCCCTGAAAGGTGTGTGTGTGTGAGAAAGCTTTTTCATATTGGTTGTTGATGTGTGAGAGAGAGAGAGAGAGAGAGAGAGAGAGAGAGAGAGAGAGAGAGAGAGAGAGAGAGAGAGAGAGAGAGAGAGAGAGAGAGACAGAGAGACAGAGAGACAGAGAGACAGAGAGACAGAGAGACAGAGACAGAGACAGAGACAGAGAGAGAGAGAGGCAGAGACAGAGACAGAGACAGAGACAGAGACAGAGACAGAGACAGAGACAGAGACAGAGACAGAGAGACACAGAGACACAGAGACACAGAGACACAGAGACACAGAGACACAGAGACACAGAGACACAGAGACACAGAGAGACAGAGAGACAGAGAGACAGAGACAGAGACAGAGACAGAGTCAACCACATTTGAAGACCTATAACCAGACCTATGGGTCACCTAGAACCCCAGCTATAGATTCATCATGAGGCAGGCGGGTGAGGAACAAACACCATTGTGACTACAACTCATATTTACTTTTATTTATTTCCCTTTTGTACTTTAACAATTTGCATATCGTTTGTAAGTCGCGTCTGCTAAATGACTTAAATGTAAATGTAAATGTTACAACACTGTAGTAAACACCGAAGTAAATCAACAACAGAAGAAAATACACCTTCTGGAGTTGCCCGAGTCCTGACATTACAGTTGTGTGTATTTATAGTATGACATAGAATCAGTAGTGTAAAACGGTGTAGTGTTTATTTTTTACTTTAATCTATCAGGGATGTTATTTTGTTAATAGTGCATTAATACTTGTGCCAGTAGTCTTTCTCTGTTGGTAGTCCCGACTGATCTTCAAAGAGTGTTCCACTCCTTTCTGGGGAAAAAATGCAGAGAGATGGAGGGTTGGGGGAAGGAAGGAGGGAGGGGGTAGGGGCTACATATGGAGAAGCCCCCCCCCTGAAGGAATGTCTGATAAATGTGGTTACTGGTTTTGGTTTGCATTAATTGGGAGAGATGGAAAGTGGTGGATAACTGCGTTAGCATAATATAGCAGGGCTGAAGTGGCTTCAGGGTATAGTGTGTGTGTGGCGGGGGGGGCAGGGTCTCAAATGAGATCAGTCTAATTTAATAGATGACTGGGGGGTTAATGGAGCTGATTTGGGCAGATGGGTAGTTGGATTTGACACCTGAGCATCTTACTATGCCTAGTGTGTGTGTGTTCGTGTCTGCATGTGGCAGCCTGCTTGTGTGTGTGGGTGTAGTTGCAGTGTAAGTTTCACGAGCCCTGACAGAGAGTCCGCATAAGCTCCTTAGTTGGCCGCGTTGTAACGGGCTGTGGTAGACCACTGGACTGGAGATCTATAAAACAGATCAGCTTTTAACGTCTTAATGATGCTGCTATGAATACCAGCGTCTTTGTCTGCCGTTAGGGCCCAGTCAGTGATAGGGTTGGGGGTTGGGGTGTCAAATATCACCATGGCAATGGGATAAAAGCCTTGTGACCTCTGGCTAAGGGGTCAAGAGCTTCAAAGTGTCATAGTGCACAGGGGGGGTGTTTGGAAAATTATCTTAAAGACAGGAGATTCTGACTCAAGAACTAGAGTATTTACTGCAGTGGACTCCAACCCTGGTTCTGGAGAGCTACAGATGTGCAGGCTTTTGTTTCAGCCCAGCACTAACACGAATGATTCAAACTCGTCGAGGCACTGATGAATGCTGTCGTTGACGACGTGAATCCGGTGTTTCATTGCTGAGTTGGAGCAAAAGCCGGTATGTTCTGTAGCTCGCCATGATTTTGTATTGTGATTCCTGATAAATCAACAACACCTCAAATCAGAAGGCGGCGAAGGGAGAGTCATTACAACTGCCACTGTTTTGACTCTCAAATGTATGCAAATAAGAGCCACTGTCGTCACCAAAGACTCCCTTTTAGTTACGGCACAACACGGACCCGTAGCGACAACAGACTGAGAGTGTCAGATCGGAGGAATGTGTTTGTGTCTTTCCGCTCTCATTTCATTTCGCGGCCAGAGAATGAGGAAGTAACGCGACTGTGACAATCCGTCCACTGATTTCAATTCCTTTTGTCCAACCAGACAAAGAGACACTCTTTTCTGCAGTGTGTATGTGTGTGACACTCTTTTCTGTGGTGTGTGTGTGTGTGTGTGTGTGTGTGTGTGTGTGTGTGTGTGTGTGTGTGTGTGTGTGTGTGTGTGTGTGTGTGTGTGTGTGTGTGTGTGTGTGTGTGTGTGTGTGTGTGTGTGTGTGTGTGTGTGTGTGTGTGTGTGTGTGTGTGTGTGTGTGTGCAGCCTAAGGAGTTACAGTTATTTACAGCACCCTCTCAACACCCCAGCCCCCTGAAGCCCACAGCAACCCCAATGCCCATTTCCGTACCTGTCTGGACTTGACTAGGCCTCTCGGGCAATTAAGAAGTAGGGAGGTTCTCTGGTAAAGGTTACACCTGGCAGTAAAGCGGATGGACAGAATCGCTTCCTCTCTCTCTCTCCCTCGTTCTCTCTTCCTCTCTTTTCGCTCTCCTTAGAGGAATCTTCGTTCCCCTTTTGCTCTCCCTCCTCTTTCCTCTGTCTCTCCCTCCTCTTTCCTCGGTCTCGCCCTCCTCTTTCCTCTGTCTCTCCCTCCTCTTTCCTCGGTCTCTCCTTCCTCTTTCCCCTGTCTCTCCCTCCTCTTTCCTCGGTCTCTCCCTCCTCTTTCCTCGGTCTCTCCCTCCTCTTTCCTCTGTCTCTCCCTCCTCTTTCCTCTGTCTCTCTTTCCTCTGTCTCTCTCCCCCTCTCTCTCTCTCTCTCTCTCTCTCTCTCTCTCTCTCTCTCTCTCTCTCTCTCTCTCTCTCTCTCTCTCTCTCTCTCTCTCTCTCTCTCTCTCTCTCTCTCTCTCTCTCTCTCTCTCTCTCTCTCGTGTGTGGTGTCTGTTTCCCTCCTCTTTCCTCTGTCTCTCCCTCCTCTTTCCTCTGTCTCTCTTTCTTCTGTCTCTCTTTCCTCTGTCTCTCTCTCCTCTTTCCTCTGTTTCTCTCTCCTCTTTCCTCTGTCTCTCCCTCCTCCTTCCTCGGTCTCTCTTTCCTCTGTCTCTCCATCCTCTTTCCTCTGTCTCTCCATCCTCTTTCCTCTGTCTCTCCCTCCTCTTTCCTCGGTCTCTCCCTCCTCAACCTCTGTCTCTCCCTCCTCTTTCCTCGGTCTTTCCCCCTCCTCTTTCCTCTGTCTCTCCCTCCTCTTTACTCGGTCTCTCCCTCCTCTTTCCTCTGTCTCTCCATCCTCTTTCCTCTGTCTCTCCCTCCTCTTTCCTCTGTCTCTCCATCCTCTTTCCTCTGTCTCTCCCTCCTCTTTCCTCTGTCTCTCCCTCCTCTTTCCTTGGTCTCTCCCTCCTCTTTCCTCGGTCTTTCCCCCTCCTCTTTCCTCTGTCTCTCCCTCCTCTTTCCTCTGTCTCTCCCTCCTCTTTCCTCGGTCTCTCCCTCCTCTTTCCTCTGTCTCTCCATCCTCTTTCCTCTGTCTCTCCCTCCTCTTTCCTTGGTCTCTCCCTCCTCTTTCCTCTGTCTCTCCCTCCTCTTTCCTTGGTCTCTCCCTCCTCTTTCCTCGGTCTTTCCCCCTCCTCTTTCCTCTGTCTCTCCCTCCTCTTTCCTCTGTCTCTCCCTCCTCTTTCCTCAGTCTCTCCCTCCTCTTTCCTCTGTCTCTCCCTCCTCTTTCCTCTGTCTCTCTTTCCTCTGTCTCTCCCTCCTCCTCCCCCCCCTCTCTCTCTCTCTCTCTCTCTCTCTCTCTCTCTCTCTCTCTCTCTCGTGTGTGGTGTCTGTTTCCCTCCTCTTTCCTCTGTCTCTCCCTCCTCCCTCCTCTTTCCTCAGTCTCTCCTTCCTCTTCCTCTGTCTCTCCCTCCTCTTTCCTCAGTCTCTCCCTCCTCTTTCCTCTGTCTCTCCCTCCTCTTTCCTCTGTCTCTCTTTCCTCTGTCTCTCCCTCCCCCCCCCCTCTCTCTTTTCTCTCTCTCTCTCTCTCTCTCTCTCTCTCTCTCTCTCTCTCTCTCTCTCTCTCTCTCTCTCTCTCTCGTGTGTGGTGTCTGTTTCCCTCCTCTTTCCTCGGTCTCTCCCTCCTCTTTCCTCTGTCTCTCCCTCCTCTCTCTCTCTCTCTCTCTCTCCCTCCTCTTTCCTCGGTCTCTCCCTCCTCTTTCCTCTGTATCTCCCCCCCTCTCTCTCTCTCTCTCTCTCTCTCTCTCTCTCTCTCTCTCTCTCTCTCTCTCTCGTGTGTGGTGTCTGTTTCCCTCCTCTTTCCTCAGTCTCTCCTTCCTCTTCCTCTGTCTCTCCCTCCTCTTTCCTCAGTCTCTCCTTCCTCTTCCTCTGTCTCTCCCTCCTCTTTCCTCAGTCTCTCCCTCCCCCCCTCTCTCTCTCTCTCTCTCTCTCTCTCTCTCTCTCTCTCTCTCTCGTGTGTGGTGTCTGTTTCCCTCCTCTTTCCTCTGTCTCTCCCTCCTCTTTCCTCTGTCTCTCTTTCCTCTGTCTCTCCCGCCTCTTCCCCCCTCTCTCTCTCTTTCTCTCTCTCTCTCTCTCTCTCTCTCTCTCTCTCTCTCTCTCTCTCTCTCTCTCTCTCTCTCTCTCTCTCGTGTGTGGTGTCTGTTTCCCTCCTCTTTCCTCTGTCTCTCCCTCCTCTTTCCTCTGTCTCTCTTTCCTCTGTCTCTCTCTCCTCTTTCCTCTGTCTCTCCCTCCTCTTTCCTCTGTCTCTCCCTCCTCTTTCCTCTGTCTCTCCCTCCTCTTTCCTCTGTCTCTCTTTCCTCTGTCTCTCCCTCCTCTTTTTCGCTCTCTCTCTCTCTCTCCCTCTTCTTTCCTCTCTCTCTCTTGTGGTGTCTGTTTCGCTCTCTCCAGCGAAGAGGATGCTGTGTTTTTTTGCTCCGGGCTCTAAACATGTACAATCTTTTCTCCTTTCTCTACCTCTCTCCTCTTCTTCATTTCATGAACCACCGATCAGGTTTCTCTGATAACCAGGGAGGCCTTTTTGCGTGCTAATACACTGCGCCCGCGCGTGTGTTAAACCCAGTGCCCCCAAATAACATTTCTCTGTGTCTCGTGCTTAGACTGTTCACGTTACGTCGCAAACTAGGATCAGATCCGATATCAAACCTCCAAAGTATTCCGGGGGTGTTAATTTTGAGAGTCTCATGATTCCGGCAGCACGTGGGCTCTGGTCTGGAATACCAGGAGTGTTTGGATAGTGAGGCAAGAGGAGAAGATGGGTTTGTTACTGGCCTAATTTCTATCCTAATGCTATCCTAATGCTATCCCAATGCTATCATCGGTGTGTCTTTGTGTCTGGGTGTGGGTGTTATCCGTGGTATTAGCACCTGATGGCGCTGCTACTGACAGTTTTCTACATTCTGTGTTTATCTATGGTTGGAGTAGTGAATATCGGACACGGCAAAGTTTGTAGTCAGTGTTTTCTGAAGCACTTACTTTGGTTTGATTAGTTTGATTGGTTTGATTAGCTTGATTAGTTAGATTGTTTTAATTAGCTTGATTGGTTTGATTGGTTTGATTAGTTTGATTGATTGGTTTGATTTATTGATTGGTTTGATTGATTGATTGGTTGGTTTGATTGATTGGTTTGATTGGTTAGTTTGGTTTGACTAGCTTGATTGGTTTGATTGTTTGATTGGTTTGATTAGTTTAATTGTTTGATTAGTTTGATTGGTTTGATTGATTTGATTGATTTGATTAGTTTAATTGTTTGATTGGTTTGATTAGTTCAATTGTTTGATTAGTTTGATTGGTTTGATTGGTTTGATTAGTTTAATTGGTTTAATGGTTTGATTGGTTTAATGGTTTGATTGGTTTGATTAGTTTGATTGGTTTAATGGTTTGATTGGTTTAATGGTTTGATTGGTTTGATTAGTTTAATTGGTTTAATGGTTTGATTGGTTTAATGGTTTGATTGGTTTGATTAGTTTAATTGGTTTAATGGTTTGATTGGTTTAATGGTTTGATTGGTTTGATTAGTTTAATTGGTTTAATGGTTTGATTGGTTTGATGCTTTGATTGGTTTGATTAGTTTGATTGGTTTAATGGTTTGATTGGTTTGACTGGTTTGATTAGTTTGATTAGTTTGACTGGTTTGATTGGTTTGATTTCTTGGATTAGTTAGACTGGTTTGATTAGTTTGATTGGTTTGACTGGTTTGATTAGTTTGATTTGTTTGATTAGTTTGACTGGTTTGATTCGTTTGATTGGTTTAATATATAATAATATATGCCATTTACCATTTATGCCATTTAACACTTTTATCCAAAGCGACTTACAGTCATTTGATTAGTTTGACTGGATTGATTTGTTTGATTAGTTTGACTGGTTTGATTGGTTTGATTAGTTTGACTGGTTTGATTGGTTTGACTGGTTTGATTGGTTTGTGGTTTGATTGGTTTGATTAGTTTGACTGGTTTGATTGGTTTGACTGGTTTGATTGGTTTGACTGGTTTGATTAGTTTGATTGGTTTGACTGGTTTGATTGGTTTGATTAGCTTGACTGGTTTGATTGGTTTGACTGGTTTGATTGGTTTGATTAGTTTGTGGTTTGATTGGTTTGATTAGTTTGACTGGTTTGATTGGTTTGACTGGTTTGATTGGTTTGATTAGTTTAATTGGTTTAATGGTTTGATTGGTTTAATGGTTTGATTGGTTTGATTAGTTTAATTGGTTTAATGGTTTGATTGGTTTGATGCTTTGATTGGTTTGATTAGTTTGATTGGTTTAATGGTTTGATTGGTTTGACTGGTTTGATTAGTTTGATTAGTTTGACTGGTTTGATTGGTTTGATTAGTTTAATTGGTTTAATGGTTTGATTGGTTTAATGGTTTGATTGGTTTGATTAGTTTAATTGGTTTAATGGTTTGATTGGTTTAATGGTTTGATTGGTTTGATTAGTTTAATTGGTTTAATGGTTTGATTGGTTTAATGGTTTGATTGGTTTGATTAGTTTAATTGGTTTAATGGTTTGATTGGTTTAATGGTTTGATTGGTTTGATTAGTTTAATTGGTTTAATGGTTTGATTGGTTTGATGCTTTGATTGGTTTGATTAGTTTGATTGGTTTAATGGTTTGATTGGTTTGACTGGTTTGATTAGTTTGATTAGTTTGACTGGTTTGATTGGTTTGATTTCTTGGATTAGTTAGACTGGTTTGATTAGTTTGATTGGTTTGACTGGTTTGATTAGTTTGATTTGTTTGATTAGTTTGACTGGTTTGATTCGTTTGATTGGTTTAATATATAATAATATATGCCATTTAGCAGACGCTTTTATCCAAAGCGACTTACAGTCATTTGATTAGTTTGACTGGATTGATTTGTTTGATTAGTTTGACTGGTTTGATTGGTTTGATTAGTTTGACTGGTTTGATTGGTTTGACTGGTTTGATTGGTTTGTGGTTTGATTGGTTTGATTAGTTTGACTGGTTTGATTGGTTTGACTGGTTTGATTGGTTTGACTGGTTTGATTAGTTTGATTGGTTTGACTGGTTTGATTGGTTTGATTAGCTTGACTGGTTTGATTGGTTTGACTGGTTTGATTGGTTTGATTAGTTTGTGGTTTGATTGGTTTGATTAGTTTGACTGGTTTGATTGGTTTGACTGGTTTGATTGGTTTGATTAGTTTAATTGGTTTAATGGTTTGATTGGTTTAATGGTTTGATTGGTTTGATTAGTTTAATTGGTTTAATGGTTTGATTGGTTTGATGCTTTGATTGGTTTGATTAGTTTGATTGGTTTAATGGTTTGATTGGTTTGACTGGTTTGATTAGTTTGATTAGTTTGACTGGTTTGATTGGTTTGATTTCTTGGATTAGTTAGACTGGTTTGATTAGTTTGATTGGTTTGACTGGTTTGATTAGTTTGATTTGTTTGATTAGTTTGACTGGTTTGATTCGTTTGATTGGTTTAATATATAATAATATATAATAATATATGCCATTTACCATTTATGCCATTTAACACTTTTATCCAAAGCGACTTACAGTCATTTGATTCGTTTGACTGGATTGATTTGTTTGATTAGTTTGACTGGTTTGATTGTTTTGATTAGTTTGACTGGTTTGATTGGTTTGACTGGTTTGATTAGTTTGTGGTTTGATTGGTTTGATTAGTTTGACTGGTTTGATTGGTTTGACTGGTTTGATTGGTTTGACTGGTTTGATTAGTTTGATTGGTTTGACTGGTTTGATTGGTTTGATTAGCTTGACTGGTTTGATTGGTTTGACTGGTTTGATTGGTTTGATTAGTTTGTGGTTTGATTGGTTTGATTAGTTTGACTGGTTTGATTGGTTTGACTGGTTTGATTGGTTTGACTGGTTTGATTAGTTTGACTGGTTTGACTGGTTTGATTGGTTTGATTGGTTTGATTAGTTTAATTGGTTTAATGGTTTGATTGGTTTGATGCTTTGATTGGTTTGATTAGTTTGATTGGTTTAATGGTTTGATTGGTTTGACTGGTTTGATTAGTTTGATTAGTTTGACTGGTTTGATTGGTTTGATTAGTTTAATTGGTTTAATGGTTTGATTGGTTTATTGGTTTGATTAGTTTAATTGGTTTAATGGTTTGATTGGTTTAATGGTTTGATTGGTTTGATTAGTTTAATTGGTTTAATGGTTTGATTGGTTTAATGGTTTGATTGGTTTGATTAGTTTAATTGGTTTAATGGTTTGATTGGTTTAATGGTTTGATTGGTTTGATTAGTTTAATTGGTTTAATGGTTTGATTGGTTTGATGCTTTGATTGGTTTGATTAGTTTGATTGGTTTAATGGTTTGATTGGTTTGACTGGTTTGATTAGTTTGATTAGTTTGACTGGTTTGATTGGTTTGATTTCTTGGATTAGTTAGACTGGTTTGATTAGTTTGATTGGTTTGACTGGTTTGATTAGTTTGATTTGTTTGATTAGTTTGACTGGTTTGATTCGTTTGATTGGTTTAATATATAATAATATATGCCATTTAGCAGACGCTTTTATCCAAAGCGACTTACAGTCATTTGATTAGTTTGACTGGATTGATTTGTTTGATTAGTTTGACTGGTTTGATTGGTTTGATTAGTTTGACTGGTTTGATTGGTTTGACTGGTTTGATTGGTTTGTGGTTTGATTGGTTTGATTAGTTTGACTGGTTTGATTGGTTTGACTGGTTTGATTGGTTTGACTGGTTTGATTAGTTTGATTGGTTTGACTGGTTTGATTGGTTTGATTAGTTTGACTGGTTTGATTGGTTTGACTGGTTTGATTGGTTTGATTAGTTTGATTGGTTTGATTAGTTTGACTGGTTTGATTGGTTTGACTGGTTTGATTGGTTTGATTAGTTTAATTGGTTTAATGGTTTGATTGGTTTAATGGTTTGATTGGTTTGATTAGTTTAATTGGTTTAATGGTTTGATTGGTTTGATGCTTTGATTGGTTTGATTAGTTTGATTGGTTTAATGGTTTGATTGGTTTGACTGGTTTGATTAGTTTGATTAGTTTGACTGGTTTGATTGGTTTGATTTCTTGGATTAGTTAGACTGGTTTGATTAGTTTGATTGGTTTGACTGGTTTGATTAGTTTGATTTGTTTGATTAGTTTGACTGGTTTGATTCGTTTGATTGGTTTAATATATAATAATATATAATAATATATGCCATTTACCATTTATGCCATTTAACACTTTTATCCAAAGCGACTTACAGTCATTTGATTCGTTTGACTGGATTGATTTGTTTGATTAGTTTGACTGGTTTGATTGGTTTGATTAGTTTGACTGGTTTGATTGGTTTGACTGGTTTGATTGGTTTGTGGTTTGATTGGTTTGATTAGTTTGACTGGTTTGATTAGTTTGACTGGTTTGATTGGTTTGACTGGTTTGATTGGTTTGATTAGTTTGATTGGTTTGATTAGTTTGACTGGTTTGATTGGTTTGACTGGTTTGATTGGTTTGATTAGTTTGATTGGTTTGATTAGTTTGACTGGTTTGATTGGTTTGACTGGTTTGATTGGTTTGACTGGTTTGATTAGTTTGACTGGTTTGACTGGTTTGATTGGTTTGATTAGTTTGTGGTTTGATTGGTTTGAGTAGTTTGACTGGTTTGATTGGTTTGATTAGTTTGTGGTTTGATTGGTTTGATTAGTTTGACTGGTTTGATTGGTTTGATTAGTTTGATTGGTTTGACTGGTTTGATTAGTTTGACTGGTTTGATAAGTTTGACTGGTTTGATTGGTTTGACTGGTTTGATTGGTTTGAGTAGTTTGACTGGTTTGATTGGTTTGAGTAGTTTGACTTGTTTGATTCGTTTGACTGGTTTGATTCGTTTGACTGGTTTGGTTCGTTTGTCTGGTTTGATTGGTTTGATTGGTTTGACTGGTTTGATTGGTTTGATTAGTTTGACTGGTTTGACTGGTTTGATTAGTTTGATTGGTTTGACTGGTTTGATTAGTTTGATTCGTTTGTGGTTTGATTGGTTTTATTAGTTTGACTGGTTTGATTGGTTTGACTGGTTTGATTGGTTTGATTAGTTTGACTGGTTTGATTGGTTTGACTGGTTTGATTGGTTTGACTGGTTTGATTGGTTTGATTAGTTTGTGGTTTGATTGGTTTGATTAGTTTGACTGGTTTGATTGGTTTGACTGGTTTGATTGGTTTGACTGGTTTGATTAGTTTGACTGGTTTGATTGGTTTGATTAGTTTGTGGTTTGATTGGTTTGAGTAGTTTGACTGGTTTGATTGGTTTGATTAGTTTGATTGGTTTGACTGGTTTGATTGGTTTGATTAGTTTGACTGGTTTGATAAGTTTGACTGGTTTGATTGGTTTGACTGGTTTGATTGGTTTGAGTAGTTTGACTGGTTTGATTGGTTTGATTAGTTTGATTGGTTTGATTAGTTTGATTAGTTTGACTGGTTTGATAAGTTTGATTCGTTTGACTGGTTTGATTCGTTTGACTGGTTTGGTTCGTTTGTCTGGTTTGATTGGTTTGATTGGTTTGACTGGTTTGATTGGTTTGATTAGTTTGACTGGTTTGACTGGTTTGATTGGTTTGATTTGTTTGATTGGTTTGACTGGTTTGATTGGTTTGATTGGTTTGATTGGTTTGACTGGTTTGATTGGTTTGACTGGTTTGACTGGATTGATTTGTTTGACTGGTTTGACTGGTTTGATTAGTTTGACTGGTTTGATTGGTTTGATTGGTTTGACTGGTTTGATTAGTTTGACTGGTTTGACTGGTTTGATTTGTTTGACTGGTTTGACTGGTTTGATTAGTTTGACTGGTTTGACTGGATTGATTAGTTTGACTGGTTTGACTGGTTTGATTAGTTTGATTGGTTTGACTGGTTTGATTAGTTTGATTGGTTTGACTGGTTTGATTGGTTTTATTTGTTTGATTCGTTTGACTGGATTGATTGGTTTGACTGGTTTGATTAGTTTGACTGGTTTGACTGGATTGATTTGTTTGACTGGTTTGACTGGTTTGATTAGTTTGACTGGTTTGATTAGTTTGAATGGTTTGACTGGATTGATATGTTTGACTGGTTTGACTGGTTTGATTAGTTTGACTGGTTTGACTGGATTGATTGGTTTGACTGGTTTGATTAGTTTGACTGGTTTGATTAGTTTGACTGGTTTGACTGGATTGATTTGTTTGACTGGTTTGATTAGTTTGTGGTTTGATTGGTTTCATAAGTTTGATTCGTTTGACTGGTTTGATTAGTTTGTGGTTTGATTGGTTTCATAAGTTTGATTCGTTTGACTGGTTTGATTAGTTTGTCTGGTTTGATTCGTTTGTCAGTTTTGATTGGTTTGATTGGTTTGATTAGTTTGACTGGTTTGATTGGTTTGATTAGTTTGACTGGTTTGATTGGTTTGACTGGTTTGATTGGTTTGACTGGTTTGATTGGTTTGATTAGTTTGACTGGTTTGATTGGTTTGACTGGTTTGATTGGTTTGATTGGTTTGACTGGTTTGATTGGTTTGATTGGTTTGATTAGTTTGACTGGTTTGATAAGTTTGATTGGTTTGATTGGTTTGACTGGTTTGATTGGTGTGATTAGTTTGACTGGTTTGATTGGTTTGATTAGTTTGACTGGTTTGATTGTTTCGACTGGTTTGATTAGTTTGTGGTTTGATTTGTTTGATTAGTTTGACTGGTTTGATTGGTTTGACTGGTTTGATTGGTTTGACTGGTTTGATTGGTTTGACTGGTTTGATTGGTTTGATTAGTTTGACTGGTTTGATTGGTTTGACTGGTTTGATTGGTTTGACTGGTTTGATTGGTTTGATTAGTTTGACTGGTTTGATTGGTTTGATTAGTTTGACTGGTTTGATTGGTTTGACTGGTTTGATTAGTTTGACTGGTTTGATTAGTTTGACTGGTTTGATTAGTTTGACTGGTTTGATTAGTTTGACTGGTTTGACTGGATTGATTGGTTTGACTGGTTTGATTAGTTTGACTGGTTTGATTAGTTTGACTGGTTTGATTAGTTTGACTGGTTTGACTGGTTTGATTAGTTTGACTGGTTTGATTAGTTTGACTGGTTTGATTGGTTTGACTGGTTTGATTAGTTTGACTGGTTTGATTAGTTTGACTGGTTTGATTAGTTTGACTGGTTTGATTAGTTTGACTGGTTTGACTGGATTGATTGGTTTGACTGGTTTGATTCATTTGACTGGTTTGACTGGTTTGATTAGTTTGACTGGTTTGACTGGTTTGATTAGTTTGACTGGTTTGACTGGTTTGATTAGTTTGACTGGTTTGATTCGTTTGTGGTTTGATTGGTTTCATAAGTTTGATTCGTTTGACTGGTTTGATTCGTTTGTCTGGTTTGATTCGTTTGTCTGTTTTGATTGGTTTGATTGGTTTGATTAGTTTGTCTGATTTGATTCATTTGACTGGTTTGATTAGTTTGATTGGTTTGATTAGTTTGATTGGTTTGATTAGTTTGATTGGTTTGATTAGTTTGATTGGTTTGATTAGTTTGACTGGTTTGATTGGTTTGATTAGTTTGACTGGTTTGATTGGTTTGATTAGTTTGTCTGGTTTGATTCGTTTGATTGGTTTGATTAGTTTGATTGGTTTGATTAGTTTGATTAGTTTGATTGGTTTGATTAGTTTGATTAGTTTGATTGGTTTGATTAGTTTGATTCGTTTGATTGGTTTGATTAGTTTGACTGGTTTGATTAGCTGATGAATGGATAAAGGATCACTCACACATTTTGTCTGCTTCAAGGCTTCTCTCTGGCTCTCTCTTCCGCCGTCTCTCTCTCTCTCTCACACACACACACACACACACACACACACACACACACACACACACACACACACACACACACACACACACACACACACACACACACACACACACACACACACGTCTTGATTTATACATGTAACGCAAAATGCTATAAATCCCCTTTTGCCATGTTTTATGAACAGCACGTTCCTGTTTCCCCTGTGACGTGTCTTTGTCATCACATATAACGCTGCTCTGAAACGCTCGCGGCATACTAGAGCAGTCTCAACATCATAGTACACACACACACACACACACACACACACACACACACACACACACACACACACACACACACACACACACACACACACACACACACACACAGACGCATGCATTCATACACACACACACCAGAGCAGTCTCAACCCAGCGGTCGATAAGATGACAGGAGTCTAAACTCCACACAGTGTGTGATATCTGGAGCTTCACTTTGAACATTGAGCTTTCAGCTGAACTATTTGCCCAAGTCACTGATTCCCACCCCCCCCTCCCCCCAAACACACACGCACGTACCCCAGCTGCGGAAGTGCCCCTGAACTCCTGAGCACACACACCCTGGCCTTCTCCGGTGTGTGGGAGGGTATGGGATTAGACCAGGTCATAGGTCATAATTCAGATAGAGAGAGACTCCTTAGGAGAGTGTACTGATGTAGTTGTAGCCATGGATACTGGTGCATCTATGGACCCCCTCTTCCCCCTGGGCTTTCCCTCTGTCAGAAAGAGAGAGAGAGGATACAACTGGGACAAAGAGGGAGAAATATAGCGAAGGGGGTGTGTGTGTGTGTGTGTGTGTGTGTGTGTGTGTGTGTGTGTGTGTGTGTGTGTGTGTGTGTGTGTGTGTGTGTGTGTGTGTGTGTGTGTGTGTGTGTGTGTGTGTGTGTGTGTGTGTGTGTGTGTGTGTGTGTGAGCGAGATAGAGACTCCTAGGAGAGTGTACTGATGTAGTTGTAGCCATGGATACTGGTGCATCCATGGACCCCTTCTTCCCCCTGGGTTTTCCGTCTGTCACCAGCACACCTGCCTCGCCCCTGGACACACACACACATAGAGGGTGTGGTTCTTACACACAGGGAGAGCGAGGACGTTTTCAGTTATCTCCTTCGCTCTCTCTCTCTCTCTCTCTCACACACACACTCTGATGTAATGGTCTATGCCTTTGTCTCCGGCTGGCTGACTGTTATTGGATTAGTGCTCAGGGAAGTGGTGTTGAGCCTTGCTGTGCCACAGAGAGTGGCAGGGATCTCAGCCCTGGGACATACTGACTGCCTGCCATCAGGCCACTGCATCACAGTGGCTGTCTTCTATTCGGGAGTGTGATCAGAAGAGTGTGGAGAGAGAGAGTGTGGAGAGAGAGAGAGTGTGGAGAGAGAGAGAGTGTGGAGAGAGAGAGAGAGTGTGGAGAGAGAGAGAGAGTGTGGAGAGAGAGAGAGAGTGTGGAGAGAGAGAGAGAGAGTGAGAGAGAGAGAGAGAGTGTGGAGAGAGAGAGAGAGAGAGAGAGAGAGAGAGAGAGAGAGAGAGAGAGAGAGAGTGTGGAGAGAGAGAGTGTAGAGAGAGAGAGAGAGAGAATCAAACTTCCATCCACTGTGGTGTGGATATTGGTTCTTAGTAACAGACCGTGTTGGACAACCCGCACTGATTGGTTTGGGATTCTGCTGTGAGGGGTTGCTGAGCCCCTCCTGCCACCTCGGCCTGCGTAACGTGGTAAAGGGTAAGTGATACCCCCTCTCCCTCACAGGGGATTTGATAGACATTTTGTTGTGCGGAGTGGTGGGACCCAAGATAACAGGATTAATGTTATTCTCCACACTTAGTACAAACAAACACACACGTACAGACACGTACACACACAGACACCTTGTGTCCCCTTTAGCCAGAGAAATGAGATGAGGTACTTCACAGTGTGTTTATGGTCTGGTGTGTGTGTGTGTCTTCTGTCAATGTGAAATTCCACACTTGTCAATGTGAAATTCCACACTATGTCTGCCTCCCACTGGGTCCTTTCGATCAGTGTGTGTGCGGTTTGTGATTGTGTATGTGTGTGCGGTTTGTGATTGTGTATGTGTGTGCGGTTTGTGATTGTGTATGTGTGTGCGGTTTGTGATTGTGTATGTGTGTGCGGTTTGGGATTTTGTATGTGTGTGCGGTTTGTGTGCGTGTATGTGTGTGCGGTTTGTGTGCGTGTATGTGTGTGCGTGTATGTGTGTGCGGTTTGTGATTGTGTATGTGTGTGCGGTTTGTGTGCGTGTATGTGTGTGCGTGTATGTGTGTGCGGTGTGTAATTGTGTATGTGTGTGTGGTTTGTGTGCGTGTCTGCGTGCGGCGGTGTGTCTCCCACATCTGTATTGGGCGTATTCCTTCTATGGATCAGGGTAAGTCGGTTGACTCATAGCAGAGAGAGCGAGAGAAAGGGGTGTTTGTGTGAGAATGTAACACGCGTTTCGTGTCATTTTTAGGTCATGTTTGTGTCACACGTAAAATGTGTTTACTCAAGCTCGAAAGATGAGAAATGAGGCTAGGGTGAGTAAGAGAAAGGGAGAACCAAAGAGAGACTAGAGGAATCGGTGCATTCCTGACCCTGCAGTCCAGTCGTCGTGTCGCTTCTCTGCGCTGCGGGATCAGCTGTGTCATTTAGCTACCACACAACTCCTGCCGGAATGTCCACAAGGAGAAGGAATGCACCGAGTCCTGTCCCGTCCCTCCACCGCTCCTTTACCCTCTCTCTTGCCCCGTGCCTCCCCATTCTCTACCTCTCCCTCCCTCCCTCCCTCCCTCCCTCCCTTCCCCCCTCCCTCCCCCTCCCTCCCTCCCTCACTCACTCCCCCACGCCCATTCATTTCACTTCCTCACCACCCCCTCACCCTGTATCTCTCTCCCATTTCTCCCTCACTCCCTCCCCTATTCTCACACCCAATCCCCAGGGTCCTGTTCAAACGGCCCTTCCCCTTTCCCACCTTACCCCCCCATCTCCCTCACTCCTCCCTGTGTAGAGAGGGGCCAGAGGGGGTGTTTACAGAGGGACAGCCCAAAAAAGTGGTTGTGTGTACAGTCAGCTCAGTCAGTACACACACACACCCCAGGCCCAAACACATACTTTAGATACAACACACACACACACACACACACACACACACACACACACACACACACACACACACACACACACACACACACACACACACACACACTGGTTTGTGTTCCTACTGGCTGTCTACACTAAAGGATAGGTTTGGAGGAGGTTTGGGGTCAGGGTTAGTTTGGAGATTTTGTCTCGAGGCGGTAACGGTGCAGCCAAGCTAGAGTTCTCATGATGGGGCACTTCTAAAAACACATCTGGTTTGTTTCTGCCCGTGGCTGATGTCTCGGCTGTCGGGGTATACGACAGACTGAAACGTCCTCTCAAGACTCTTTTTCTAATCCTTGACTTTGTTCCCCATAAAACAAACTGTCCGCCTTTGAATGCATTAGCAGTGCGACGGATTAATGGGGTTTATAGTACGCGCGCCCGTCCAGGTACGCTTGTCTCTTGAGTGTGTAAGCCTCACCTGTCTCCTTCCCCCATGATGTCATCTGTGGCCACTCACCCGTCGGGGATATATATTAGAGTGAGCTCATGTCTAGCGTGTAACCCCGTGTCCCATCCACTCACGCGGTCTCCAACAGCAGTCTACAGGGCGAGTCATCTGATCCTACAACAGTCTGAGTAACAGTAGCTCCCCCCTTAAACAGAGGAACTTCCTCGTTGTCCAGAGGTTATTGTCTATGTCTGAGCGTGTATGTGTGCGGCGTGCATCATTTTTAGGATTTATGTTGTTGGACTTTTACTGAGCCGGGTAACAATATGGGCAGAACTAAAAAAAACACACTTCCCCAGAGACACATATATAATAAGAAAAAGTCAACAAACAGAGAACGACTTAAACAGAAGGTTTTCTCGGGACGCTGTCGGACACTCCCGTGGGTCCAGCCCAAACGGCAGCATTTTCTCATTGGTCAGCGGTCCCGGTTGAAAAAACAGCAGGGTTTATGACCCCTGGCCTGTGTGTGAAAACAGAGTGCTATCTTAAGGGACACAGTGGAGAAACTAAGGCGGTAGCCCAGGAATGTGTTGATTTGGGTCAGTTCAGCGAGTCAGTTCTCTCACCTACTGTCCCTCTCTCCCCTGCTGTCTCTCTCTCTGTCTCTTTCTCTCTCTCACCTTCTGTCTACAGATTTTCATATCCTCATACTGTTCTTCTGCCATCCCGGGATTTACGGTATTACCGGCATAGCACACAAGGGGGCGCTAAAAAGCCAGTGGGCCTCTATTACCAAAATCCTACCAAAATTAGGCAAAGTAATAGCGACATCACACGTAAGATATTTAGTAGTGAATTGCGTACAAGTGTAACCTCCATCACCTCGTGTGCGCTGCACGACAGAGCCGCCAGAACACTATGGACTCACCAGCACCCGCTTTCTCTTGTTGTGCTAACGAGCTAAAATGAACATAAACTAATTGCAAATCCAGCTCATAGAAGTTATACAAGCAGAGTTAGTAGCTACCAACTGGCATTTTCGGTGAGTGTGGACATTTACAAGCGAAAGTGAACGAGAGAAATTGTGCAAATAAACAAGGTTGTGACGCAGGCTTTTCTGATAGGAGGAGCAGCATGTGTACAGAGAGCAGAGGAGAGAAGGACGTAGGAGGAGGAATATAACGCTAGCAGGAAGCGCACGGGAAAGAATGGCCGCTGTGCAGATAACTCGGATAGCAGAGCTCTTTGACTCCTGAAACGCGGCAGAAAGCCGCTGTAAGATATTCAGTAGTGAATTGAGCACAAGTGTAACCTCCACCACCTCGTGTGCGCTGCACGACAGAGACTTGCCGTCAGAACGCTATGGACTCACCAGCGCCCGCTGTCTCTTGTTGTGCTCTTAACAGCGGACGTGTGACTGGCTCAACTGTTCTGGGGGGAACTACGGTGAGCTTCATAATGCCAAACAATGTGACAGGTGAAAAGAAGAACGCAATCTGCTTTATCTCCTAGCATATTACACAAGTTGATCTGCAGGTATTAACTTAAAAAGTAGGTAGAAATAGTCACATTTATTGAAAATAAATAACTTGACGGTATTGATCTCAGGGCTTTTTTTCAAATACCCCGGTATATGGTATATACCGCCCAAACATACATTGTCTTTCCATCTCTCTCCCCTCTACTGTCTCCTTCCATCTCTCTCCCCTCTACTGTCTCCTTCCATCTCTCTCTCCCCTACTCTCTCCCCTCTCTCTAACCCCCATTATCGCTCTCTCCCATCTCTCTCCCCTACTGTCTCTCTTCATCTCTTACCCCTCTACTGTCTCCTTCCATCTCTCTCCCATACTCTCTCCCATCTCTCTCCCCTACTATCTCTCTCTATCTCTCTCCCCTCTTGTCTCCTTCCATCTCTCTCCCCTACTCTCTCCCATCTCTCTCCCCTCTACAGTCTCCTTCCATCTCTCTCTCCCCTGCTTTCTCCCGTCTCTCTCTCCCCTACTGTCTCTCCATCTCTCTCCCCTCTACTGTCTCCTTCCATCTCTCTCTCTCCCCTGCATTCTCCCATCACTCTCTCCCCTACTGTCTCCTTTCATCTCTCTCTCCCCTACTGTCTCTCTCCATCTCTCTCCCC
This sequence comes from Oncorhynchus keta, assembly GCF_023373465.1. Lineage (NCBI taxonomy): Eukaryota > Metazoa > Chordata > Actinopteri > Salmoniformes > Salmonidae > Oncorhynchus > Oncorhynchus keta. The sequence continues at coordinate 56,827,969 of NC_068434.1, read as the reverse complement.
TCTACTGTCTCCTTCCATCTCTCTCTCTCCCCTGCATTCTCCCGTCACTCTCTCCCCTACTGTCTCCTTCCATCTCTCTCTCCCCTACTGTCTCCTTTCATCTCTCTCTCCCCTACTGTCTCCTTCCATCTCTCTCCCCTACTGTCTCCTTCCATCTCTCTCTCCCCTACTGTCTCCTTCCATCTCTCTCTCTCCTACTGTCTCCTTCCATCTCTCTCTCCCCTACTGTCTCCTTCCATCTCTCTCTCCCCTACTGTCTCCTTCCATCTCTCTCTCCCCTACTGTCTCCTTCCATCTCTCTCCCCCTACTGTCTCCTTCCATCTCTCTCTCCCCTACTGTCTCCTTCCATCTCTCTCTCCCCTACTGTCTCCTTCCATCTCTCTTTCCCCTACTGTCTCCTTCCATCTCTCTCTCCCCTACTGTCTCCTTCCATCTCTCTCTCCCCTACTGTCTCCTTCCATCTCTCTCTCCCCTACTGTCTCCTTCCATCTCTCTCTCCCCTACTGTCTCCTTCAATCTCTCTCTCCCCTACTGTCTCCTTCCATCTCTCTCTCCCCTACTGTCTCCTTCCATCTCTCTCTCCCCTACTGTCTCTCCATTTCTCTCTCCTCTGTCTCCTACTCTCCTCCTGTTACTTAGCCTTTTCTAAACTTTCTAAGCGTATTTGCTGCGGGGACTTGTGGATGTCAGTGTCAGTGTCTCAGTCTCCTAGGACTCGCTCCCGTTTTTCATCATCACGATAATGCCCGGTACTTACAAAGGCAGTGTTTTTTTCCCCCCAGCAGATACTTTTATAAAGAGAATAGCCTGCCTGTACACCTAACCTAATCCTAAAGGCCAATGCTCAAAAGAATCCATTTAACTCCATCTCTATATATATTATATATATATCTCTACAAACTGCCACACAGCTGTGAGATTTCCCCGCTCAGAAATCAACACAAAAAAAATCAGCTGAATTGATTGAAGTCTAATCATGCACAACAATTGAACCCTTAGCTTTCTGACGTTTCAGTGTTAGCGTGTCATGCTTGGAACAGCTACTCTTTACTATGCTCAATAGGGGGTTGGCCGCGGTTAGTGTCATCGTCCTTTCCGATTGGCTCTAAATGGCTGGGCGGTAGTTTAATATGTAGGTTGCGCTGCCAGCAGGAGGCTGTGGGTTCGGGCCATGTTTGCTGGGCTGATCTCTAATTAGTAAGGGGCTGTCAGTTAGTCAGGGTGGATCTGTCTGGGATCTCCGGGATCACACACACTGACACATATTACATGGATGGGAAGTTGGGAACGTTGGATTTCCGGGGAATATCTTAGTTGATAATAAGGAACAGTGTTTTGTATGTATGTGTGCGTTTGAGTCTGTCTGTGTGGCGATGATCATCCTATGAGCGGGACTGTGGCTTCGTACTGTTGTCGGGTCATTTGAAGGCGCCTTATGTTTGGTCCCGTAGGACTTGGGAATGCCTTATTTGGGAGAGTATGTCGCGGTGCTGTAATGTTACTGGTCTGGGCTTGGGCAAGATCCGATTACAAGCACCATGGGGAGAACAGTCTCTTTCACGTTTCCCTCACTCAGTCCAGAGAGATGGGGGGGTAGACACAAAGAGAGAGAGTGAGACCGGGCAGAGGGAGAGGCAGAGGGAGAGGGATAGAGTGAGAGAAGCAGAAAGAGCGAGAGGTTGTAAGCTCAGTATGTAACTCAGCGGTATGGACTCATGACGCTCTCTGTCCAACTCGGCAATCTCCCCCACACTTCTGGTGCCCGCGGGCGGCATCCCGGGAACTCTGGCCAGGTAGAGAGACTGTGTGTGTGATGGCTCTTTTTCCTTTTGAAGTTGGGATATTCTATGTCTTCAGAGGGATTCTAGATTTGAAATATGGACAAGAGCCTGTTATTCTCAGTTGGTCTGTGATGCTTTACTCTCTGCCTGTCTGTCTATCTGTCTGTCTGTCTGTGTGTGTGTAGGGGCGGGGGGGGGACTTTCCCCCATGAGCTGTGTGAACATGTTTAGACGGCCGTGGTCAGTCTAAATCTCTCACCAGTTCGCTCTGTCTGTCTGCAGTCCTGTCGAGCGCAGACATACTGTGGGTTCAAGGCAACTTCAAAGCAGCCGAGCCTCAGAGCTTCTTAAGCTGCAGATTGCGGTGCTTTTTATAGACATCAGATCTGTATGATGAGAATGTGTTAATGTGAGATCCCCCAGTGTGTTGTAAAGGGGTGTGTGTGTGTGTGTGTGTGTTTTTGAAGTATGATTCATGACATCATCCTGTCTGCAGATGAGGATAGATGCTTTCCGGGCTTCTGCCAAAGTCAGCGTGGACACGCTGATGTATTTCTGTGTGTGTGTCTTTAGCGACAGGGTTGTGTGTTTCTGTCGCATTAGAGGTGATGGATCTGTCCCTGGATGACTCTAATCCAAACACCAGGATATGTCTGTCGCATTAGTTGTGATGAATCTGTCCCTGGATGACTCTAATCCAAACACCAGGATACAATGGCGGCTGTGTGTTTTGTGTGTGTGGGCACCCGCGCGCTTGTGCGTGTGCTCAATAGTTGTCGAGGTTTTAACGCTTTGTCCTACCTGTGGTCCTTTCAAACTGATGTTTGCCCGGTCTCATCTCATCCTCCCTAGAGATCACTCTAGTCTCTCTTGCTGGTCTCACCACCCCCCCTCCCCAATTTGCCCCCGGGGTTGGGGATAGACGAACACAGCCTGTAGAAAAATGTCAAAGTTGGGTTAAATAATGGTGTGTGAACAATGCGCGTGTGTTGTAGAACCTTCCTGTGTGTGTGTGTGTGTGTGTGTGTGTGTGTGTGTGTGTGTGTGTGTGTGTGTGTGTGTGTGTGTGTGTGTGTGTGTGTGTGTGTGTGTGTGTGTGTGTGTGTGTGTGTGTGTGTGTGTGTGTGTGTGTGTGTGTGTGTGTGTGTGTGTGTGTGTGTGACACTGAGATTCCCGGGCAGCTTGGGGCTTTATGCTGTTGTCTGACTGTGAGCCGTGTCAGAAATTCATCCTGACTCTTAACAGGGCTTTTCTCCCTGGTGCAGAGCGAGGCGGCGCGTTTTCACCCATTCACCCAGGATTACACCCGTGCATAAAATAGCCCTCCTATCTCTGTGGGTTCACCAGCCAGCTTGTACGGTCACATAGCTTTAGCTAGGCTATTAGAGTGTCTACACTGTCATGGGGATTTGACAATCAGAGCCAGAACGAGTGACGCATTGCTCTCTACTGTCTAGAGCAGCGCTTTCCAACCCTGTCTCCGGGAGAGGTACCCTCCTGTAGGTTTTCGCTCCAACCCCAGTTGTGTTTAAGCCGATTCGGGCTTATCAGAATCAGGTGCGCTAGATTAGGGTTGGAGGGGAAACCCGTAGCTCTCCAGGAAGAGGGTTGGAGAGCCCTGGTCTGGCGTATGTGTTGCTCCGTAAGAGGTATGGTATTGCAATGTGTAATATTCAACAATATTCAGCCGATTCCACGCCTTTAAACTAAATAAAGGCTCTAAAGTAGAGAATGCAACGCTGATTTAATGGAGAGTCCGCTGAGGTTGCGTCCATTCAGCCACACACTGAACCTTTGTTCAACTCGGTTTACAAACGAGCTATCTGTTTAAAGGCACATTTTGTACGATTTTCTTATATTTTTTAAAACCAATCCCTTCTGGGTATGTCCTTGCCTCTCTTCCCTTTGCTGTGGTTGGCATCGCACCTCTCCTCGCTTTATCCTGGTTGAAATGGTGTTGTGTAATTCAACCTTTAAATCATTTTTTTCTTTCTTCTTTCTCTCCAGTTGGGATGACAGCAGCTCAGTGAGCAGTGGCATCAGTGACACCATCGACACAGATGACATCAACACCAGCTCCTCCATCAGCTCCTACGCCAACACACCGGCCGCACAGCGCAAGGCCCTCAACGGACAGGTCAGTGTGGAGGCTAGACGCGCACACAAACACACACACTCACACACACACACATACCAGCGCCAGGCTCTGAATGGACACACAAATAGACTCTCGGTGCAGTACAAGTCTCACACTCCCGCCTCTCGCCCTCTTTCTCCTCTCCCTCTCCCTCTTCTCTCCCCCTTAGCTCGGAGTGTGTCAATGATGTATTCCCTTCACAGTTTGGAAGGGAATATGAGCCTGTGGTATTGCTCTGGGTGGCAGACCTGTGAACCGACTAGGCTAATGGCCATGTTCATGTCATTAAATGCCAATTTTAAGAAGCAACGGAGAAACTGTCTGAGAAGTGACTCTACTCTCAGCTGGTTTTGGGTGGCTTTGGGAAGGGGCGGGATGTCTGGATACCGCACAACCGCCGTGCAATAACACTCGTTTATTTATAGTGGTTCTTTTATGTAGGATAACAAGGGCTGTACAAAGACCACATTCTCCCAGTGGTAGTTGACCTTTGACCCAACCCTCGATGAATATAGTCTCTTTCCATGGAAACGGTCTCCACATTGGATCTCTAAAGTGCTGAGGTTATCGCATGCTGGGTAGGGCTTCACTTATGGTAGGCCCCAAAGAGCTTTCTGGTTTTTGTCCACAATCAGGATACTCTCGTGCCACGATCATCCCGGCCCTATAGGCACTTACGGAAGTTACTAACTTCAACCCGATTTAGCCATCCATTTTATCCCCATATATTCCCCATGCCATCGCACCATAAAATAGATTGTGACTCTTCTCTCATCCTCTGTGTGTCCTCAGCCCGTGACGGATGCCGAGAAGCACTCGGCCTCTACCAACCCGAGCCCCGCCTGGTCAGGTGACGAGGTCAGGAGGTTAGACGGGTTGTCGGACAGCGGGGTCAGCAGGATGGACCAGGGCTCCAAGTGGACCCGCCGGAACCCCTCTGACTTGTCTGACGAGTCGGACAAGGTGGCCTCGCAAAGGAAGACTCCCTCTATGACACACACAGGGTCCTGGAGGAAGGGCATGAGTGCTCAGGTGGGGGTGACGAACCCCAGGACTAAAGCTACTGGAATGTCAGGGTCCACTGCGATAAAAACGCACAGCACAGGTACGGGTTTTTTCTCTCCGGGCAGTGTTTTGCTGTCTGGGTGTTTGTCTCATTTGTGATTGCATGTGTGTTTCTGTGTGGGCTCAGGTTTCTTTGGCAATGCAACTCCTTATGTCTGTCCGTCCGGGCTGTGTACATCTCTGTGTGTGTGTGTGTGTGTGTGTGTGTGTGTGTGTGTGTGTGTGTGTGTGTGTGTGTGTGTGTGTGTGTGTGTGTGTGTGTGTGTGTGTGTGTGTGTGTGTGTGTGTGTGTGTGTGTGTGTGTGCGTGTGTGTGTGCGTGTGTGTGTGCGTGTGTGCGTGTGTGTGCGCGTGTGTGTGTGCGTGTGTGCGTGTGTGTGCGCGTGTGTGTGTGTACAATATGCACTGTACCTGTACGCCTCCCTCTCGTCTATGTGTCATTTTCTCTCGGGTGGTCTGAATCTTGAGTCCATTAACCCAGACACCACAACTATGACAAACTCTCCTCTGACTTTAACCACTGCTGTATGTCCCATCCTGTGTAGGTAAAACAGACGACGTCAAGGTGTCCGAGAAGGGCCGCCTCTCCCCTCGCTCCGACGCCGGACGCAGCAGTGACGACGAGGCCAAGAAGCACGCCCCCTCCACCGCTGCCTCCGCCCGCACCTCACACCCGCACTCCCTGTCCGAACCCCACTCCCAGTCACACGCACTCACCTCCCGCACCCCCACTAGCACATTTGGCTTCAAGAAGCAGAGTTCCGGGATGGTTACTATGGTTACCGCCAGTGGCGCCACCATCACGAGCGGGTCAGCGACTCTTGGCAAGATGCCCAAGTCAGGGACGAGATCCCTAGCCGGTGGGGTAAAGGTCGGTGGTCAAGATGTGGGGTCCGGTCTAGGTCACCATGACGACGGGTACCTCTCGGTGACTGCCCGCTCCACACTGCAGTACCGGAGCCTTCCAAGACCCAGCCGGTCCGGCGCCGGCGCGCGTAGCGGAAACCGGTCTTCGACCAGCAGCATCGAGGCGACCGTGCTTTCCGTTACCACTCACAGTAAAAGCAGAGACGTGGGAAACACTGGGAAAATGAATGGAAGTGGGACTGGGGTCTCGCTAGCCAATCAGACGGACCGAGAGAAGGGCGTGTCAGAGGGCGTGGACAACCTGAGGGGAGGAGCTTCCAACGTACCTCTCACAGGGAGGCAGCAGGTTGCCTCACCCACACTGCGCAGGTGAACAGGCTTACACACTCACACTCAGATGCAGAGGTATTATGTCACTCACACTTACGTGTGGTCATTAATGACACCCATTTACGGTACAGTGTCTGGAACCTGTTCCTAGTGCGACGCAACAAACACGCACACACACACACACGCGCGCACCCACATTCACATCCATACACGAAGGCCATGTTTGTCCACTGTAGGAAAACTAACCCTTCAGCATTTCTGTTCAGCTGCCAGGTCTGAGCCCACACTTTTCATAGTGCCAAGTCTTTATATGTGCACAGTAACACAGGCAGAGTCTTACCTCAGCACTGCTGGGCTGGCTCATTCATCTCTATGGGTAATACGGCTTTGAAGATCCTGCTCTATATTACCACCCTGCCTACCGTCTTAACAGTCAACACACTCTGGGCTATGTCCCAAATGGGCCCCTATAACAAATGTAGTGCACTAACTAAGGATCAGGGTGCCGTTTGGGACGTAGTCCCTGTCTTTTGGCTTAACGTCATGGGGTATGCTAATGTCATTTTTCTAAAGTTACTTTGATATAATCCCCCAAGCATTTACTCAATAGTGTGCAATAGGGGTGCTTACTAGAAATGACTTTAAAACAGAAATGAGTCTACTATTCTCTACATGTTTTGTATCTCTCTCTCTCTCTCTCTCTGCGTCTGTCTACCTACATATTTTACATTTACATTTAGCAGACGTTCTTATCCAGAGCAACTTATAGTTCATCTTAAAATAGCTAGGTGGGAGAACCACATAAACTACATGACCATAAGTATGTGGACACCTGCTCATTTAACATCTCATTCCATAACCATTGATATGGAGTTGGTCCCCACTTTGCTGCCATAACAGCCTCTGCTCTTCTGAGAAGGCTTTCCACCAGATGTTGGAACATTGCTGTGAGGACGCTTCCATTCAGCCACGAGCATTAGTGACGTCGGACACAGATGTTGGGCAATTAGGCCTTGCTCGCGGTCCAATTCATCCCAAAGGTGTTTGATGGGGTTGAGGTCAAGTTCTTCCACACTGATCTCCACAAACCATTTCTGAATGGACCTTGCGTTGTGCATGGGGGCAATGCATGGTGCCAACCGTAAAGTTTGGTGGAGGAGGAATAATGGTCTGGGGTTGTTTTTCATGGTTCGGGTTAGGCCCCTTAGTTCCAGTGAAGGGAAATCTTAACGCTACAGCCTACAATGACATTCTAGACAGTTCTGTGATTCCAACTTTTTTTGCAACAGTTTGGGGAAGGTCCTTTCCTGTTTCAGCAAGACAATGCCCCCAATGGCTGTGAGCTTTACACCACTCCAGCTGACGCTTGACATTGCACATGGTGATCTTAGGCTTGTGTGCTGCTGCTCGGGCCATGGAAACCCATTTCATGCACCTCCCGACAGACGGTTCTTGTGCTGAAGTTACTTCCAGAGGCAGTTTGGAGCTCGGCAGTGAGTGTTACTTGCTTCAGCACTCGGCGGTCCTGTTCTGTGAGCTTGTGTGGCCTACCACTTCGCGGCTGAGCTGTTGTTGCTCTTAGGTGTTTCCACTTCAGAATAACAGCACTTACCGTTGATCGGGGCAGCTCTAGCAGGGCAGAAATTTGATGAACCGAGCCACGTTGAAAGTCGCTGAGCTCTTCAGTACAGGCCATTTTACTGCCAATGTTTGTCTATGGAGATTGCATGGGGGTCTGCGCGATTTTATACACCTGTCAGCTGAAATAGCTGAATCCACGTATTTTCCTTAATAAAGTAGCTATCAGCAAAGTCCGAGCTAGTAAGAGGGAAGAGTAAAGCACAAGTGTTAGTTCACAAAGGGCTTTTGGTGTGTGTGTGGGGTGGGGGGGGGGGTTGCTGTGGGATTATTTAAGATACTCTTTGAAGAGGTAGGGTAAAAATATATATATTTGAATCCTTTTCAACTTTCTCCTTCTCTTCTCCCTCTCCATCTCTCTTCAGGTTGTTTGGTGGTAAGCCCAGTAAGCAGGCTCCGGTCACCACAGCAGAGAACATGAAGAACTCAACGGTGATCTCCAACCCTCACGCGACCCACGCTGCCCTGGACTCCCCTGGAGGTGTTGGGGTGGAGAGCGAGGGCAGCAGCCCCCTGTATGGAGGACGAAACTTGAGCACGGGCCATAGCACGCTGGGTAGCGAACAGGTGAGATAGGGAGATGAGCCTAACCATATGACATGATCTTTGCCGCCTCTTGATAAGCATCAGTGTCCAGAGTTTATACTTGCACAGACAAGAAAATAGCTAACTTTATCTACCAGCGCCGATCTCGATAGGTAGCCCTGTGGTAAGGTAGTTGGCTATGATAGCTAGCGACAGCAGATCGTAATATGAAGAGCACGGCAAGAATGCAACAGACATATGATTTGACCTTGGAGAGTAGAAGCATAACCACGAAGCATAACATGGAAAATCACTTGATAAATCCACAATTCCTCCCGTGTCCCCCAGAGTGCGTCCAGCCCCGGCTCTGTCTACTCCTCCACGGGGCCCTCCAACAGCCTGACATGGGGCACCACCACGAGCACTGGCTCCTCTGCCCAGAGCAGGGAGGGGACCCTGGGCGGGCACGGTGGCGGGGCGGGAAGCCTGGGCTACCCCTCGGTCAGCAGCATGCACACCAGCAGCGAGTCCATCGACATGAGCGTGAGCAGCGCTGGGCACGGAGGAAGGGACAGCAGGGAGGACACCCTCTCGGCTCTGGGCAGGGCCAGCAGCGTCAAGACGGGCATGTCTGAGAGGTGAGGACGGGAGGGTGGAAGGAAGGAGGGGTGGGAGGGAGGGTTTGAGTGGTAAGAGTGGGATGTTGGGGGAATCTTCTCTGATCTTGGTCGTTATGTCTTTATATTGGACAGAAAAACAAGTGACCTGTCTGATTTTGCCATTGCATGCACGGTCATATTGTGTTTGTTCAATGTGTCATTATGAAACGTTCCTGCATACATGAATGTGTATGTGACCAGAATGTGTCAGCCATATTATCACCAGAGACACAATCCAAGCATCTCCATGGGAAGCATTGTTTAAGGTATGCCTTAATGCTATGTCATTACAGATCTATTCTGGTGTTACCTTCTCTGACACATCTCATTATCTTTCCTTACTAGACTAGTAGATGAGATTCATTGGTGAGCTGCAGGTGGTGATTTTGCTTGTGGCAACGGTTGGACTCAAATGTGTCTCTCTCCTTCAGGGGATTCTTCTCCCTCTCTCTTCTTTCTAAAGTTCTTTCTCTCTTTGTCTGTTGTGCCCCCTCCCCTTTTCCCATCAGCCCCCTGTCCTCCCCCTCCGCTAGCCCTAAATTCAACCGAAATACCTTACCTCGGAAACAGGAAAGGTAAAAGTGCTTGTGTGTGGGGCTCCTGCTTCGTGGCGGTGTGTGTGCGTGAGTGTGTGTGCGTGTGCGTGTGTGTGCGTGTGTGCGTGCGTGTGTGTGTGTGCGTGAGCGTGTGTGTGTGTGTGCGTGTGTGTGCGTGCGTGTGTGCGCGTGTGCGTGTGTGTGCGTGTGTGTGTGTGTGTGTGTGTGTGTGTGCTGTGTTGTTGCAGGCTCTTGTTCCCCCTACAGCGCTCGCTCCCAGTTCCCCATCGCTGTTTATATGCTGCCATCTTGTGGCTTGATATTTTAAAACACCTGTCACTGCTATGACATGATACTATATATACTAAGATGTGTTGCCACAAACGTATCTTTTTCTGAAAAGCGATGGCATAGACAGTACCAGTCAAAAGTTTGGACACGCCTACTCATTCCAGGGTTTTTCTTTATTTTTAAAAAACAATTTTCTCCATTGTATAAAAATGAATTCAAGTAAACAAATAATTAAAGAGCAGCAGTGAAATAACAATAGCGAGGCTATATACAGGGAGTGCCGGTACAGAGTCAATGTGCGGAGGCACCAGTTGGTCGAGGTAATTGAGGTAATATGCACATGTAGGTAGAGTTATTGAAGTGACTGCATAGATAATAACAGAGAGTAGCAGCAGCATGGGGGGGGGGCAGCAGTGCAAATAGTCTGGGTAGCCATTTGATTAGATGCTGTCGTTATACAGAGACATCTCCCCGTCCCGCAGAGGGGGAGAGGTACAGAGGGATTGATGGGTGTGGGGGGGGTTATGCCCATCGTAAATTACAAGGCACAGCAGACCAATTCCTTTCTGGTCTCTAATGTGATGTGAGAGACTGGAATGTCATTCTGTTACATTATGGAGAATCTACCTCAGAACTGTAACATGCAATAAATGGACTTAGGGACATTTATATTTCATCGGCCAAAATGGTGGTAACCATGATAGATGGAATATAAAAATGAATGTCGATTTTGCGATGTCATTCAAAGTTAAATGACGACTTTATAACGGAAACATTGTAACTTGAAGAGTTTTCATAATATGTACAGTTGAAATCGGAAGAGTCTTTAAAACTCGTTTTTCAACCACTCCACAAATTTCTTGTTTACAAACTATGGTGCTCTGGTACCGCTTTTCCGTGCGGTAGCAGAGAAAACAGTCTCTGATTTGGGAGACTGGAGTCTTTGACAATTTTTCAAAGGCCTTCCTCTGACACCGCCAAGTATACACAGTTGAAGTCGGAAGTTTACATCCACTTAGGTTGGAGTCATTAAAACTCGTTTTTCAACCACTCCACAAATGTCTTGTTTACAAACTATAGTTTTGGCAAGTCGGTTAGGATATCTACTTTGTGCATGACACAAGTAATCTTTCCAACAATTGTTTACAGTCAGATTATTTCACTTATAATTCACTGTATCACAATTCCAGTGAATCAGAAGTTTATATACACTAAGTTGACTGTGCCTTTAAACAGCTTGGAAAGGTCCAGAAAATTATGTCATGGCTTTCGAAGCTTCTGATAGGCTAATTGACAACTTTTGAGTCAATTGGAGGTGTACCTGTGAATGTATTTCAAGGCCTACCTTCAAACTCAGTGTCTCTTTGCTTGACATCATGGGAATATCAAAAGAAATCAGCCTAGACCTTGTAGTCCTCCACAAGTCTGGTTCATCTTGGGAGCAATTTCCAAATGCCTGAAGGTACCACTTTCATCTGTATAAAAAAAATGTACGCAAGTATAAACACCATGGGACCACGCAGCCGTCATACCGCTCAGGAAGGAGACACGTTCTGCCTCCTAGAGATGAACGTACTTTGATGAGAAAAGTGCAATTCAATCCCAGAACAACAGCAAAGGACCTTGTGAAGATGCTGGAGGAAACTTATCTATATCCACAGTAAAACGAGTCCTATATCAACATAACCTGAAAGGCCGCTCAGCAAGGAAGAAGCCACTGCTCCAAAACCGCCATAAAAAAGCCAGACTACGGTTTGCAACTGCACAAGGGGACAAAGATCATACTTTTTGGAGAAATGTCCTCTGGTCTGATGAAACAAAAATCAAACTTTTGGCCATAATGACCATTATGTTTCGAGGACAAATGGAGAGGCTTGCAAGCCGAAGAACACCATCCCAACTGTGAAGCATGGGGGTGGCAGCATCATGTTGTGGGGGTGCTTTGCTGCAGGAGCGACTGGTGCATTACACAAAATAGATGTCATCATGAAGAAGCTAAATTATGTGGATATATTGAAGCAACATCTCAAGACATCAGTCAGGAAGTTACAGCTCGGTCGCAAATGGGTCTTCCAAATGGACAATGACCCCAAGCATACTTCTAAAGTTTGGGGGAAATGGCTTAAGGACAACCTATAGAAAATTCATGAGCAATGAGGCCTACAAACCTGACTCAGTTACACCAGCTCTGTCAGGCGGAATGGGACAAAATTCACCCAACTTATTGTGGGAAGCTTGTGGAAGGCTACCCGTTTGACCCAAGTTAAACAATTTAAAGGCAATACTACCAAAAACGAATTGTGTATGTTAACTTCTGACCCACTGGGAATGTGATGAAAGAAATAAAAGCTGAAATAAATCCTTCTCTCTACCATTATTCTGACATTTCACATTCTTAAAATAAAGTGGTGATCCTAACTGACCTAAGACAGGGAATATTTACTAAGATTAAATGTCAGGAATTGTGATAAACTGAGTTTAAATGTATTTGCCTAAGGTGTATGTAAACTTCCAACTTCAATTTTATATACTGTATTTTATACCATCTATTGCATCTTGCCTATGCCACTCTGTCATTGCTCATCCATATATGTATATGTATATATTCTTATTCCATTCTTTTACTTAGATTTATGTGTATTAGGTAGTTGTTGTGAAATTGTTAAATATTGCTGCACTGTCGAAACTAGAAGCGCTAGCATTTCTCTACACTCTCAATAACATCTGCTAACCATGTTTATGTGACCAATACATTTTTTTTATTTGATAAGAAGAAGAAGTTTGCTTGGGCCAAGAAACATGAGCAATTTTGAGATTTTTCATTCCAACCGCCATGTCTTTGTGAGACACAGAGTAGGTGAACGGATGATCTTCGCATGTGTGGTTCCCACCGTGAAGCATGGAGGAGGAGGCGTGATGGTGTGGGGGTGCTCTGCTAGTGACACTGTCATTGATTTATTTAGAATTCAAGGCACTCTTAACCAGCATGGCTACCACAGTATTCTGCCGCAATACGCCATCCCAGCTGGTTTGTACTTAGTGGGACTATATGTTTTTCAAAAGGACAATAACCCAACATCTCCAGGCTGTGTAAGGGCTATTTGAACAAGAAGTAGAGTGATGGAGTGCTGCATCAGATGACCTGGCCTCCACAATCCCCTGACCTCAACCAAATTGAGATGGTTTGGGATGAGTTGGACCGCAGAATGAAGGAAAAGCAGCCAACAAGTGCTCAGCATGTGTGGGAACTCCTGCAAGACTGTTGGAAAAGCATTCCAGGTGAAGCTGTTTGAGAGAATGCCAAGAGTGTGCAAAGCTGTCATCACGGCAAAGGGTGGCTACTTTGAAGAATCTAAAATCAAAAATATATTTTGATCATTTTAACACTTTTTGTTGTTGTTACAACATGATTCCATATGTGTTATTTTATAGTTTTGATGTCTTCACTATTATTCTGCAATGTAGAAAATAGTAAAAATAAAGAAAAACCCTTGAGTGAGTAGGTGTGTCCAAACTTTTGACCGGTACTGTATATATTTTTTACAATTGCAATAGCTCGATTGCGCACTATCCAGATTCCTCCTTTCCTCTCCTCCTTTCTTCTCCTCTCCCTGAAGTGTGTTTCTCTGCCGATCCCACAGGGGTCCACACAGTGATAGAAACACTCTGCCCAAGAAGGGACTCAGGTACCTACTGTAAGATCACTCAGGCACTGTCTGCCAAGCTTAGCACCGTCCCTCTCGCTTTCTCTCTCTCTCTCTGTCCCTTTCTCACAGCTTCAACTCATGCAATGCTGGTGTTGTGTGGTTATTCTTTATTTTTGCACTTGGCACAATTTTGTGTTGCGCGTCAGCGCCACGGCACGTCACCTGTCACTACTGTGTGTGTGTGTGTGTAAAGTTGTCACGGTTCCACGTCACACGCACACACCATTATTGGATTTCTGTTGACTGTCCGCTTGATTTGAGTGTTGCTCTCGGGTTGAGGAAAAGTGCTTGTACGTTATGTGAAATTTACTCGGGACATATTCATCAGGTGCTCTTGGTAAAAATACAATCACCATATGACGATAAAGATTAAAACAGACGGTAGAAACCGCACCAGTTTTGCACCCTACTCACGTAACCTTTACCCGGCAACTTATGAACCTCTGTGTTTGGCACTGCAGGTATGCCCCATCACCCCAGCTGCGAGGTCATGAGGAGGCGGCGCGTGATTGGCTGCGCTTCCATTCGCAGGGCGGGCTGCAGGACTCAACCAGTAACTCTCCCTTCTCACCTGGATCCAGCCTCACCTCACCCTCCGGGACACGCTTCAACTTTGGACAGCTCGGTATGACCTATAAACACCGTACGAGCCAGTGTGTGTGTGTGTGTTTGTGTGTAAACTAACCTGTATAGTGGTGTCCCTTGCAGCAGGTAGCCCCACCACAGCTGCTCAGATAAACCTGGCCAGCCTCCGGAACAACAGTCTGACCAATCAGGACACCACCTTTGACCCATGTGGTGACACCCGCCTGAGGAACTCCTGCGTGTCATTGGACGAGAAGACTCGCACCATGAGCCGCTCTGGTTCCTTCAGAGAGGGCTTTGAGGAGGGTGAGTAAAGAGAAAAGAGGGAGGGAGGGAGGGAAGCGACAAGATAGAGAGATGATTGCTCATGATAAAATCTCAAATCCTTAGATGGACAGGGCCCTCCCTGTCCTTCCCAGGTGGTGGTGTCAACCACGGTGAGTGTGGACGGTAGCTACAGGGTTGGAGAGCCCTGGTCTAAAGAAATGATGTCAGATGAGGTTTTACGGTTCTCTCTCTCCCACCTGAAAGCATCTCATGTATCGTGGGTTCCCTGCATTCTTTCGGCAGTTCTGGTTGTGCCTCAGGAAGAACTTGAGGAAGAACCTGGAGGGAGAGGAGACAAGCAAACAGTCTAAGACTCATGCATCAGTGCTTTTGGCTCCTTACTGAATAGAGCTGCGTTGAATCAAGCAATGAGAGCAGCAACTCACCCACGTGTGTGTGTGTGTGTGTGTGTGTGTGTGTGTGTGTGTGTGTGTGTGTGTGTGTGTGTGTGTGTGTGTGTGTGTGTGTGTGTGTGTGTGTGTGTGTGTGTGTGTGTGTGTGTGTGTGTGTGTGTGTGTGTGTGTGTGTGTGTGTGTGTGTACAGGCGTGTGTGTGTATAGACACATACTTTGGTGCATGGGTCTCTATTGTGCACTTTTATAGTCTACAATCTCCACTATACTGGACAAGGGGGTAGAGAGGTAGAGAGAGAATAAGAAGCAGTGAACCTAGTGACACCAAAACCAGGTTTGTAAATGCCCTCTGGATAGAGTGTACGTGACCTCATTAAGAATCCAGTCGATCCTCACACGCTCCCACCAAATATTATTATACAGGCCCTCCAGTGCCACTGTTTTATCCTCTGTTGTCCCCTTTCTCTTGCTCTCTCTTTTCGCTCCTCTCTTCTCAATTCCCTTCTTCCCTCCGGGGTTTAAAAAAAAACACGAAATAATTACAGGGTCTTTATAATCAAGAAACACGAGGACGTGCAGGAAACCATATGCTTGTTGTATGTGTGTGTGTCTATGTGTTCATATTAGTTTATGTGTGTGTGTTCATATGTTTTCCTGGCATAGTTCCTTTAGTGTTATCAAATGTGGACTGGGACATAAACAGTATACCTGCACACTTTGTTTAAGTTGCCCCATGTTGAGACGACCACACTTACACGCTGTGTCACTTGACCTAGAAATGTAGTTATTGTGTAACCCCCCCCCCACACACACACACACACAGGATAAGTCAGTGATTTCTAGGATCGCCAGATTCAAGTAGAACTCTTTTTTGCATGGAACAGTTTGCCTACCATTACATCGGCGGGGCACCACCTTATTTCTTTAGGCCTTTTGCCCCCCACCCGGAAAATAATCTAGGGAAAACCCATCTCATGCGTAGACCTACTTCCTGGTCTCTTCTATGACATCATAGCCTAATCCTCCTCTATCTGATCATATCCTTCGAGCCTGTAGACAGGAAACCACCGAATTAAATAGAACCCTATTATATGCAGGAAACGCTCTTACGGCATTGTGTCTGGACTTTGATGTTAAGATCAGAGACTGAGTTGTTAACCAATAGGATAATACCACTCCCATCATAACCCTGTACTGTACTGTGTGAAGGCTAGACACACACACACACACACACACACACACACTAACACACACACACACACACTAAGACACACACACACACACTAACACACACACTAAGACATACACACACACTAACACATCCACACACTAACACACTAACACACACACACACACACACACACACACACACACACACAGTATACCGCTGTGTGTGGTAGCGTTATCTTTATAGGGCTGTTATTAGGACTTTCACCACCATGGCGGCTGGTCGAGTCAGGACAAGTGAGAGGAGGTGGATAATGGTAGGGTGACTGGTGGATGGAGCGAGGTGGGTGGTGGAAGATGGGATTTGCATCTTAGGGAGATTGTCGGGGCTCAAACGTATTATGGTGTGCAGTAGTTTGTCTACATTGAGATATCTTTCGTATTTTTCCTTCTTTTGGTCACAAACATGCGGGTAAGTGTGAGCGAGGCTGACGTGTGTGTGTGTGTGTGTGTGTGCGTGCGTGTGTGTGTGTGTGTGTGTGTGTGTGTGTGTGTGTGTGTGTGTGTGTGTGTGTGTGTGTGTGTGTGTGTGTGTGTGTGTGTGTGTGTGTGTGTGTGTGTGTGTGTGTGTGTGTGTGTGTGTGTGTGTGTGTGTGTGTGTGTGTGTGATCACCTGATGTAGTGTGTGTTGTTATGCACTGTACAGTTCTGAGGCCTCATCCCTCTATGTCCTGTGGCTTTGTCTCTGCAGTTCACGGCTCCTCCCTGTCTCTGGTCTCCAGTACCTCCTCTATCTACTCTACGGTGGGTACAAATGGTTTATATGTTTTATTTGATTAAAGTTTTTCATCTATTTAACATAGCTCCTAATGCTCTAATGCTAGAGCCCCCACTGCTCCACCAGTTTACTGCTTTACTGTATATGTAGCTATATGTTTATTCATGTTTATTAGTATGTACTGTATAATGTTTATTCGTGAGTTGTAGTAGTCAATGTTCAATACCACAATAATACCACATATAAAGACCCCACTCCGAAATAACCAGGCCAGGTGGTCTGCTGCATTTATGTTGCTGTTGGGAAAGCTCATCTTAAATCAGTTGTTGACGGTATAAAGTCACCAGAGTCCTTTACATGAGACAGGATAGAGTTTCTGCTTGACACTGATCTAATGTCAGTTAAGTGTTTCTCTTCCTATGGTTAACGTTAGGATTTGGCTGTGGTAAGCTGATCCTAGATCTGTGCTTAGGGGCAACTTTTATCCTTCACCCGAGACCGAGGGGTGGCTGCTCTTACTCAGATCCGGGCCAGTCACGCCCACACACAGCCCAGCCAATCAGTAAAGGGTTTTTCTATTAGGGTGGGCCACTCCACCTACCCGTTGACAGGTACACTCCCCGAAAGCAGGTGTAGAGGCGGGTCTGTGTGGAGAAAGAGAAAGGAAAAGAGAGCGACTGAGCTCTCAGACAAGGTGGAACTACAGAGCAGGTCTGTGGCAGATAACTCAGGAGAGAGAGAGGAGTCACAGAAGCTGTCAAGATGATGGCCACTTTATCCATGACAGGAACGGTCACCGCTTGGGACATACGCACGGTAGGGATGGGATGGAGGAAGAGGAAGAGGAGGATATTCCAGATTCAGACAGATTGGGGATTTGTTCCACCACCATTGAGGTTATTTGTTGTCGTGAAGATAATGACGATTCAGTGAAAAGGATGATGATTCTATGGCAATTGTAGCTCCGTCGTGTGTTTATTGATCGACTGCTATTGACTTGGGGAACAGCGCAAGAAATCTCTTCTCCTGTCAGTTTTGTTTTGTCTGGGATGAATACGAGAGACAGGTCTGTTTGTGTGTCTCAGATTGTTTGGGCTATGCCCTCAATGGTATGCTTCAACCTCTAACCTTAACCATTAGGATGGAAATGCAAAACTGAACTTAGGTCAGTGTCTAGGAGGCAACTGTGAATGACAGCTTTGTTTCTGTGTGTAGACGCCGTGTTGACAGGTTGTACTTTGTTACCGCCCCCCTCATACTTCTTCAGATGCGCGAGAGTGAAACAAAGTACGCACACACACACACACACACACACACAGCTTTGTTTTTGTGAAATTTCTGGACTTTTTGGGGAGAAACATTTATTTTCAATAAAATAAATCACGTTTTCCCTAAACCTAACCCGTAATCTAACCTTAACCCCTAACTCCTAACCTTAACCACTATACCTAACCCGTAAGCCTAAAATAACTTTTTAACAAATTAAGGACATGAAAAATATGTGTTCTTGTTGTCCTGCCTTGTCAGAACATTCTGGCATCCTGATAAAGGTAGGAAGACATGTACACACACACACACACACACACCATTATTAGCTCTAACAAGCAAACACATTACAGCGCCAGACAGACAGGCGGGACCAGGGGGAAAAAAAACATTATTAATTGCAGTTTGTTATGTCACAATAACACGGCCACTACTAGTTTTTTTATTTGGGTTGACATCAGGGCCTGCCTAGCAACCGCCCACACACTGCACAGCAAATCACAGGTAGACGATACAGAGATGTGTAGGAGTAGAATAGGGTAGAATGGTATTTTGGTTTGAAAAATGTACTGACTCTCTGTGTTGAGACTTTTACCTGTACATGTAAAGAGGGGGATTGTGTGATATACTGTTTGTGATGGGTTGGTCTGTGTGTACGGGGTTTACGTGCATGTATGCTTGTGCCATTGTGTGTGTATACAGTTTACACTGTGTGTGGGCATGAGGCCAATGATGTCTACTTGTGTGTATGCGGTTTTCCAAGCTCTCCTGTGTTACCATTGTTCAGAGTGGAGTGCAGGGAGACAACACCTCTCAGCAGAGACACACACACACACACACACACACACACACACACACACACACACACACACACACACACACACACACACACACACACACACACACACACACACACACACACACACACACACACACACACACACACACACACACACACACACACACACTAAACACCTCCCAGGAGCATAGATCTTTGCTCTCCAGACCCATTACACCAGACATCTCTAATCACCATGTCTCTGTAACTTATAAATCATCAGGGGGTTTGAGCTAGATAAAATATACAGAGCCTGAAGACAGTGTTCTGGAGCCATGCTGGGCTGGTGTAGTCTGGTGTAGTCTGGTGTAGTCTGCTAGCCCCAGGTGCTGTAGAATTATAGTAACTATCACACCTCCCTCTTCCCTCCCTTTCAGGCCTGGCTGGAATAATGCTGCTTTCTTTCTGTCAATCGATATATATAATCATTCTCTCATTTTGTTTTCGCAGACCGAAGAGAAATCCCAGTCAGAGGTAAGACTTGAACTCCCTTTCACCTTCTTTGTAAAGAAATGCACTCTTTCCCCGTTTCTTCGTTCTCTCTTACTTGTTGCTTTCTCTCTCTCTCTCTCTCTCTCTCTCTCTCTCTCTCTCTCTCTCTCTCTCTCTCTCTCTCTCTCTCTCCCCCTCTCTCTCTCTTTCCCTCTCTCTTTCTCTCTCTTTCCCCCCTCTCTCTCTCTTTCTTTCCCTCTCTCTCTCTCTCCCCCCCTCTCTCTCTCTCTCTCTCTCTCTCTTTCCCCCTCTCTCTCTCTCTCCCCCCCCCTCTCTCTCTCTCTCTCTCTCTCTCTCTCTCTCTCTCTCTCTCTCTCTCATTCTCATTCTTGTCTCTGTATTCATATGACATGCTGGAACATGGGGGCGTATTCAGTATTGTATCTAGTTACACATGTCTGTGTTGTGGGTGACCATGTGACAACAAGCTCTTGTTCCGGACACCTGTGTGCTCCTTTATGAAGCCATGACACGGTGCTTCCTTTCCCTAACCTCTTTCTATCAGAGGGTAGATTTTTCCCTTGTATTGTCACACCGACAAAACTTTCTCAGCCTGTTGTGTGTTTTTTGGTGGTGGTGTGTTTGGGTGAAGTGTTTTGATGTTTAATGTGTGTGTGTGTTTTATTTTTAGATCCGTAAGCTGCGTAGAGAGCTGGATGCCTCCCAGGAAAAAGTCTCGGCCCTGACGACACAACTGAGTGCCAATGTAAGTACAACAGGAGGGAGATCTAGCTCCTCACACAGATGTGGAAACACGCGGCTACACAAACACACAGAAACTAACGTGTAAAAACCAAGGCTGTTGCGGTGACTTCCTCACATGGAAAAACGACTTAGAAACGCACAAAAGCACACCTTTGACGGGAAAAAAAAATACGAAAGCGTCGTCTCTACTTGAAGAACAGCCTGACGCAGTTCGAAATGAGATTCTCAAAATGAACAAAAAATCTCGGGAGAGAAGAAGGGGGCGAAAAAACAAAGTGTATACTCTTGACAACCAAGTTACAAACGCAGAAGAGAGGATATCAACCTTGGCGGACAAGAACACCTGTCTAAACGACACTGTTGAAATAATGGGGACTGTGATCGAAAGACTTCAATAACAGGAAAATTACTGTCGGAGAAAAACCCTTTCGGATCAGATGGGTTCCCGAAAATCCACATAAATACGCAGGATTGTGTGAAAGACGTTTTACGCAACATAGTCGATAACACACCGGAGGATGTTAACAACATGACCATCAAGAGCAATCGGACACCAATGACACTGCGCCCAGGACCAGCCCCACGCAATCCCCGGCCTATCCTGGTGAAATTCTTACGACACATCGACAGGGAGAAAGTCTGGTTCAGAGCAAAAGAGCTCAGGACTTTTCACTCGAAAGGGACAACGGCTGAGTTTTTCCCCTGAATTTTCCAAGATTCAGGACGAGAGAAATGCATTCACGGAGGTGAGGTATATGTGCATGAAATGGGGACGGAAACACTCGCGGCAATATCCTGCCGTGTTCTGGGTTACTTCGAGAGGATCACTACGTCGTTTCACAGACCCAAAGGAGACAAAGAAGATGTGTCCGTCGACGTCAACGAGGCCGAACAAATTGAGTAGCGTGGTAGGCTACGTAAGAACCGCATGCAGGCGGTGGTTCATCACGGATGGACGACCGTTTTTCTTTAAGGTGATAGGAGAATCTCCTATGTTGTGAGTAGCAGTCTCATTGAGTGGTTATGCTGCGAATGCTGCCTATAATTTATCTTTCGGGTTTATACAGTTGATATCATTATATTGCTAGATTAAGCAGGATTATAGTCCGAGCATATCATTCCGTTTTATGGTTATAGTGGGGATAAACATGTCAATTATTTAAAGTTTTCACTCTTATATCAACAGCAGTGGGGCAAAAATGTATTGAGTCAGCCACCAATTGGGCAAGTTCTCCTACTTAAAAAGACGAGAGAGGCCTGTAATTTTCATAATATAATAATAATATATATATGCCATTTAGCTGACGCTTTTATCCAAAGCGACTTACAGTCACGTGTGCATACATTCTACGTATGGGTGGTCCCGGGAATCGAACCCACTACCCTGGCGTTACAAGCGCCATGCTCAACTATGACAGACAAAATGAGAAAATAAATCCAGAAAATCACATTGTAGGATTTTTAATGAATTTATTGGAAAATTATGGTGGAAAATAAGTATTTGGTCACCTACAAACAAGCAAGATTTCTGGCTCTCACAGACCTGTAACTTCTTCTTTAAGAGGCTCCTCTGTCCTCCACTGGTTACCTGTATTAATGGCACCTGCTTGAACTTGTTATCAGTATAAAAGACATCTGTCCACAACCTCAAACAGTCACACTCCAAACTCCACTATGGCCAAGACCAAAGAGCTGTCAAAGGACACCAGAAACAAAATTGTAGACCTGCACCAGGCTGGGAAGACTGAATCTGCAATCGGTAAGCAGCTTGGTTTGAAGAAATCAACTGTGGGAGCAATTATTAGGAAATGGAAGACATACAAGACCACTGATAATCTCCCTCGATCTGGGGCTCCACGCAAGATCTCACCCCGTGGGGTCAAAATGATCACAAGAACGGGGAGCAAAAATTCCAGAACCACACGGGGGGACCTAGTGAATGACCTGCAGAGAGCTGGGACCAAAGTAACAAAGCCTACCATCAGTAACACACTACGCCGCGAGGGGCTCAAATCCTGCAGTGCCAGACATGTCCCCCTGCTTAAGCCAGTACATGTCCAAGCCCGTCTGAAGTTTGCTGGAGAGCATTTGGATGATCCAGAAGAAGATTGGGAGAATGTCGTATGGTCAGATGAAACCAAAATATAACTTTTTGGGAAAACTCAACTCGTCGTGTTTGGAAAACAAAGAATGCTGAGTTGCATCCAAAGAACACCATACCTACTGTGAAGCATGGGGGTGGAAACATCATGCTTTGGGGCTGTTTTTCTGCAAAGGGACCAGGACGACTGATCCGTGTTAAGGAAAGAATGAATGGGGCCATGTATCGTGATATTTTGAGTGAAAACATCCTTCCATCAGCAAGTGCATTGAAGATGAAACGTTGCTGGGTCTTTCAGCATGACAATGATCCCAAACACACCGCCCGGGCAACGAAGGAGTGGCTTCGTAAGAAGCATTTCAAGGTCCTGGAGTGGCCTTGCCAGTCTCCAGATCTCAACCCCATAGAAAATCTTTGGGGGGAGTTGAAAGTCCGTGTTGCCCAGCAACAGCCCCAAAACATCACTGCTCTAGAGGAGATCTGCATGGAGGAATGGGCCAAAATACCAGCAACAGTGTGTGAAAACCTTGTGTAGACTTACAGAAAACGTTTGACCTCTGTCATTGCCAACAAAGGGTATATAACAAAGTATTGAGAAACTTTTGTTATTGACCAAATACTTATTTTACACCATAATTTGCAAATAAATTCATTAAAAATCCTACAATGTGATTTTCTGGATTTTTTTTCTCATTTTGTCTCTCATAGTTGAAGTGTACCTATGATAAAAATGACAGGCCTCTCTCATCTTTTTAAGTGGGAGAACTTGCACAATTGGTGGCTGACAAAATACTTTTTTGCCCCACTGTAGGCCACAACAGGTGTGTTCGTGCCTCCCTGAATGTTCAGTGGTGTACATACGTTTTTATTGACCAGCGTGTAGTGCAGGGGTTAACTACACAGAGCATCCTAGACAGAGGAGATTAAACGTTCTTAGGTGATGAAGGTCTTCACACAGTGGTCTACAATTATAATTTTTTCCGGATGGGGGGAGTGATGTCATGTTTGGGTTTCAGGCGAGGCCGTTGTGGCTGTTTTAACCGTCAGCACACGTTCAATGAGAGCTTTTCTCACACTGCTCAAAGCCAGTCTTGTCATCTATGTTTAGCTGCAATATCTCAACTCGTGGTTGTTCAAGGTCTCCGGGTCTACTTTGTCTCTCCTTTTTATCACAATTGGGAGGAGTCTATCGTCACCCAGATACCACTTCTCACTGTCTCCACACTGTCTCTCCGTCCCTCGCATTCCCCTTCAACCCTCTATGCACTCTCTCTCTCTCACCCACCCAGACACTCTGTCCTAGTTCTTAGACACGGGAGAGAATAGACACGGTTCGTGTGTCGGGGGAGAAGAGGTACTAAACAGCCACAGAGTCAGTGCTGTAGCTTTAGCATTGTTAGCATCCAGCCTCCCTGGCCATGGCGTCCAGCAGGCCATACCCCAGAGCGGGCACAGAGGGCATCTGGCTCCCCCTGAACCACTACCCTTCCAGGAGGAGAAGCCATCCGGCACCGCCACTCAGAGGGGACCTGGGAGACCCTGTCAACCAAAGCTCTGGTGTGGACACATCTATTAGAGAGGTGTGAGAGGATTTAAGCCCGGATTTAGAGGATTTCTGGCTACCGCTTTTTGAGACATTTTGAAGTTGTGCGACTGACAAGAGTTGGTTATTATGATATGTAGCATTTGCTGTTTTTCGTTGTTTTTTTGTTGCTTTTGACTTCTAGTCTTTAACTGGAATGCAGGCTAATCAGTGCACCGAATAAGCTGTTGGTTTTGAGATGTTGTAACTGTTGTTATTCGGTAACTTGGCTTGGATTCCTGGCAGTTGCTTGTGTCTTATCGGCTACTAGCTCTGTCCTTGAAGCAGGTAATCTGGGAATGCAGCTACTGTTGCGCTCATCACTCTCATGCTTTGACAGTAACCGCTTCTGAAGGATCTTTGGCCATCCAATCTAAGTTGAACTATAATATGACCTCTTTGAACCTGTGAGTAGAATTATAAACTGGGTGGGTCGAGCCCTGAATGCTGATTGGCTGACAGCCGTGATTTATCAGACCGTATACCACGGGTATGACAAAACATGCTCTAATTACGTTTGGTAGCCAGTTTATAATAGCAATAAGGCACCTCGGGGGTTTGTGATATATGGTCCATATTAACCACGGCTGTGTTCAGCCTAACAGCCCTTAGCTGTGGTATATTGGCCATATACCACACCTCCTCTGGCCTTATTTCTTAAGTATAGTTTGACATATTCTAACCTGTGTTATTTCCCTGTGCAGGCTCACCTGGTGGCAGCATTTGAACAGAGCCTGGGTAACATGACCATCAGACTGAAGAGTCTCACTATGACCGCTGAGCACAAGGTGAGGCATGTCATTGCATAGCATGACATCATTTAAGGCAGAATTGAATTATGTTCATCTCGGGCCAAAGGAAAACCCAAAAATATAAAAATGTGATCATGTATATGAATTTTAGACACATGACTGTTAGTTGCATGTTGTTGTAATGTTCTAAATGTGTTTTGCCCTGCAGGACTGTGAGCTGAACGAGCTGAGGAAGAACATTGAGCTGCTGAAGAAACAAAACAACGTGGCCCAGGCCGCCATCAACGGAGTCATCAACACACCTGAGTTCACCTGCAAACAGAACAGGACAGGTAAGGAGAACCTGAACCACAACCATAGCAATAACACCAACAACCTCTCACAGTACATTAATGGTAGAGTAGACTCAGATAAATGATGTTTCCACGAGCAGCACCACGATCCACCTTATATACAGAAAGGTATGTGAACGCCTCTTCAAATGAGTAAATTCGGATATTTCAGCCACTCCCGTTTCTGACAGTTGTATAAAATCGAGCACACCGCCATGCAATCTCCATAGACAAACACTGTCAGTAGAATGGCCTGTACTGAAGTGCTCAGTGACTT
The DNA here is from genome assembly GCF_023373465.1 of Oncorhynchus keta. Classification (NCBI taxonomy): domain Eukaryota; kingdom Metazoa; phylum Chordata; class Actinopteri; order Salmoniformes; family Salmonidae; genus Oncorhynchus; species Oncorhynchus keta. The sequence continues at coordinate 56,802,878 of NC_068434.1, read as the reverse complement.
TCAACGTGACACCGTCATAGGATGCCACTTTTCCAACAAGTCAGTTCGTCAAATTTTTGCCCCGCTTAGAGCTGCCCTGATCAACTGTAAGTGCTGTTATTATGAAGTGGAAACATCTAGGAGCAGCAACGGCTCAACAGCGAAGTGGTAGACCACACAAGCTCACAGTGCTGATGCGAGTAAAAATCGTCTGTCCACCGTTGCAACACTCACTACTGAGTTCCAAACTGCCTCTGGAAGCAACATCAGCACAATAACTGTTTGTCGGGAGCTTCATGAAATGGGTTTCCATGGCCGAGCAGCCACACACAAGGCTAAGATCATCATGCGCAATGCCAAGCGTCGGCTGGAGTGGTGTAAAGCTCGCCGCCATTGGACTCTGGAGCAGTGGAAACGCGCTCTCTGGAGTGATGAATCACACTTCATCATCTGACAGTCCGACGGGACGGATCTGGGTTTGGCGGACGCTACCTGCCCCAATGCATAGTACCAACTGTAAAGTTTGGTGGAGGAGGAATAATGGTCTGGGGCTGTTTTTTGTGGTTCGGGCTAGGCCCCTTTGTAGCAACAATTTGGGGAAGGCCCTTTCCTGCTGTAGCATTACAATGCCCCCGTACACAAAGCTAGGTCCATACAGAAATGGTTTGTCGAGATCTGGCCTGCACAGAGCCCTGACATCAACCCCATCGAACACCTTTGGGATGAATTGGAACGCTAACTGCGAGCCAGGCCTAACATCAGTGCCTGACCTCACTAACGCTCGTGGCTGAATCGAAGCAAGTCCCCGCAGCAATGTTCCAAAATCTAGTGGAAAGCCTTCCCAGAAGAATGTAGGCTGTTATAGCAGCAAAGGGTGGACCAACTCCATATTCATTTTCATGAATTTGGAATGAGATGTTTGACGAGCATGAGATGAGATGTTCCACATGCTTTTGGCCATGTTGTGTATTATGATGAGCGAAATGCAAGACTTCTACAGGACCAAGACAGCAGAGAAGTTAAGCCTGGCATTTCAAAGCTCTTAGGTGTAGCGAGAATTTACCCACTATGCCAGGTGTAAACTACATTCAGCCGCGGGCTGATTTTTTTCTTGAGCGGATGGTCAGTTGGCCGGAACATAATTACAAATAATTTGTAGATTGCAAATTGACCGCAAGAAGCGAAAACATATAATATTTGAGTAAAACAGAATATTTTCAAGCTTACATTTGTATACGATCACAGATACAGTGCATTTGGAAAGTATTCAGACCCTTTGACTTTTTCCTTGTCAATCTACACACAATACCCCATAATGACAAAGCAAACACTGTTTTTTATACATTTTTGCAGATGTATTCCTACTTAAAGACGAATCTATGGCCCCCAATTGGCGTAGTAGTCGGTGAGCCGAAGAAGTCATGCTACCATTTAGCTATAGTAGCTTTTTGATAGGAGGTGCGGACTCAGCCTGCCTTCATAGTCACAAGATAGTCACCCTTGTTAGAGCACATAAGTTATTACAAATAAAAAGCTGAAATATCACATTTACATACAATTCAGACCCTTTACTCAGTACTTTGTTGAAGCACCTTTTGCAGCGATTACAGCCTCGAGTGTGACACTATAAGCTTGGCACACATGTATTTGGGGAGTTTCTCCCATTCTTCTCTGCAGATTCTCTCAAGCTCTGTCAGGTCGGATGGGGAGTGTCGCTGCACAGCTATTTTCAGGTCTCTCCAGAGATTTTAGATCGGGTTCAAGACCAGGGTCTAGCTGGGCCACTCGAGGACATTCAGACACTTGTCCTGAAGCCACTCCTGCGTTGTCTTGGCTGTGTGCTTATGGTCGTTGTCCTGTTGCAAGGTGAACCCACTGCCCAGTCTGAGGTCCTGAGCGCTCTGGAGCAGGTTTTCATCAAGGATCTCTCTGTACTATGCTTTATTCATCTTTTCTTTGATCCTGACTTGTCTCCCAGTCCCTGCTGCTGAAAAACATCCCCACAGCTTAATGCTGCAACCACCATGCTTCACCGTAGGGATGGTGCCAGGTTTCCTCCAGACGTGATGCTTGGCATTCAGGCCAAAGAGTTCAATCTTGGTTTCATCAGATCAGAGAATCTTGTTTCTCATGGTCTGAGTCTTTAGGTGCCTTTTGGCAAACTCCAAGCGTGCTGTCATGTGCCTTTTACTGAGGAGTGGGTCCCGTCTGGCCACTCTACCATAAAGGCCTGATTGGTGGAGTGCTGCAGAGATGGTTGTCCTTCTGGAAGGTTCTCCTATCTCCACAGAGGAACTCTGGAGCTCTGTCAGAGTGACCATCAGGTTCTTGGTCAACTCCCTGATCAAGGCCCTTCTCCACCAATTGTTCAGTTTGGCCGGGCGGCCAGCCTTTCCAAATCATGTCCAATCAATTAAATTGACAACTGGTGGACTCCAATCAAGTTGTTGAAACATCTCAAGGATGATCCATGTAAACAGGATGCACCTTAGCTCAACTTCGAGTCTCATAGCCAAAGGTCTGAATACTTATGTAAATAAAGTATCCGTTTTTTAATTTGAATACATTTGCAAAAATGTCTAAACCTGTTTCGCTTTGTCATTATGGGTTATTGTGTGTAGATCGAGGAGGAAAAATATTTATTTAATCCATTTTAGAATTAGGCTGTAACGTAATAAAATGTGGGAAAAGTAAAGGGGTCTGAATACTTTCCGAATGTGCTGTATCTGTCTATCATACACGGGAATACTTTAGAACAGATTTCCAAAATGAAAATCACTTGGAGATGATTTTCTGCTACTGTATTTTTACAGTCTTTTATGTCCCAAACTTGCTCAGAAAACTTGGGGGCCCAAATAAAATCCACCGCGCCCCAACCCTGCACTATGCTCTTTATTTTATGCATCTACATCATATCACTGACTCTACCTTGAAGCTTACACCTGGCAAGGGAAAAGTGAACCTATAGACTTCCCCCAATGCTGTGATACTGTATTCTTTCCGAGTCTTTCAAACAAGTCTCTCTCTCTCTCTCTCTCTCTCTCTCTCTCTCTCTCTCTCTCTCTCTCTCTCTCTCTCTCTCTCTCTCTCTCTCTCTCTCTCTCTCTCTCTCTAAACCTCCTCCCTCTCCTTCCCTCTTTCTCAGGTTCTTTCTCAGGTGGTGGTGGTAGTAATGGCAGCTCCCTGCAGCAGCAGCAGCCAGACCTACGGATGAGGAGACAGCACTCGTCAGACAGCGTCAGCAGCATTGCCAGTGCAACCAGCCACTCCAGTGTGGGATCCAACATGGACGCCGACGCTAAGAACAAGAAGAAGAACAAGAAGAACTGGGTATGTGCTTTCATAGACATGCACAAGTGCACACTCACACATGCACATTACACACACACGCGCACACGCACACAGACACACACACGGGAACTGAGTATGATCGTGATCACTCACTAACAAACAACACACACAAACATATCTTACTCCAAATGACATCTAACAACTTGTTTTGTCTCTCGATATATGTGTTTGTAAATCACACTCTGGGGTCTCTTTCTCAGGCATCTTGCACAGGGGCCAAGGGGATTGCAATGCAATTAGCTTTCCTTATAGACTCAGTTACTGTTAAAAAAAAGTGTGTACTGTATAGGGAATAGTGTGTAATTTGGTATGTTACCTAGATCTACAATTGTAGAGGTTTTGTGAAATAGAGAAACGCAGAACACTTTCAAATATTTTCAATTTCCTGTCGATACAGGAAGTTAACGCTGTTCCATTTCTTGTTGTGTTCCCTCTTGCTCCTTGTTGCTGACAGATCGTGTCTTGCACAGGAGGACAGTTTGAAGATGATGATGTATGCATCCTATTTGTGTTTAGGTTACTATAGATGCTTTTAGGCTGCGTGCCTTTATGTTGATATCTGTAGGCAACAAAATAGTGATCAACCTGAAAGCTTTCGTGTCAAGTATTTGTATGTGTACCGCTTCAAAGATGCTAGATGGAAACAGCTACGCTTGAGACTCTAAATATACTATTAGACTCTGTTTCGTTGCCTACATTAACAGTGTCTTGAGAAGCTGATTGTTGCTGTGAGAGCTGCTTTCATACCCGGTGTGTCACTGCTGTAGTGTCTGTAGCAAATCTATCTCCTAGTCGATCCTCCAGACTTGGGATCAATTCCAGTAACATTTCAGAAATTGTATTACATACCAATAGAGGAATTTGGTTTCCAACAGGATTTGAAATGGAATTGAGCCCCACTCTTATTTGCTTCATGGTATTGGCTGCTATTGAACCTGTCTAGACCCTAGTGATTTGTGTTCCTATCCTCTTTTCCCATAGATGCAATAACATTGAAGTGACCCTGTGTAAAGCTGGCTTTAGCTTTGAATTTCTATATTTGTAGCTCTATATATTTATCATAGAATACTCCTGTCCCAATCCCAATCCACTTTGTGTAGACGGGTGTACTGTCTATATTAGAGGTCGACCGATTATGATTTTTCAGCTCCGATACCGATTTATTGGAGGACCAAAAAAGCCAATACCGATCAATCGGCCTATTTTTATTTATTAATTTATTTGTAATAATGACAATTACAACAATACTGAATGAACACTTATTTTAACTTAATATAATACATCAATAAAATCAATTTAGCCTCAAATAAAATCATGAAAAATTTTCAATTTGGTTTAAATAATGCAAAAACAAAGTGTTGGAGAGGAAAGTAAAAGTGCCATGTAAGAAAGCTAACGTTTAAGTTCCTTGCTCAGAACATGAGAACATATGAAAGCTGGTGGTTCCTTTTAACAGGAGTCTTCAATATTCCCAGGTAAGAAGTTTTAGATTGTAGTTATTATAGGAATTATAGGACTATTTCTCTCTATACCATTTGTATTTCATATACCTTTGACTATTGGATGTTCTTATAGGCACTTTAGTACTGCCAGTGTAACAGTATACAGTGGGGAGAACAAGTATTTGATACACTGCCATTTTGCCGGTTTTCCTACTTACCAAGCATGTAGAGAGAGGTCTGTAATTTTTATCATAGGTACACTTCAACTGTGAGAGACGGAATCTAAAATCCAGAAGAAGAAAAAAATGTAAAGTAATGAATTAGTGTTTTATTGCATGACATAAGTATTTGATCACCTACCAACCAGTAAGAATTCCGGCTCTCACAGACCTGTTAGTTTTTCTTTAAGAATCCCTCCTGTTCTCCACTCATTACCTGTATTAACTGCACCTGTTTGAAATCGTTACCTGTATAAAAGACACCTGTCCACACACTCAATCAAACAGACTCCAACCTCTCCACAATGGCCAAGACCAGAGAGCTGTGTAAGGACATCAGGGCTAAAATTGTAGACCTGCACAAGGCTGGGATGGGCTACAGGACAATAGGCAAGCAGCTTGGTGAGAAGGCAACAATTGTTGGCACAATTATTAGAAAATGGAAGAAGTTCAAGGTGATTGACTCTCATACTCGGTCTGGGGCTCCATGCAAGATCTCACCTCGTGGGGCATCAATGATCATGAGGAAGGTGAGGGATCAGCCCAGAACTACACGGCAGGACCTGGTCAATGACCTGAAGAGAGCTGGGACCACAGTCTCAAAGAAAACCATTAGTAACACACTACGCCGTCATGGATTAAAATCCTGCAGCGCACGCAAGCCAGCGCATGTCCAGGCCCGTCTGAAGTTTGCCAATGACCATCTGGATGATCCAGAGGAGGAATGGGAGAAGGTCATGTGGTCTGATGAGACAAAAATAGAGCTTTTTAGTCTGAACTCCACTCGCCGTGTTTGGAGGAAGAAGAAGAATGAATACAACCCCCAAGAACACCATCCCAACCGTGAAGCATGGAGGTGGAAACATCATTCTTTGGGGATGCTTTTCTGCAAAGGGGACAGGACGACTACACCGTATTGAGGGGAGGATGGATGGGGACATGTATCGCGAGATCTTGGCCAACAACCTCCTTCCTTCAGTAAGAGCATTGAAGATGGGTCGTGGCTGGGTCTTCCAGCATGACAACGACCCGAAACACACAGCCAGGGCAACTAAGCAGTGGCTCCGTAAGAAGCATCTCAATGTCCTCCGTAAGAAGCATCTCAAGGTCCTGGAGTTGCCTAGCCAGTCTCCAGACCTGAACCCAATAGAAAATCTTTGGAGGGAGCTGAAAGTCCGTATTGCCCAGCGACAGACCCGAAACCTGAAGGATCTGAAGAAGGTCTGTATGGAGGAGTGGGCCAAAATCCCTGCTGCAGTGTGTGCAAACCTGGTCAAGAACTACAGGAAAAGTATGATCTCTGTAATTGCAAACAAAGTTTTCTGTACCAAATATTATGTTCTGCTTTTCTGATGTATCAAATACTTATGTCATGCAATAAAATGCAAATGAATTACTTTAAAATCATACAATGTGATTTTTCTGGATTTTTGTTTTAGATTCCGTCTCTCACAGTTGAAGTGTACCTATGATAAAAAATGACAGACCTCTACATGCTCTGTAAGTAGGGAAAACCTGCAAAATCGGCAGCGTATCAAATACTGTAGCTTCCGTCCCTCTCATCTCTCCTCCCTGGGCTCGAACCAGGAACACGACGACAACAGCCACCCTCGAAGCCGCATTACCCATGCAGAACAAAGGAAATGACCACAGGCTCAGAGCGAGTGACGTTTGAAACGCTATTAGCGCACGCTAACTAGCTAGCCATTTCACATTGGTTACACCAGCCTCATCTCGGGAGTTGATAGGCTTGAAGTCATAAACAGAGCAATGCTTGACACACAACAAAGAGCTGTTGGCAAAATGCACGAAAGTGCTGTTTGAATGAATGTTTATGCGCCTGCTTCTGCCTACCTCCGCTCAGTCAGATACTTAGATACTTGTATGCTCAGTCAAATTGTATGCAACTCAGGACGCGCTAGATTATATCTAGTAATATCATCAACCATGTGTAGTTAACTAGTGATTATGATTGATTGATTGTTTTTATAAGATAAGTTTAATGCTAGCTAGCAACTTACCTTGGCTTACTGCATTTGCGTAAGAGGCAGTCTCCTTGTGGAGTGCACAAGGATGAGTTAACTGTAAGGTCGCAAGATTGGATCCCCCGACCTGACAAGGTGAAAATCTGTTGTTCTGCCCCTGAACGAGGCAGTTAACCCACCGTTCCTAGGCCGTCATTGAAAATAAGAATGTGTTCTTAACTGACTTGCCTAGTTAAATAAAAATTAAATAAAGGTGTAAAAAAAAAAAAATCTGTGTCCAAAAATACAGATTTCCGATTATTATGAAAACTTGAAATCGGCCCTAATTAATCGGCCATTCCGATTAATCGGTCGAACTCTAGTCCATATGCAGTTTCAACAAGCAAAAGTAACGTGACATGGTTAAGATCTAGTGAAAATAAGCTATTCTCAGAGAGCCCATGGTTCTCACGTGCTTTTTGCACAGAAAATAGGCGGGTCCCCTGATAATTTGCTGATTGGATAAACCATATGTGGTAGGGTGTAGTATGTAGGGTGTATGTGGGCTGTCTGTGAAGTATCATGGTAAGAAGGGTAGTGGACCGTACATGAGCCTCCTATTAGAAGGACATTAGTCTGCACCAGTGTGGGTTGAAGCAAATGGATTTGGTATCTTATGGTGTCGAATGGTTGTATTCCTATTCGAGTGCATACATTCTATTTTAATTGCCTTCCATTCTGTACCCTGTTCAGAGATTCTAATGGTACACGTTCTAGAAGTGTAGATTGCGCTCCCGATTCCTAAGATTGGACTTTTGACATTCCTTAGAGCATTTACCACAGTACACTTTCTGTAGCCTCCACTGAACGCTGGCTGTCCCTACCACTAACACGCTCACACACTCCCCACTGAACCTCTGCTGTTTTGTGTGTCTCTCTCTCTCTCTCTCTGTCTTCCTCTGTGCTATCGCTTCATATGGCAGGTCTATGAGGTAAGAGTGGATAAAAAAAAAAAATTAAAAACGAAAGGCAGCTTAACCTCAAGCTAACCTTAACCTAACCCCTGCACCACGTAGGTTACTAACCCAATCCCTCTCCTTCCTCTCCTGTCCTCAATCATCCCTCTGCTTTCTTCTCCAGTTGTGTTCTTTATCCTGATCCCTTTCCTGATGTGACTTTGAGTCTGCTCTGAAACAAAAACGGAATATCAGGCTCAATTGTAATGACGCCATTTCAGAGTAATCGCGTAGCAAACATACTATACCGCTTTGGCTGTACATTAAATACATGAAACGGGTGGTCTCCGCAACAGCCTTAGGTGCTATTTTCGAGTCCTATTCACTGCAGTGTAGCTAGTTCTCTCTACAGTCTACAGTGCATTATACAGTTATACACACACAGTAGGTGAGGTTAGTGGACTGGATGTCTGTAACACAACACACACACACACACACACACACACACACACACACACACACACACACACACACACACACACACACACACACACACGGAATATCAGGCTGATGTAGGGTGTATGTGGTTACACAATAACTACCTGACAGTAATCACCTAACACTCATTCATTTGTGTTTAGAGCATAAGCTCAAGTCACGGCCTCCCTACAGCACTAGTCCTTCCCCTTCGCTTCTCCTTCCCTTCTCTCTTTTCTTGATCTACTTCTCACTTGCTCAGGCACTCCCCTCACAGCTGCCTTCCGCCGCTTTCCTCCTGCTTTCCCTTGTCTGTCTTGGGAGTGTATCCTCACTCTTCTCTCTCTCTCTCTCTCTCTCTCACACACACATACACTCACCCTCCACTCCTCTCTGTCTCTCTCCCGCCTGCAGTTGCGGAGCTCCTTCAAACAGGCGTTCAGTAAGAAGAAGTCTCCCAAGTCTGCCTCGTCCCACTCTGACATAGAGGAGATGACGGACTCCTCCCTCCCCTCCTCCCCCAAACTCGCCCACAATGGATCCACAACCTCCAGCCACATGCTCAGGAACTCACAGTCCAACTCACTGTACGTATACGGTGTGGTGTTTGTGTATGTGTGAGTGCGAGCGTATGTGTGCTCGTGTCTGTGTGTGAGAGAGAGAGAAAATGTACAAGTTATATCAATGAATCAATCTGTGTGTAGGCTGTCGGACTGTCTGGACGGTGAGGCAGAGACAGTGATGCAGCTCCGCAGCGAGCTCAGGGAGAAGGAGATGAAGCTGACAGACATCCGCCTTGAGGCTCTCAGCTCGGCCCATCAACTGGACCAGCTCAGAGAGGCCATGAACCACATGCAGGTAACACATCCACACACGGTGAAACGTACGCGCATGCACACACACACACGCACACTGTTTTGTGGACCGACTGTTGCTATGTCTTTTGGGTGTTTTCTCTCAGGGGGAGATAGAGAAACTGAAGGCAGAGAATGACCGTCTGAAGCTGGAGAGTACGGGGAGCAGCAGAGCCCCCTCCCAGGCCTCCATTTCCTCCTCGCCCCCTCACCATACACACACCCCTACACCAGGGCCTAGTCTGTGCCAGCACAGCATCAACCTCACCGAGTCCACCAGCCTGGGTGAGAACGGCATGTTTTGATGTGGTATCTGTACAGTTGAGTAAATGTGTGAGCATGTGTTTTAAGTGTGTGTACTTCTGTATTTGTGTTTGAGTGTGATTGCCTTTGAGAGTATGTTTGCCTGATTGTGTGTTTGGGTGAAATGGGTGTATGTATGAGTCTGACTCTTCTCTCTCTCCTCTCAGACATGTTGTTGGATGATACAGTGGGAGATGGAGTGATGAGGAAAGAGGGACGACATGTGAAGATAGTGGTCAGTCTGGATGAGTACCTCTCCCAGGAGGCCAGGGCTCGCCACTTCCTGATTGGCTGTATCGGTGTGAGTGGTAAAACCAAGTGGGACATCTTGGACGGGGTGGTCCGCCGCCTCTTCAAGGTAAAAACCCTGGAATTGTTGACTTCATTTATGACAAGGCTTCATTACGAAGGTGACTGTAAAAACGGTTCAATCTCTGTGGATTGACGAGGAATTGAAAAATGGTATGGTTGAGGGGGGTGAGGCAAAAGGAATGGCAAATAAGTCTGGCTACACAACCGATCGGCAAATTGCAAATTGAAAAATCGTGTGACTAAACTGGATAAAAAGAAGAAGAAACTACACTATGAAACAAAGAATGATAGTAACAAGCTTTGGAGCACCTTAAAGGACATTTTGGGGGGGAAAGCAAACACGGCTCCATCATTAATTGAATCAGATGGCAATATCAGTTGGTTTTGTAATGAATGAGCCAACTACTTTAATGATTTTTTCATTGGCAAGATTAGCAAACTTAGGCATGACATGCCAGCAACAAACGCTTACACTACACATCAATATATATCTGACCAAATTTTGAAAGACAAGAATTGTAATTTTGAATTCCGTAAAGTGAGTGTAGAAGAGTTTAAAAAATAGTATTTTCTTTCAACAATGACAAGCCACCAGGGTCTGACAACTTCGATGGAAAATTACTGAGGATATTACTGAGGATAATAGCGGACGACATTGCCACTCCTATTTGCCATATTTTCAAATTAAGCCTACTAGAATGTTTGTCCCCAGACCTGGAGGGAATCAAAATTCATTCCGCTACCTAAGAATAGTAAAGCCCCCTTCCAGTCTGAATCATAACCGGCCGTGATTTGGAGTCCCACAGGGCCGCACAATTGGCCCAGCGTTGTCCGGGTTGGATTTTGTCCGGGGTAGGCCATCATTGTAAATAAGAATTTGTTCTTTAACTGACTTGCCTAGTTAAATAAAGGTTAAATAAAAAATAAAAAATACTGTCTCAAATAGCCGACCAATTAGCCTGTTACCAACCCCTAGTAAACTTCTGGAGAAAAAATGCTCTTTTCCAGTAAACAAATTGACAGCAAACTTTCAGCACAATTATAGGGAAGGGCATTCAACAAGCACAGCACTTACACAAATGATTGGCTGAGAGAAATTGTTGATAAAAAGATTAGGGGGGGCTATTTTGTTAGACTTCAGTGCGGCTTTTGACATTATCGATCATAGTCTGCTGCTGGAAGAACGTATGTGTTTTGGCTTTACACCCCCTGCTATATTGTGGATAAAGAGTTACCTGTCTAAAAGAACACAGAGGGTGTTCTTTAATGGAAGCCACTCCAACATAATCCAGGTAGAATCAGGAGTTCGCCAGGGCAGCTGTCTAGGCCCATTTACTTTTTTTCAATCTTTACTAACGACATGCCACTGGCTTTAAGTAAAGCCAGAGTGTCTATGTATGCGGATGACTCAACACTATACACGTCAGCTACTACAGCGACTGAAATGACTGCAGTTAGTTTCAGAGTGGCTAACAAGGAATAACTTAGTCCTAAATATTTCTACGGGCATTGTATTTGGGACAAATCATTCACTAAACCCTAAACCTCAGCTAAATCTTGTAATAAATAATGTGGAAATTTAACAAGTTGAGGCGACTAAACTGCTTGGAGTAACCCTGGATTGTAAACTGTCATGGTCAAAACGTGTTGATACAACAGTAACTAAGATGGCGAGAAGTCTGTCCATAATAAAGCGCTACTCTTACCTTAACAGCACTAACAACAGGGCAGGTCCTACAGGCCCTAGTTTTGTCGCTCCTGGACTACTGTTCAGTTGTGTGGTCAGGTGCCACAAAAAAAGGAAAATTGCAATTGGCTCAGAACAGGGCAGCACGGCTGGGCCCTTGGATGTACACAGGGAGCTAACATTATTAATATGCATGTCAATCTCTCCTGGGTCAAAGTGTAGGAAAGATTGACTTCATCACTACTTGTATTTATGAGAGGTATTGACATGTTGAATGCGCAGAGTTGTCTGTTTGTAATACTGGCGCACAACTCGGACACCCATGTATATCCCACAAGACATGCCACCAGAGGTCTCTTCACAGTCCCCAAGTCCAGAACAGACTATGGGAGGCGCACAGTACTACATAGAGCCATGACTACATGGAACTCTATTCCACATCAAGTAACTGCTGCAAGCAGTAAAATAGATTTTAAAAAACAATTACAAAAACACCGTATGGAACAGCGGGGATTGTGAAGCAACACAAACATAGGCACAGACACATGCATACACACACACACACACACACACACAATAACATACGCACTATACACACATGTACACATGGATTTTGTACTGTAGATATGTGGTAGTGGTAGAGTAGGGGCCTGAGGGCACACATTGTGTTGTGAAATCTGTGATTGTATTGTAATGTTTTCTAAAATTGTATAAACTGCCTTAATTTTGCTGGACCCCAGGAAGAGTAGCTGCTGCCAAGGGGATCAATAATTAAAACAAATACAAATTAATTTGATTTCTCTTTCCAATATCAAAATAAGTAATACAAAACAATTCATAGTAGAGTTGCATATCACCTAACCCTTGACCTTTGACCTTATGCTTCTGTAGGAGTACATCACCCATGTGGACCCAGTGAGCCAGCTGGGGCTGACCTGTGACAGTGTGGAGGGATACAACATCGGGGATGTGCATCGTCATAGCAACACCAGCACCGCTCACCCCCCCGAGCTGCTGCCCTGCGGCTACCTGGTTGGAGACAGCGACACCATCAACATCAGGCTCAAAGGTAAGGAGTTTGTGTGTTTCTCTAAATGTGTGTATCTCTCCCTACGACCTGGTGTGTATTGTGCATATGGGTTCTGTGTGTAAGCATTTCCCTCTCTCTCTCTCTCTCTCTCTCTCTCTCTCTCTCTCTCTCTAGGTGTGAGCAGTGAGAGTGTGGACTGCCTGGTGTTTGACACCCTGATCCCTAAGCCCATGCTGCAGCGCTACGTGTCTCTGCTGAGGGAGCACCGCCGTGTCATTCTCTCTGGCCCCAGCGGCACCGGTAAAACACACCTGGCTCATCGTCTGGCAAGACACCTGCTCCTGCAGGAGGGCCGACCCCTGACCCCTCATTCCGTCGTCACCTTTAACGTGGACCACAAATCTAGCAAGGTACGTAGCTATGCCGCTGAAGCACCTCACCAACTGGCGAGACGATACTTTGTGTGATGTGACAATTAATTTGCCTTCTTTCCCCCCTGTTATATTAGATATGTATCTTGGAGGCAGAACTTGAAAAAGTGTGTCTATGTTAAAGCAACTCAATAGGGTTTTTTTGTGCGTTGAAAAAAGACTTGGTGTGTAAACCTCTCTCTCTCTCTCTCTCTCTCTCTCTTCTCTCTTCTCTCTTCTCTCTTCTCTCTTCTCTCTCTAGGAATTGCGTCAGTACCTATCAGGCCTGGCTGAGCAGTGCAGCAGTGACAGGCCAGAGGCAGAGAGCCCTCTAGTGGTCATACTGGATAACCTGCACCATGTCTCCTCTCTGGGAGAAATCTTTAACGGAGTTTTCAACTGCAAGTACCAATGTTGGTGAGTACATGCACACGCACACGCACACAATTGTGTTTATTGTAAATGTGTACATTTTCTGTATGTGTGTGTTCTCTCTGTTCCCAGCCCCTACATCATCGGTACTATGAGCCAGGCCACATCCTCTGCCCCCAACCTACAACTCCACCATAACTTCAGGTAGGCCAACTCAACAGTTCAATAGTAATTGAAATGAAACAGTAAAATGTTTGAATTTGAAATGCACTTTGCATGATTCTTCACTAGGTGGCAGCAACAGACTGGGAGGCAATCCATTGCCCTCTCTCCATTCCTTCAGAATGGAAAGATGGAGTGTCTTCATTGGCTGTATTCATGAATGAGTACCTAACCTATTAACTCCTCCTCTCTCTCTTGTTTGCATATGTGACCAGGTGGGTGCTGTGTGCCAATCACTTGGAACCGGTGAAGGGCTTCCTTGGTCGCTATCTGAGGAGGAAGCTGATCGAGACGGAGATCGGCAGCCGCAAGCGTACCCTGGAGCTGGTAAAGATCATCGACTGGATCCCTCGTGTCTGGCACCACCTCAACCGCTTCCTAGAGGCACACAGCTCCTCTGACGTTACCATCGGTAGGTAGAAAACACAAGAACGTCATAAACCAGCTCTATGCCCCAATCCAAAATTAATGGAAAAAATAAGCACAGTAATTTTGAGATTTGTGGTTCTTATCTTTTCCATTCATTTGAGGTTTAAGGGCATATAGCTGGATCAACAAAATTGATGGGGTGGGATGTGGACTAATCTTGACATTATGCAAATTTTGTGCTCGGAGGACTTCTGACAAAAATATATTTTTACATATTGTAACGGCGTTCTTCGTTTGTTGAAAGAGAGTCGGACCGAAATGCAGCGTGGTGGTTATTCATGTCTTTAATGAAGAAAAACGGAACGATACATGAAATAACTCATAAATACAAAAACAACAAACGGAAGGTGAAACCTATTACAGCCTATCTGGTGAACACTACACAGAGACAGGAACAATCACCCACGAAATACACAGTGAAACCCCGGCTACCTAAATACGGTTCCCAATCAGAGACAACGAGAATCACCTGACTCTGATTGAGAACCGCCTCAGGCAGCCAAGCCTATGCAACACCCCTACACAGCCGCAATCCCAATAACTACAAAACCCCATTACGAAATACAACAAAATAAACCCATGTCACACCCTGGCCTGACCAAATAATTAACGAAAACACAAAATACTAAGACCAAGGCGTGACACATATAATGTGTGTTATGCATGTTATTGTGCTTTGGTCAGAATATTCTCAATATTCATAACCTCATCTGGCCATAAACTAATTTTCCAAATTGGAAGGAAAGGCACAGTGGCACTATTTAACATCCATCTGACCTTTGACCTTTGCCTCCCCAGGGCCACGCCTCTTCCTGTCATGTCCCATGGATGTGGCTGGCTCCAGGGTGTGGTTCACAGACCTCTGGAACTACTCCATCATTCCCTACATGCTGGAGGCAATCAGAGAGGGACTGCAGGTAGGCTATAAACACACAAAGGCATGCAACACACACACACGTACAACACATGCATGTGGATTCACACAGGCACACACACAAACATATCAGTCACAAAAATACAAAAAATATGCACACACGCACTTGCATTATTTATGGCACTCACTGTGTTATCGTAATATTATCATACCTCTTCATTGATACTTATAATTTTCTCTCCCCTCCATCCGTCTCCCTCTCTGTAGCTGTACGGCCGTAGGTCAGCGTGGGAGGACCCTGCATGCTGGGTGATTGACAGCTACCCCTGGTCAGCCACGCCCACCGCACCTGCTGACTGGCCCCCGTTACTGCAGCTCCGCCCAGAAGATGTGGGCTTCGACGGTTACTCCGCCCCCAGGGAGGGCATCAGGAAGGAGCCGCCGCAGAGCGACTGTGACGCAGACCCACTGGTGAGACAACACGCGCGCGCATACACGCAAATGCTCAAAACAGGTGACGTGAACACATAACACACACACAAGCAGGCACTGCAGATCCAGGAGACAACGCAGGCACGCACGGTCACGCTCACGCTAACCTTTGACCCCTGCGTCTCCGTCCTCAGATGAATATGCTAATGAGGCTGAAGGAAGCAGCCACTTCCTCCAGCCCTCAGAGATACGACAGCGACTCTAACAGCAACAGTCACCAACACGACATCCTGGACTCAACACTGGAGTCAACATTGTGATCCGACTCCTCCCCCTTCCCAAGAAGACACAAATACATTCAGTTAACGTTTTTATGTTCAGTCAATACAACATTTCTTTTGAATGTGTTTTTCAAGCTCACGTCCACACAAAAAAATCAAGCCACTTTAATTGTCATGTCCAGAACACGACGGGTGCAGGTAACCCAAAATGAGAGAAGAACTGAAGAAGGAAAACAAATAGGGGTGAAACAGAAAGCTGCTGCGCTGTTCTATTTTTGCACCGTCATGGCTAACCGCTCTCCTACGTCCAATCCGGACGTGCCATTTAGACAAAGCAACTGACATAAACCAGGATTTTACACTGTGCGTCATCTTCACCGTCTTCGACGTTTTCCTTATCAGCATCAGTACCATGGTCTCCTTATAAAAGAGACCGCATCTTTGAGCCAAACCCACCACAATCAGCAAGCCAGGCTCCTCACGGCTCTTCCCCAGCTGCAAGTGCTCCAAACTGGGCTACAGATTGAGCTACAGGCCCTTTCCTTTGGAGCATGGTGCTGGGGGTCTCATCTTCATCATCTCCACACAGACCAAATGCACTGGTTCCCAAATGCCTCCTTATGCCCCCAATGACACACACACACACACACACACCCATCACCATTCACCTGCCCCTACATGTGACTCCTTTTGTCCCAAACGGGTCGCCGTAGCATGAGTTTCTTCTCCAGACGAAAGTCTCTACTTTGGTGCTGGACTGAACTTCAATAAGGATGCCTTACTTTATTTTGTAACAGACTTTGTGCATTTAGCTACTTTTTTATTTTGTCTTTTTGGCCGTAAACTTACAGGGCTTTAAGTCGACACTCTCTTTGCGTTGTGCCGAGGCAGGTGTGGCTTGAAGAGCAGCGTCGACTATCGTCATATCAAACACTAATGCCATGTTATTAAGAGGTTATTAGGGCTTGAATAGGGAAAGGGACTTGGGCTTTAATAACATGTAATGAATTGTATTGCTCCCAATGCTGAGAAGTTTGTAAAAGTTTGGATATAACTTACTAAGGACAATTTGTGAGATGGGGAAAGTACAAATTGGTTGGTGCTCAAAGTACACATAATTTTGTAATAAATGTGGGGGAACGTTTATTAAGGAATTGTTTTAGTCTCTATACCTCATCTACCTTCTATACTCCCCTTTACGCCTTTGCCATGCTTGTTGTCTGTTTTGATCATGTGACGTGTAATGATTATTGTTGTCATGACAACATGTTGAGTGAATATGTAACAATATGTATATGCTGCTTTGTTTAAAGTCATTTTTACTTGAGGTCATGTTTAAAAGGTACAAATGGGAGAAGTTAAAGATTTAAGAATGGTTATGGCTTCAGGTCAAAACAGATTTTTTTTTTTTCTTGGCTTCAGAAATTGTGTATATTGTCCCCTTTCCTCCAAAAACCTTCATCCTAGGAGGAGAAGTGTGTTTTTTTGGGGTCCGATTAGGTTATTTGTTTCCAGCGTCGCTTCCATTATCTTTCAGAGTTCTTAAGTCATCAAACCTATGCAACATTCATTTCAAACTCAAAATTGAAGCCAAGCCTTATGTCAGTTCTTTAAAGTTTTTCAGCACTGCCAAGAAGATGTACAGCAAGTGATCCGATTTTGTGACTAGTTTTTGGGGAGCGTACAGTCTTTGCTCATTTACAAATCAAATGTGTCTGTGCATTTGGAGAGGGCGTCTTGTCATAGTGAATGCAAGCACAACAAACACCGGATATGTATGTGCTTGTCTGTATGTCCACCGGTGAAACGACCTGCTCGCTTTGAGAAGTTTGGGATGGTGAAATGAACGGAGTTGCTGTTGAAATCACATGTTCTTAAAACTTAATGAATGTGTAGCCTTCTTTCCTATGTAAAAAAAAAAAACACAAAAAAAACACACAAAAACATATGTAACATAACAGTGTAAATACTTGATTACCTTGCAACATTTTGATGACTTTTCTAGCCAATTTGTAACTACTTGAAAATGAGTATTTTGTGTACAGTCTCTTTTGCGTCAGAGCAGGCGTGTGGAGTTTATCGTCAATGTTCTCTCCAGAGCTTGGAGAACTGATTCTGAAGATCACTGTACTAGTCTTAAGTTATTTGTGATTCAATAAAAATCATGGTTATTTATTAATTCATGCAAATGTGACTATCAATTATGGCTCTCTACGAGCATAAACCTATCGATCTATTTAATGATTTTTATTTTACTGTTGTTCATTTCCGTTTTGTAACAGAAGTTATACCATGTAGCTGTTACATTTTATTTGGTATTTGTACAAAACATAGTGAAATATTAACACATATACACACACAATACATTGAAATAACAAACATAGTGAAATATTAACACACATATATATATATATACACACACACAATACATTGAATTAACAAATCCGTATAAATTATGCACGAAATGTCTACACTTTTCAATAAAAACTGTTAAGTCCAGGTCACTCCATTTTCTTGGCATAAAATATCCATACAAATAGTTGTACAAAATACTGTACAATTGAAAGAGCTGTGCAAAACAGCAAATAATTTCTAAGTATATCCTATAAACAGGGACGGCTCCAGGCATAACCGATATAAGCGGTCGCTTAGGGCCACTTGGGCCCACTATATCATTTCTTTGAACTCAGTCAGGTTCTCAACTTACTGTTGAGAGTTAGAATAGTAGAATACACAAGGTGCAAGTTTGAAATTTGGTTGTGCATCAGCAGCTCTTCTCTTGTTTTGTCAGTCACTCAATTAGCCATTCCTGCAAACAATTTTTTAGATTGGTAAGTTAGTCTAGCCAGTCATCTAAACTTGTAGAAAATCATGGCCGAATTCCGACCGAGCCCAGGGCCCCATTAATCACTCTCACTCAGCTATCATTAACATGACATGTCATGGCAAAATGAGTAGAATTTAATGACATTATTATAAAATGTCAATATTTTCACTCCACACCATGGCGCAATATGTAGAACTGCAAAGAAATTGCTTTAAAGCTGCAAAAATGTTTTACAACTCCATGGGGAAATGAGTAGAATTGCATGAAATGTGTTATAAAAATGCCACATTTTCTTTCCACCCCATGGCAAAGTGTGTAGACCTGCTGAAAACTTTCTTTATAACTGCAACATTTTCCATTCGCCACATGTCAAAATGTGTAGAATTAAAGGAAATGCACTTTAAAACGCTGGTGTCAAGAGGGGAGCCACTAAAAAAAATTGCCCTCTTGGTGGGGGCCCCCCAACAAAATCTCCCTTAGGGCCCCCCAGAAGGCTAGAGCCGGCCCTTTCTATAAAATAAACCCTGCAGTTATTTTTTAAAAGAAATAATCATGGATGTAGCCTAAATTGATTTGACAGAAGTTCATTGTTTGAAAATATTGTGGAATATGAAATAAATACATTTCTTAGTAGTTGGGTCTAAATTAAGGGATACAGACTCTTGCAAACATGGTCACATAGGTACAGTTAACCTGTGGATAACCATTTTATAAACATATCTGAGTTTTTATAAATCAATTAAGAAACTGTGATCTCTTCTTCATCTGATTCTGAGAATTCCGAGTGCTTGCTGGAGAGAGATGGCGACGAGAGGTTCGATCCGCCGCTGTTGGACAGCTCGTGCCCCGCTGCGGGGGAATGGCAAAGGCCAGGCGCGCCTCTAGCGCCGAATGGGTTCTCTTCCATCTCGTCCTCCTCCGCGGAGGACTTCTTGCCGACGTCGCTGAGGTCTGGGTGTGGGTTCGTTTTGGTGGGCAGGGTCTGCTCGCGACAACCTCCTGAAGACAGGAGCTCCCTCTCTTTAGAGTTCCTCCACTTCATTCTGCGGTTCTGGAACCAGATTTTAACCTGGCGACGGAGAAGGAAAAGTATAACCAGTTAGTTCGGTTTAAATTTGTAGAGGTTGACTTTATTAGAGAGTTTCAATAATACAAACAGTATCGACTTTAGCATGCATATGCGTTAGAGTAATTGCGCGCGTATTACGCACAGCGTAGCCCTGTGCAAATCAAATGAAATGATTCACCTGCGAGTCTTTGAGACCGAGCTTTGAGGCCAGCTTCTTCCTGTCTGGTTTGCTGATGTATTTCTGTTTCTGGAACATCTTCTCCAGAGCTTTGCGCTGCACGTCAGAGAACACTGCCCGTCGGAGCATCCCTCTCCTCGGCTTCCCTCTGTTGGCCAGGGGCCAAGAGAAGGTCCCTGGGATGGGCACGACCGATGAAGATGCTATAGAAGAGGAGAGGGGGAAACGTTGATTCAACAAATAAACACTGTTCATTCATAAAACCATGCCAAAACCTAGCAATGGGCTTAAAATAGACGTTAACCTCTGTCCCCTGGAAGGCTATTTCTTTAGCCAACTAGCCTACTTCTTCTACACTTGTGTACAAACGTTGCAATCTGTTATGATTGAATATGCTTCTCCCCTTTGGCCGCGGAATACATCTCCTTTTTGAGTGAAATGGCACGAGGTGACTAATTAGCACATTGGTCGGTCCCCAGGCGCATTGGTATGGTAAAGAGGCAGCGTATCCTTTAAGGAACCCCGCGAGGGCGGATAGAGGAGTTAATAAACCGTGAACGGTAATTGTGTAGTAATGAACTAACGCAGAAAAGACTCTGGACAGGCTGCGAAGGCCATATATTATCGCAACAAAAGGAGATTTACACTTTCAAACTAAACACCACTGCATACCTGAATACTGATGCCGAGGGGCCCAGGGTGCATTTTTTTTCGGCCCTCAAATCATTTTCATTAAATGAACACGAAAAGCTATTCAGGCCGCTCGAGCTGTTTTGTGAAGGTATTCAGCGCAGCCCATGAAAAGACTCCAACTCCATTATGGTTTGTCTGAATGAAAGCACGGACTAGCGACTTTATAGACTTTTCTAAGAGATTATTCTTTATCTCGCCCTGTTGATTGGCCCCAGAGTTTAAAAACTGAGAGACGAAGGGGAACGTGTAAGGCGTGGTGTTTTTTCAGGTTAGGGATATAGCAAAACACTGACATGTTTCAATGTGCACTGATTTGATTATTGTTCATGCAAATAATACTTATTCCCAAACCACTTAATTATAGCACACTTTCAAATGTATGCCTATCTGTAAGCATACCATTTATTGCCAAATAACTTGGGCTAAAACTACCTCCATATCCACAACTCATGGTTGCACTTCCCATAATCAGGCACAACAACAAGCTATGTGGTCTTGTGAGAATATTGAGAGCTGTGAATGGCGCCTAATAGGGAAATTAGTGTATGACTGGTCCACGCCTCTTGCCCGCCTGGTAGAAGTCACTCTGGGGTGCGTGGGTGGCTTGCGCGGGGGGGAGCTGACCAAATTGGTCATGGTGCTGAAAGCCTTGTTGGCATCCTGTGGCCCAGTGCCCCTGCCCTGTGGGAAAACGCGGGACTGTGCGGAGGAGACTCTAAAATGACCCAATCGCATGAGACGGTGGGGGAACGAGCTTGACCCGCGTCCCGCCTCGAAATTAAACCGTCATGATTTCGGATAATTGGTTAATTAGCATTTGGGGAACAGAGGGCTTTATTAGCGACCAGTGATCTCAGCAGCAAAGAAGTCAGTGCGAATGGAATCAATTCCACCCACCCACCACACCCACTCTGAAAGCGCTGAAAAAGTTCACAAGCTAAGTGCCTATACAGGGCATGTGCAAATAGGTGCAACTTTCAGAGCTTTTGCAGAAAGCATTCCAAGCATTATTTCGATTCCTTTTGGAGAGTCGTTCAACAAAACATGTTGACATGAAAAGTTCTGAACGTTGTCCCTGGCGAGGGAGGGGTGAGTATCAACTGTGCGCAAAGTGCAATTCAACGGTGTCTGAAAGTGCGTGATGCGTTATTTACCTGGGAAATATGTCGACCTGAAGAAGGCGGGGTGGAAGGATCCGTCGAAGTAGGGGAGAGAGAAGGCCTTGGGGTGCATACTGTGGTGGATGGCGGGAGGCAACGATGCTGTAGAGGAAAATAACGTGTCAAGGAACGCCAACAATCAAGGCAACACTCATGAAAAGACAAACATGTTTTGATCTGTTTTACAATACGCTAAGTGTAAGAAACTGCTCAAATTTAACAATTGTAAAGAAGGTACAACTTTCCCAACGTCACACTTACCGGTCTTTGGTGATGGGGCCAGGATTGCGCTGACTCCAAATTTAAGATACGTTGGGTCTTTACTACTCGGTTGTGACGTTTTCGGAGAGCATGATTCACGCGTCGAGGCAGTTGGAGAGACGATGCGCTCCTGTGGCATGGCACTGAAGGACATGGTTGTGGTGGTTGTCGCCGGGGAGACGCTTGCTGAGGGGAGCGTCCGGCTGAAGTGGTACTCCGCCGGCCTGCTTATCCGCAGCAGGTCCTCCACTAGAAAGCTGGAGTGGGTTGGAAACGCGTTCTGCAGAGACCGTTGGAGCGGCATGGAGGCGGAGGGGCGGTAAAGGCCTGGGTACATCGCATTAGGCGCAAGGACGCTTGGGATCATCATGGTCCCGTCTGTAGTATAACGCAACACGAAACGATCTGTTGAAATACTCCGTCAAGAACAAGTGAGGATCTGATAGGTTCCAATCTGAATGACGAGCTTTACTCCTCTGGCCCCTCTACTCTGGGGAGAGGCGTTTTATAGCAGGCTGCCCCAAAGCTCCTTTCAGAACTGTCAGCCTCAACAATGAGGTTCAACAAAGTTCTCTACATGAGTCGCTTTCAAGCGCCGTCCCGGGATCGTTGATTGGCTAGAGAGTGTAATTTATGATTGGATTAGACTTCATAAGCAAGGAACACACAATGTCCCTTCCACAAAAGAGCCATAGTCATCAATTTTGCATATTGACCACGTTCCATTGAGGCCCTGCGATTTGGTTTTGTTTGGTGGAGACGCACGCAGGCTAATTAAAAAGCTATCCTAAAAGATTCAGACATAATTTGGAGCTTCTGAATGAGGGCTTAACCAGAAGAAGTAGCTATATTTATTCGTCTCCCCTGCTGTGTTTTAATGGATCAAAAGTCCTAATGAAAGCTATAGCCCACTAAAAATTACAATTGAATGCAGTTGAGTTTATACCACATTGCTTAGGCTATAATAACGCGATCATGACGAAAACAACAACAATTAATTCGTATTACAACAACAAATAAATCAATAAATCATATAAATATTAATAAATATTGCATGAATGAACAAATAATATAGGCTATGAATATTGACAATCATTTTCACAATCATGATAACAACAATAGGCTAAGTCTAATCGCCACGGTTTCATTTAGCAACCTGTATAACTACCCTACTTTAAAATGTGAATTTATTTAGGAATATGTGGATTGCGTAAAATGTCCATTGGCCTCGTGTTTCCTCGGATTCTCAACAGTCAATCTAGACCTCGTCATGGAATAGTGTCTTAAACGGATTTCTGCGCTCGGAACGCTTTAACAGATGTGTTAAATATCACAGGCTTTGCAAAATCTTCATTCGGTGCGCCAGACGTAGACCCACTGCACATTCGAGCGCAGAGAAGTGTGCGGCCCTAACCGCGTACTGCTGATCCTGTTAACCATGAACTGTCACCATCAGCTGCCATGGCGCCCCTCTCCCGCTTTCATAAAGCCCTACTGGAATAAAAGCTTTATTTCTATAGACGGGTTTTGTTCTGCTGTTTTAACCAGCTGAATAAAAGTGCATCTATGATTTGATTTAAAACGCATTCATATGAGCGGACATTGAAAGCTGGTATACAACTCACATTAAAGCGGGATTTGAGCCTGTTTACCGTCGCGTTTAGTCTGCTCTGTCTTTAACCAGGCATTAGAGTTCAAATAAATCAATTTCCAAACAGAAATTCATTCATGCGACTATTTTATTTTTGCCGAAATAGTGTATAGGCTAAAATAATAAGCATATGTCAAACGAATAGTTTACGAAAACGTACTTGTTTATTAAAAGCAAAACAAAAATATAGGCTAACGAAATAAAATAACATTAGGGAAGGAAAATGGGATACCTAATCAGTTGCACAACTGAATGCATTCAACCTACCAGAAATGTTTAATTCATATTAGCCTAAATACATTCTCATCAAGTTAGGCTATAATTTGCTTTCAGTACAAACAAGGTTAACGAAATGTTTTAAAGCACAAAAAACAAACGAAAAACGAATGTTAATGATGTTAGTTTATACTTTCTTGCTTCATACTTCAAAGCATTACTTTAAGCACGTGATTTTTAATGTAGACTAAGTTTCATCAACAATACAGCCAATATATTTATCCTATGTTTGATTGAATATGTTATTCGAGTAATGATAGCCTAAGTGGTTCAACATTAATCGAATGTAAAGTGGTCACAATCCGTTAATTAAAACGGAACGCCTCCGTGAAATGATTTCCAATGTGAGAGAAAGTGAACGCTTATCAGACGTGGGTTAGCCTTTCTGCTTGGCCCCCAAAAAAGGTCTCTCCCCCCCCCCAAAAAAAAGAGAACCTGCCGTAACACCGTCACCATTCACCGCGAAAGTAACTAGACCTTCAAAGCTTTTTTTATGAGCCTATATTTCTTTAGTTTACTCAGAAAATCCTCCTTTTGTGACTGCAAGCAGATGGTTTGCAGGAAGCCTCGATCACCGAGACTAATTTCTACTAGCTTTGCAAGCTTTCCACGTCTTGGCCTCTTTTACCAAACAGAGCAAAAACAGCTGGCTCCGGCTGAATTAAAGCCATTAAAAGCACATCTCTAAAATATTACAGGACCCCCCCTCTGTACCACCCTCGAATTGACACAAGACAGACTGCTCCTGCATTGAAACGGAAAGGGGTCTATGGAAAGACCCGGACCTCAGGTCCTTAACGCTGCCTCCACATCTCAAAACAATTTACTAAATAGATTAACTTAACCATTGTCTT
This sequence comes from Oncorhynchus keta, assembly GCF_023373465.1. Taxonomy (NCBI): domain Eukaryota; kingdom Metazoa; phylum Chordata; class Actinopteri; order Salmoniformes; family Salmonidae; genus Oncorhynchus; species Oncorhynchus keta. The sequence goes on along the minus strand of NC_068434.1, from coordinate 56,778,316 downwards.
GCGTCACTTTCTGCTTCGTTAAGTGAATGGGTTGAGTAAATATGTTACCCATGCATGAAGGCTTCTGTATGGGCCGTAACATTGTGTCCAGGGTCCGACAGGTGGTTAGCTGTTTATTATTCTACCATTATTTGATGGTGACGTCAAGGAAAAGGAACTCCCCATCTTTTCAACTCGCCGATGGACAGATTGCTCTGACTGGTGCGCATTCTCCTGTAATGACACCAGTAATCTATCTACCCCTCTTTAGTGTCGCACGAGGAGGTGTCCCGTTTCATTTTCAAAGTGGGGGAATTCTCTTTTCATTATTGCATTATCGGCCTATACATTCGTCTAGGGGAACATTTATTTCACTCTTTGACGAAGAATGAAGATGGGTATGACACTGATCAAAAATTATATCCGTCTTCTACAAAAAAAAGTACCCTGTCTACTCTATACATAACTGCAGATAAAGAAGTGATTATAAACACAACAGCCCATAGATATAATACGCTACCTTTTCTTAAACCAGTTATGAAAACAGCCCAAACATCCAAAGACCAGGTTAAGCACAGAAGTTTGTTGACTTTCATTGCGTATCCAACGGCTGTACATTTCAATTAACTAATCAATGTCATTTAATGCAGCCTAACTTTATCTCAGAGAATCTACAATGCGGCTGTGTATGGACTGTAAGACAAGGCTCTCCGGTGAGGGCTAAGCTAACCTTAATGCGGCATCTGTTGCAGTGCATAAACCCCAGAAATCCAGGGAATTATCAATGCCACAAGATCCAGAGGAGCAGTGACAAGCATTACATCGATATTAACTTTGTATTAAACATAGGCCCCTCCTCCCCAAATGGAGTAAAGCCATATCTCCTCGAACAATGCGCTCTGTTCTGAGATTCCATGCACCTGTTCTTTGACTGCTACAGTAAGCAGCGCGAAAGAGGGCGATGGGAGAAAACCTGTTATTTTCACCCTAAGCGGTTATTTACCTCATGCTTGTCAGATATGATCTTTCGACATTGTCGTCTTGAAGTGTATTTTGATTACTTAATGTTTAATTTCGTCTTCCTTAGCCAAATATATATGGCATGTCAACTGTGTAGCCTCTGAATTGCACTGCCTACTTATTGAATATATAGTTATGCTATGATATCTGTATTATCAGTTTATAAGCATACCTTTGAATGGTTACTGTAGGCTATATTCGTGCCCTCAAACCTTTATACATTTAACATGCGTATTTTACTGTTCTGCAGTCGCCGTGTCGTGATGGGACGATGCGTGTAACTTAAACCTTTCCCCGTCTTTTGGCACTCTTATATCAGCACGGTGCTGCCTGCATCTGAAGCAGTGTTCTAATCCTCTTAAGGACATGTTGGTACAGTTTGCATATCATTCACCCCTCGAAGAGAAAGGCCACAGCCCTCTCCATTCGCCAGGATCCTCTGCCTCCTTTCACCAGGGCCACAGCCACCAGCATTAGCATAATCTGACAACCAGTACTATTGTTTAGGACCTTGTATGCAAAGTTAATTGCTCATTAATACCAGACAAACCAGAGGGGTGCAGAGGAAGCAGAGTAGTCCGATTCGGCTCGTTTGTGGGTTGAAACAGGCAGGTAAAGTGGTTATTCAAATAAAATCTCACAAAGACAGTTTATTCTAGCCGAAAACATCAGGTAATGTGAATGCATTTCCTAAACAGACAGACCCACACCCCATAATTAAAAGGGAAAGGCATGCCATATCTCTGCAGCCTGCAGTTATGGCCAGTTATGCCATTTTCTTTGGAGGTTGAGTTGCAAAACAGATATTATCAGATGCTTTTTACATTTTTTCATTTCCATCTTGTCTCTGTTTGGAAACAGAAACTAATCAGTGAGGTAGCCTGTGTCTCAGAGAATGGACATGGGTGGCAGGGAAGTTATTCAAACTCGTCAGGGTCTTTTGTATCTCAAATATATTATTTTCCAACAGTTCTATTGGGACCTGTTTTACTCCTTTTCAGGTCTAGCAGTGCGTGCAGGTCTTAAGCGGTAAACACACACACACACACACACACACACACACACACACACACACACACACACACACACACACACACACACACACACACACACACACACACACACACACACACACACACACACACACACACACACACACACACACACACACACTCTCCCAAAAGCCTTAAATTCGTCACAGTGGCTCAACGGTAATCAATTGCAAATGTATCTCACTCTGAGTTTAATCTCATCTGGCCAACAGTTTCACGGGTGCAGGACGATTTGCAAGAGGGGCCTGCCCTACCCCCTCAATACCCCCGCCATACCCCCGCCATACCCCCTCAGCACCTGGCAGGCTTTTGGGGTAGCGTCTTGTAAACGCCCGCTGCTTAAACGGGTGCCCCCTCTAAGCACCCAAGCGTCCCTGCGCAGCACGGAAAGAGGGGTGAGCTCTGTGGTTGTCAACACCGGTTTAGATTAGAGGTCCTGTAGTGACATTAGCCATGACTCCCATAGTCAAACCAAGGATTGTTTAATTTAGATATATAGCCAATAGAAATAGTGGTGATTAGAGTGTGAGCGGTGAGTAAAATAGTATTGTGTGACATTACAGGTTTTTTCCATCTTTATTGTAATTTTAGGCTTTTAGTAATACGTTTGAATCTAGACCTAGGCATGAACGGTAAGAGTTTTCATGCACGTCTTTGGACATACAAACACTCACTGTGCTGTGTTATTGTAGTTAACAACTGTAAAAACTTTGAGAACATAAACTTTGAGAACGCAAACTTTACCATCAAACACAGGTGAAAGTGGAACACTTTGCAAGTGGAACAAAGCTGGCCTAATTGGTTGTATACTGTATACTGTGCTGTACAATAGCTAGGTTAATATAAAACGTTGTTTTCTTACCGGTACATCATGGGAATACTTGCTAATAATGTCTGGAATTTCCCATATAGACTGGGCACACACAGTGCCTTCAGAAAGTGTTCAAAGCCCTTGACTTTTTCCACATTTTGTTGTGTTACAGTCTGAATTTAAAATGGATTAAATTGAGATTTAGTGTCACCGGCCTACACACAATACCCCATAATGTTAAAGTGGAATTATGTTTTTCGAAATGTTTCAGAATTAATAAAAAATGTGAATCTGTAATGTCTTGAGTCAATAAAAGTATTCAACCTCTAAATAAGTTCAGCAGTAAAAATGTGCTTAACAAGTCACACGATACATTGTATTGACTCACTCTGTGTGCAATAATAGTGTTTAACATGATTTTTGAATGACTACCTCATCTCTGTACCCCACACATATGATTATTTGTAAGGCCCCTCAGTCGAGCAGGGAATATCAAACACAGATGCAGACCACAAAGACCAGGGAGATTTTCCAATTCCTCGCAAAGAATGGCACCTATTGGTAGATGGGTAAAAAAAACAAAAAAAAACAGACATTGAATACCCCTTTGAGCATGGTGAAGTTATTAACTACACTTTGGATGGTGTATCAATACACCCATTCACTACAACAATACAGGCGTCCTTCCTAACTCAGTTGCCAGAGTGGAAGGAAACCACTCAGGGATTTCACCACGAGTCCAAAGGTGTCTTTAAAACAGTTACAGAGTTGAATGGCTGTGATAGGAGGAAACTGAGGATGGATCAACAACATTGTAGTTACTCCACAATATTAACCTAAATGACAGAGTGAAAAGAAGGAAGCCTGCGCAGAATTTTTTTCTTCACCAAAATATGCATCCTGTTTGCAATAAAGCACTAAAGTAAAACTGCAAAATTGTGGCAAAGAAATTAACTTTATGTCCTGAATACAAAGCGTTTAGTTTGGAACAAATCCAACACAAATCATCACAGAGTACCACTCTTCATATTTTCAAGCATGGCGACGGCTGTATTATGTTATGGGTATGCTTGTCATTGGCAAGGACTAGGGAGTTTTTTAGGATAAAAAAATGCAATAGAGCTAAGCAGAGGCAAAATCCTAGAGGAAAACCTGGTTAAGTCTGTTTTCAACAAACATTGGGAGAAAAATGTACATTTTCACAGGAGAATAACCTAAATCACAAGGCCAAATATAAACTGGAGTTGCTTAACACAACATTGAATGTTCCTGAGTGTCCTAGTTACAGTTTTGACCTAAATAGGTTTGAAAATCTATGGCAAGACTTGACAATGGCTGTCTAGCAATGATCACAACCAACTTGACAGAGCTTGAAGAATAACAAAAGAAAATATGTGTAAATATTGTACAATCCAGGTGTGCAAAGCTCTTAGAAACTTACCCAGAAAGACTCAGAGCTGTAATCACTGCCAAAGGTGATTATAACATGTATTGAGTCAGGGGTTTGAATACTTACATAAATGAGATATTTCTGTATTTCATTTTCAATAAATGTGCAGCATTTTTAAAAAACATCTTTTCACTCTGTCATTATTGGGTAATTTGTGTAGATGGGTGAGGAAAAAAATATTTGATCAGTTTTGAATTCAGGCTGTAACACAAAAAATGTGGAATAACTCCTGAGTGGCGCAGCAGTCTAAGGCACTGCATCTCAGTGCGAGAGACATCACTGTAGTTACTGGTTCGAATCCAGGCTGCATCACATCTGGCCGTGATTGGGAGTCCCATAGGGTGGCGCACAATTGGCCCAGTGTCGTCCAAGTTTGGTCGGGGTAGGCTGTCATTGTAAATAAGATTTTGTTCTTAACTGACTTGCCTAGTTAAATAAAAAGTCAAGGCACTTTCTTTTGTAAGACTGCAACAAATAATCAAACCAATCAATCACTTTTCTTGTGCGGGGGGGGAGGGTTGTAGTATGGGATTGGGTTCTTAAAACAGAACATATGAATGGGTGGCTTGGGGGTGTGACGAGGAGGAATGGGGGGGTTGGGTATGGTTGAGGGACTTTGGAGCCTGTTGGACCTATGGTATTGATGCGGCGTTGGCCATATAATCGGATTGCGAGGTGGTGAAAGTGAGCCCTGGTGCTTATGTCAGTTTGTGTCTCGTCAAGCTGAATAATACGCATGGCTGAGGAGCGCAGCGGCCACTCACCATTGAGGCCTCTCGCCGCTCGTGGCTAAGCGATTCTAAAAGAAAGAAAAAGCCCTCATTGGATTCATATATAATTCTTACTCAAGCGTTTTGATGCATTTGCATAAGAGGGGTAAACCGGTGGTCGCTTTTCAGCTGTGTGTGCGGGTGTATTTGTGTATGTGTGTGTGTGGAGGTCTCCAAGCCTAGCCCCTGTAAAAGCAGCTCTGTGTAGAGGGACACGGTTCCTGTGCTCAGGCCCTCATGGTTAATTGAGGAGCAACAACAAAACAACTTGACATTTCACTTTTTCCTCTTATCTGGGGCTATGTTCGGCAAAAACAAAGAGTTGAGAAGCGATTTCCTTTAAAAAGCAACAAATCCCTTTGAAAATGGACTATGTGTCACCGATATGAGTCAGAAAGTTATTCTATTGTCAAAATGAACTAAAGTGTAAATAGGTCATAAAGTCAGTCTCATCTAAAATGGAGTTTGGAACATCTATGCGTCACAACAGGTTAATTAAAATCGGGTTTTGATTTGACGATGTCCATTTGCCCACTAACATGGGGTGAACAGCTGAGGTGATTGCTCTCTATCCAACAGCATAAACAGACTGTTCATGTAAGACATCTTGTCGCACATTTTTTTACTTGAGAAATAACAGTTATAAAACAAAAAGTGCGCAACTAAAACATACTCGGCAAAACTGTCACATTTTATTACAGATTTCTTGGATTATATTAGATTCATTCTGGGGGTTTTGTGGAAGTGAAGTAGGCTTCCGTGTCTACAGTGTCTCATAAGGGACAAACATCATAACCAAACGCGGAATCAGTCAGGGAACACACCATGACTGAAATTGACATGGACTAGTATGAGATATCAGTTTGTGTCCAATTCAGACTTGAGATAAGTTGACTTGCCGATTGAGTCAACATATGCAGCGTTTACTGTAAATGTGGTCTCCACTAATATGGTAACATTGCCTTTAACCTTTTCATACATGACTTTCAAATATCTATTACGGTCACCCCAGTGTGAGTTGTTTTATGCATGTGATGTCAGAATGCCCTCACTGTTCCAAAATGTGATTATTACGCAACAGGACAGTTAACACGCGCTGTCTGCTAATTATCTATGTTTCCACCAATGGCTTGGGGGTAAAAGCTGTTGAAAAGCCTTTTGGTCCTAGACATGGCTCTCCGGCACCGCTTGCCATGCGGTAGTAGAGCGAACTTTCTATGAATGGGGTAACTGGGGTCTTTGACCATTTTTAGGGCCTTCCTCTGACACCGCCTGGTGTAGAGGTCCTGGATGGCAAGCAGCTTAGCCCCAGCGATGTACTGGGCCATACGCACTACCCTCTGTAGTGCCTTGAGGTCGGAGGCCGAGCAGTTGCTATACCAGGCAGTGATGCAACCAGTCAGGATGCTCTCGATGTTGCAGCTGTAGAACCTTTTGAAGATCTGAAGACCCATGCCAAATCTTTTTAGTTTCCTGAGGCAGAATAGGCTTTGTCGTGCTCTCTTCACGACTGTCTTGGTATGTTTGGACCATTCTAGTTTGTTGGTGATGTGGACAACCTGCTCCACTACAGCCCCGTCGATGAGAATCGGTGCTCGGTCTTCCTTTTCCTGTAGTCCACAATCATCTCCTTTGTCTTGATCACGTTGAGGGGTATGTTGTTATTCTGACCTCCTCCCTATAGGCTGTCTCGTTGTTGTGTCGTCTGCAAACTTAATGATGGTATTGGAGTCGTGCCTGGCCACGCAGTCATGGGTGAACAGAGAGTACAGGAGGGGACTGAGCACGCAACCCTGAGGGGCTCCAGTGTTGAGGATCAGCGTGGCGGATGTGTTGGTACCTTCCCTCACCACTTGGGGGTGGCCCGTCAGGAAGTGCAGGATCCAGTTGCAGAGGGAGGTGTTTAGTCCCAGGATCCTTAGCTTAATGATGAGGTTTAAGGGTACTATGGTGTTGAACGCTGAGCTGTAGTCAATGAACAGCATTCTCACATAGGTGTTCCTTTTGTCCATGTGGGAAAGGGCAGTGTGAAGTGCAATAGAGATTGCATCATCTGTGGATCTGTTTGGGTGGTATGCAAATTGGAGTGGGTCTAGGGTTTCTGGGATAATGGTGTTAATGTGAGCCATTAACAGCCTTTCAAAGCACTTCGTGGCTACGGACGTGAGTGCTATAGGTCCATAGTCATTTAGGCAGGTTGCCTTCTTAGGCACAGAGACTATGGTGGTCTGCTTGAAACATGTTGGTATTACAGACTCAATCAGAGACATGTTGAAAATGTCAGTGAAGACACCTGCCAGTTACTCAGCACATGCTCGGAGCACATGTCCTTTAATCCGTTTGAGCCCGCGACCTTGACCTGTTTTAAGTTCTCACTCACGTCGGCTACGGAGAGCGTGATCAAACAGTCGTCCAGAACAGCTGATGCTCTCATGCATTCCCCAGTGTTGCTTGCCTCGAATAAGTGATTTAGCGCGTCTGGTAGGCTTGTGTCACTGGGCTGCTCGTGGCTTTTGTAGTCTGTAATAGTTTGCAAGCCCTGCCACATCAGACGAGCGTCGGAGCCGGTGTAGAACGATTCAATCTTAGCCCTGTATTGGCGCTTTGCCTGTTTGATGGTGCATCGGGGGGCATAGCAGGATTTCTTATAAGCATCCGAGTTAGAGTCCCGCACCTTGAAATTGGCAGCTCTACCCTTTAGCTCAGTGCCTGTAATCATGGCTTCTGGTTGGGGTATGTATGTACAGTCACTGTGGGGAGGACGTCCTCGATGCAGTTATTGTTAAAGCCAGTGACTGACGTGGTGGACTCCTCGATGCCATTGGAAGAATCCCGGAACATGTTCCAGTCTGTGCTAGCAAAACAGTCCTGTAGTTTAGCAACTGCTTCATCTGACCACTTCTTTATAGATCGAGTCACTGGTGCTTCCCGCTTTACTTTTTGCTCGTAAGCAGTCATCAGGAGGATAGAATTGTGGTCAGATTTCCTAATGGAAGGTGAGGGAGAGCTTTGTATGCATCTCTGTGTGTAGAGTACAGGTGAGCTAGAATTCTTATCCCTCTGGTTGCTCATTTAACATGGTGATTGAAATTAGGCAATACTTGTTTACGTTTCCCTGCATTAAAGTTTCCGGGTCACGAGGAGCGCCGCCTCTGGGTGACTGTTTTCCTGTTTGCTTATTTCCTTATACAGCTGACTGACTAGTGCCAGCATCTGCCTGTGGTGGTAAATAAACAGCCACAAAAAGTATGGATGAAAACTCTCTTGGCAAATAGTGTGGTCTACAGCTTATCATAAGATACTCTACTTCAGAGAGACTTCCTTAGATTTCGTGCACCAGCTGTTGTTTAAAGATATGCACAGACCGCCTCCCTCATTTTACCATAGTGTGCTGTTCTATCTAGCCGGTGCAGCATGTATCCCGCTAGCTAAGTATCCGTGTCATCATTCAGCCACGATTCCTTTGAACATAAGATGTAACAGTTTCTGATATCCCGATGGTAAGATATTTGTGATCGTACTTCGTCTAATCTTTTGTCCAATGATTGCACATTGGCAAGTAATATTGATGGTAACGGCAGCTTTCCTACTCGCCGTCTGCGGATCCTTACGAGCCACCCCGCTCTGTGTCCTCTGTTCCTGCGTCTCTTTCTCTTGCCAATGACAGGGATATTGGCCTTGTCGGCTGTTTGAAGTACATCCTGTGCGTCCTGCTTGTTGAAGAAGAAAATATTTGTCTAATCCGAGGTGAGTGATTGCTGTCCTGATATCCAGAAGCTCTTTTTTTGCCTTAAGATTCGTATATAACGGTAAAAAAAAAAAATATTATGTACAAAATAAGTTACAAATAACGCAGAAAAAATACGAAAAACATAATAGCGTAATTGGTTAGGCGCCCGTATAACTGCTGCCATTTCTTCCGTAGCCAATTGTACAGTAACTCTTTATGTGTAACGTAATGGAACTGAGAGTCATGAACGAGGGCCAGCTCTGGTCCAACGTTTTACTTAAGCCAACCTTCTGAAGTTCAAAGACATTCAAAGTTCATTCATAGAAGCCGCTCCTCTGTAGGTATAATTCTGTGGGCCTAATTCAGATAATGCTGTCATAACAACAAGATGCCCAGCACTTCATGCCCAATGCTCTCCTTTTTGAACTTCAGAAAGTTGGCTTACGTTACGTTGGACCAGAGCTGGCCCTTCGTTCTTGGTTCTGGTTCTGTTCCCTGAAATGGTTGCAACCCCTGCACAGTGGTAGACATTTTAAATGCTACCATTCTGTATATTCTCTTTACAGTCTTACATTTTTTTGTCCAAAATATTGAGTAATTTGAAACTGAAACAGTGCATCCCGAATGGCTGGAGGCAGCAAGCAATGTACCAGGTCAGCTGTGATTTAGAATCTGAGAGCAATAGTTGTTGGACTACCAACAAATGTATTGGTGAATTAGAAAAGTACATTTCAAGAATAAAATGTGGTGTGGTTGCTAGCTTGTTTTAAAGTATTTATGGTTTTGAAAAGGTTAGACAATCTTAATGCTGTTTTAATGTTTGCTGCTGAAATGGTTAACCCACTAGAGTCGTCAATATTGTGGACAAAAACTGAAGAATGTAACCAAGGTTGGGAATGTCAATACAATCAAAGATGCTGGGAGGATGTCATGTCATTGTACGAGTGGGTGTGTTTTGTTATTGTTGATCTTTTTGTTGTTGATGTGTTGATGTCCACAGGCAACTGAGGGAGAGATAGCCTACCTGTTCCTATTTGTTTGAATGATAGGACCGTAAAGTTCTTAAATGTAAGAGGACTCCTGTGGTATTTACATATTTCCAGAAATTCATTCAGGTATATTATAATATAATGATCTATAGTTGCGCTGTTGCTACTGCCTGTAAACACACAGTTCAGTTCAAAGTGAAGGATGGCAAGCCCGTGTGGCAAATGGCTTATTTCCATATTGGCCTATTGTAGTTCTGACTGGCTATGGTGTAGTGGTTTGTGTAGAGTCCGGTCCTGGACAAGACTGACACGTTTTTATTAGGTTTTATTTACTGCAGTGTCTATTAAATGTCCAAACAAACGGCCACTTTCCCAGTCTATATTGCTATCATTTTCTCAAGTGCCTTACTCTATGTCATTCCCAAACATTCAATGAAAGTATGAAAATGACCATATCTAAGTGCTCGCTTATCAGATTTAAAAAAATTTAAGGCGTTATATTCTTCCTTGGGCGTTTCATGTTGCTAAAAGGCTGTCAGTTCCACTTTAACTGCTCCATTTCCTCCTAGTGGGGCTGTGATTTATAATGACCACCGCCATTCAATTAGAAATCGAATACTAGAATGGATTTCAACCTTCTTAGGATGGGATAAAGGTCAGCCATTTTGGTCAGGGCGTTGGTCAACCATGGTTTGCCAGTGCTGTAATAAGATAGTGTGTGTAAAATAATGAATTTGAAGAATTGATCTGCCACTGTATGTTTGTTAGCTAGCTAGCCAGACAGTTTTAAAATTATCACATTTTATTTTTATTAACTGCCATATGCCAACATTCCATTCAAACAATTCAGTCAATGCACAGCCATACACTGACTGAAATCAGTTGATGGTAGGACGTAGCCTACTGATATGACAATATGACAATATTGCATCATATAATAACACTTTATGGTCCGTTTACATATATTTTAGAGGCTATTTATACTGAAAGTGTATAAAACCCATATAAACTGTATTTATAATTAAATGACAATATTTTAGGTTGCCAATCATTCTATTAAACATCTGATATATCACATGCCTTACTTTTGTTTTGCTGCATAAGTAAAACCAGGATTATTCCTCTACCGCCATTCAATCCATAGACTGGTCAGGATTTCTCCCTGAGCAATATGGCTGCCATTTTCACCCATTTCTGGAACTTTGAGGGTTTATGACATAGTCCCTCTACTAATTTAAGAGGATCTCCATGACCACTGCCCCAATCCCTCACAGCCTGGAATGCGGTCAGGGCCTTTGGTCAGATGGATGGTCGTAATGTGTTCTGACTAACTTTATACGGTCAATCGCAAGACCCCCCAGGTCTAGTCCTCGATTCTAGACCACAGTTGGTCAAAGCCATTGTCCTGTACTGCTGGTTTATACTAATGTGGAGTGTAATTGATCCCATTAGAACACTTAGAGCTTTCTAATAGGCACAAGGTGAGCTGACATGACCTCTGATCTCACAGGACTAATGTGACCTTAACCTCCTGTCACCCCTCTAAAATCATTCCTCCATTTCCCCATCTCCCCTTACTCTGTTAAGTCATCTGAATTCTCTGCTCTCGTCTGTAACCATTCAGCTTGAGCTCAATGAGGTAGAATTGATGCCGTTCAGGAGATCAGAAGGCCAGCCCAGTACCAAGGGACTTTCATGTATTGTGCCTTGTCCATAGGCCGATCAGACACCAGGATGTGGGGTTAAGCCAGACCTCCGACAGCCCAGGAATGGTAAAGTTAGGCGAGCTAAGTCAATCAAGGCCTGATGAGAGAGGAGACGTGGGAGAGAGTTCAGTCAACTGTTTCAATGGGTATGCATGCCCAAAAAAACTCACAACCGTGTGCTATTTAATGGGATGCCATGCTTGAAAGTGCTGTGATTCTGAAGAATCTTCTAAATGCATCATATTGTATTTTCCTCTTATTCTCACTCACACATTTAGGTGCATGAGGTGTTATCTAATAAGGGTGATGATCAAATTACTTCTTACATTTAACCAAAAGGAATCCTCTTGGAGCCCCCTTGTACTTGGACAATAGGCAGAAGGGTGGCGGGAGGAGGAGAGGGGGAAGGGGCTTCCATCGGTATGTGACCTCTGGTCTGCAATGCCTGATAAGAGACTTCAGGTCAAGGGGGACATAAAGGAAAGGAGAGAGGCTACTCAGACGAGCCACCCTGCAGAATGGAGAGGTTCTAAACTGCAGAAGGGGAATGTTGAATCCTTCTCTCAGCTGGGAGCTGAAGGAGGTAGAGGAATGACGTTAACTTTTCAATTTGTCATAGTATTCACTGGCTGCCTTTGATGGCTTTAGACAGCAGCATACCACCCTGCATCCCGCTGTAGCTGCATCCCACTGAAGCTAAGCTGGGTTGGTCTTGATCGGTCCCTGGATGCGAGACCAGATGCTGTTGGAAGTGGTGTTGGAGGGCCAGTAGAAGGCACTCTTTCCTCTCGTCTAAGGAGAGATCCCAATGCCCCGGGACAGTGATTGGGGACATTGCCCTGTGTGGGGTGCCGTCATTCAGATGGGATGTTAAACATTTGTCCTGACTCTGTGGTCACTAAAGATCCCATGGCTATTATCACAAGAGTAGGGGTGTTAACGTGGCTTCCTTAATCATCCATAGCTTCCAATTGGCTCATTCATCCCCTCTCCTCCCCCTGTAACTATTCCACAGGTCATTGTGGTAAATGAGGATGTGTTCTCAGTCAACTTACCTGGTAAAATAATTGGTTAAAAAAACAATAAACAAGTGGAACTCAAAATATGTGTTTTCAAGAATATTCTCCCACAAGGAAATCGGTAAAACAAACTGGGCTCCCATCTCAAAATGTAAAAGGTGACATGTAGAAGGGATTGTGTTTGTGTCTGCTTTCCATTTTGGGTGAATACAGGAGGAAGAGATAAAGCTCCTGCACGCATGAAACACATGAAACCGAAGTTAGTGTGCTGCTAATGTAGCAAATGGGGATATGTGAAACTTACTCCTCAGCCTGAAGTGTCCCGCTTGCATCGCATCAGTAGCTGGCTTTTGAGGTGGCGCGATCGGCTAAGACTTTTGAAGGAGGCCGGTCACGTGTGCTAGCAAGGCAGAGGTTCTGAGTTTGTGCCAGGGTACGAGCCGAGTCGGGAGGAAGTGGTACTCGCTAAGCAAGCAGCGTCATGTCCTTAACAGTAGTGCCATGACAGTTGAGCTCAGCTCAGTGCTGGGATCGCTGTTGAATAAGTTTAAGAGGGGACTGTAGCACATATGGAGATGTCAGCCTGAAGTGTCCTGCTTGCGTGGTAATCGCTAAGCAAGCAGCGTGACGTCCTTTACACTAACAGTCTAGCTTCCTCCACTGTCCCTGTTCATACCAGGTTTGAACTATTGATCCTCTGCTCGCAAACACAGGTGACCATCCTCCTTTACAACGTACCAACCAATATTGAGTTGTAGAAAAAGATCCAAATCGATAGCTCCATTGGTGATATTTCAAGCTAGCTGTGGAGTGAGTTGACAGCATGTGGAGTTGTCATAAACTCAGCAAAAAAAGAAACAGCCCTTTTTCAGGACCCTGTCTTTCAAAGATCATTTTGTATAGGGTTTAAACACTGTTTCCCATGCTTGTTCAATGAACCATAAACTATTAATAAACATGCACCTGTGGAACGGTCGCTAAGACACTAACAGCTTACAGACAGTAGGCAATTAAGGTCATAGTTATAAAAACTTAGGACACTAAAGAGGCCTTTCTACTGACTCTGAAAAACACCAAAAGAAATATGCCCAGGGTCCCTGCTTATCTGCGTGAACGTGTCTTAGGCATGCTGCAAGGAGGCATGAGGACTACAGATGAGGCCAGGGCAATAAATTGCAATGTCTGTACTGTGAGACGCCTAAGACAGCGCTACAGGGAGACAGGATGGATTGTCCTCGCAGTGGAAGACCACGTGTAACAACACCTGCACAGGATCGGTACATCCGAACATCACACCTGTGGGACAGGTACAGGATGGCAACAACAACTGCCCGAGGAACACCAGGAACACACAATCCCTCCATCAGTGCTCAGACTGTCCGCAAGATGCTGAGAGAGGCTGGACTGAGGGCTTGTAGGCCTGTTGTAAGGCGGGTCCTCACCAGACATCACCGGCAACAACGTCGCCTATGGGCACAAACCCACCGTCGCTGGTCCAGACAGGACTGGCAAAAAGTGCTCTTCTCTGACGAGTCGCGGTTTTGTCTCACCAGGGGTGATGGTCGGATTCGCGTTTATCATCGAATGAATGAGCGTTACACTGAGGCCTGGACTCTGGAGCGGGATCAATTTGAAGGTGGAGGGTCTGTCATATTCTGTGGCGGTGTGTCATAGCATCATCGGACTGAGCTTGTTGTCATTGCAGGCAATCTCAACGCTGTGCGTTACAAGGAAGACATCCTCCTCCCTCATGTGGTACCCTTCCTGCAGGCTCACCCTGACATGACCCTCCAGCATGATAATGCCACCAGCCATACTGCTCGTTCTGTGCGTGATTTCCTGCAATACAGGAATTTCAGTGTTCTGCCATGGCCAACGAAGAAGACAGATCTCAATCCCATTAAGCACGTCTGGGACAGAGCTAGGGCCATTCCCCCCAGAAATGTCCGGGAACTTGCAGGTACCTTGGTGGAAGAGTGATGTAACATCTCACAGCAAGAACTCGCAAAGCTGGTGCAGTCCATGAGGAGGAGATGCACTGCAGTACTTAATGCAGTTGGTGGCCACATCAGATACTGACTGTCATTTTTGATTTTGACCCCCCTTTTGTTCAGGGACAGATTATTTAATTTCTGTTAGTCACATGTCTGTGGAACTTGTTCAGTTTATGTTTCATTTGTTGAATCCTGTTTGTTGAATCCTGTTATACAAATATTTACACACGTTAAGTTTGCTGAAAATAAACGCAGTTGACAGTGAGAGGACGTTTCTTTTTTTGTTGAGTTTAATAACCATAACACCTGCCCAGCTCGCACAGTGGATCTGGGCCGATTCCAGCTGAGAGTCAGACTCGGCCGAGGTCATGTGGCCCGAGTCTGGGCCGTCTTCGGCAGTAATACTTACGACTAGGTGTGATAAGGTGCGTCTCGGTGAGAGGTGAAGGAGTCAGGCGCAGGCGAGCAGGGAATTTTGAGAAGCGTGTTTAATATATATATATATATATATATATATATATATATATATATATATATATACATGGTCCACCAATACAAAATTGGCACAGATGAAAATCCAAAACTACGCTCTCGAAGGAACAGAAACTCGTGCCAATACACAGAGGAACAACCACAGTTCTGACACTACATACAAGTGCCTAAATAGTGAAGACAATACAGAAACTCGTGCCAAACGCAAGGAGGAACAAACTCAGTTCCGAAACTTAACTACACCTACGTAATAGCGAAAACAATAAACATCATAGATCATCGAATGCAAATACACACACGCTTAATCCTGCACGAATTAAGGCAGGCAACAGGTGCCCTATATACACACAGAAATAAACGCAATTGAAACCAGGTGTGAAAAGGAACACAGACAAAACAACCAGAAAAGGAAAAAGGGATCGGTGGCGGCTAGTAAACCGGCAATGCCGAGCGCCGCCCGAACAGGGACAGGAGTTACCTTCGGTAGAAGTCGTGACAGTACCCCCTCCTGACGCGCGGCTCCTGCAGCGTGGCTCCTGCAGCGCGACGACGCCGGCCTCGAGGACGACCCGGAGGACGAGGCGCAGGGCGATCCGGATGGAGGCGGTGAAACTCCCTTAGCATAGGTGGATCCAGTATATCCTCCACCGGCACCCAGCATCTGTCCTCCGCACCGTACCCCTTCCAGTCCACGAGATACTGAAGAACCCCCACCCGACGCCTCGAGCTGCATATGCCGGAGGGACCTCCCGCACCTCATCTTCTTGAAATGGACCAGCCACCACCGACCTGAGGAGAGACACATGAAACAAGGGGTTAATTTGGTAATAAGGGGGAGCTGTAACCAATAACACACCTCGTTTATTCTCCTCAGGACTTTGAATGGCCCCACAAACCGCGGACCCAGCTTCTGGCAGTGCAGGTGGAGGGGCAGGTTTCGGATTGAGAGCCAGACCCGGGGTCCCCGGTCGGCACTGGTGCCCATTTACACCCAAGCGTCTCACCCAATCGTCCACCATAGGAGCCTCGGTCTGGCTCTGATGCCATGGTACCTGGACCGGCTGATAGCCCAACACACATTGGAAGGGCGACAGGTTTGTAGAGGAGTGGCGGTGTGAGTTCTGGGCCATCTCTGCCCAGGGGATGTACTTCGCCCACTCCCCTGGCCGGTCCTGGTAATACGTCCGCAGAAACCTACCCACATCCTGGTTCACTCTTTCCACCTGCCCATTACTCTCTGGGTGAAACCCAGAGGTAAGGCTGACCGAGACCCCCAAACGTCGCCTTCCACACCCTGGACGTGAACTGGGGACCCCGATCAGAAACAATATCCTCAGGCACCCCGTAGTGCCGGAAGACGTGAGTAAACAGGGACCCGCCGTCTGTAGGGCTGTAGGGAGAATGGGCAAAGGGAGGAGACGACAGGACTTAGAAAACCGATCCACAATGACCAGGATCATGGTGTTGCCCTGTGATGGTGGCAGATCGGTCAAGAAGTCAACCAACAGGTGTGACCAACGCCGCTGTGGAACGGGAAGGGGTTGTAACTTCCCTCTGGGCAGGTGCCTAGGAGCCTTGCACTGAGCGCACACTGAGCAGGAGGACACATAAACCCTCACGTCCTTGGCTAAAGTGGACCACCAGTACTTCCCACTCAGACATCGCACCGTCCTACCGATCCCCGGGTGACCAGAGGAGGGGGACGTGTGAGCCCACCAAATTAGCCTGTCTCTAAACTCCAGCGGAACATACACCCGTCCTCCTGGACACTGTGGTGGAGTAGGCTCAACACGCGATGCTCGCTCAATGTCTGCGTCCACCTCCCACCTCACAGGTGCCACTAGACAAGAAGCCGGGAGGATGGGCGCAGGATCAATGGCCCGCTCCTCTGTATCATATAGTCGGGACAGTGCGTCTGCCTTAGTGTTCTGGGAGCCTGGTCTATAGGAGATGGTAAACCTAAATCGGGTGAAAAACATGGCCCACCTTGCCTGACGAGGGTTCAGTCTCCTCGCTGCCCGATTACGGTGGTCAGTCCAGATGAGAAAAGGGTGTTGGGCCCCCTCAAGCCAATGTTTCCACACCTTCAGGGATCTGACAACAGCCAGCAGCTCCCGATCCCCCACATCATAGTTTTCGCTCCGCTGGGATGAGCTTCCGAGAAAAGAAAGCACAGGGGCGGAGCTTCGGTGGCGTACCCGAGAGCTGGGAGAGCACGGCTCCAACCCCAGCCTCGGATTGGATGCACGGCTATGGAAACATACATATCTGAATCTCTGGGGCAGGGGTTCATTTCACGGAGCACGGTTTTTCACAAAACTGGATCTCAGGAGTGTATATAACTTGGTGCATATCCGGAAGGGAGATGAGTGGAAGACAGCGTTTAGTACCACATCCAGCCATTATGAGTACCTCGTCATGCTGTATGGGTTGAAGAATTCTCCAGCAGTCTTCCAATCTTTTGTAGACGAGATTCTCAGGGACCTGCACGGTCAGGGTGTGGTAGATTACATCGATGATATTCTGGTCTATTCCGCTACACGCGCGGCGCATGTGTCTCTGGTGCGCAAGGCACTTGGGCGACTGTTGGAGCATGACCTGTACGTCAAGGCTGAGAAATGCTTGTTCTTCCAACAGGCAGTCTCCTTCCTTGGGTATCGCATTTCCACATCGGGGTTGGTGATGGAGGGTGACCGCATTGCAGCCGTGCGTAATTGGCCGACTCCAACCACGGTAAAGGAGGTGCTTTGTATGTATAAAATGTATAATAGTAATATTTAAAATGACTAAAATCGGGTAATTTTGTATTCATTAATTAAAATTTGCATCGGGCCGATTCTGGTGAGATGCCGGCAAAGTTGGCTGAATTCCGGTAGACGGAAACGTCCAGATGTTCTTGGGCTGATTCTGGGCAGTCATTCGTATTGATTCCGGGCCGAGTCAGACACCCAATTTCGGACCGATTCAATCAGTTCCGGCACCCTGGAAAAGGGCCGCTTCCTCATTGCTAGCTGGGTAGCGGTCAAACAGGGAAATGGTTCCAATCGTTTTTCCAGATTCCTTTTTCCCATAGGGACTTTTAGAAACACAAAATGAGGGCTGTGTTTTGTGTAGGCTTACCCTGGCGCGGCATTTTGATAATCATGTAAATCTCTCTCCGACAAGGTGACTTAATAATAATATTGTTAAAAGTCACCTTGTCTGAGAGAGATTTATATGGTTATCAAAATGCCACACCAGGTTCTATTTACTCTCAGATTCGAAAACGCTAATTAGCATCAAAGTAGACATCATGCAAGACTACAAATCCCTGCAAGCTCCTGCACGTCATCTCTAGCCGACACCTTTGCAAGCCAGTATTGTGTCAATTTAAAAAAAACTTGCACAAGACATTTCACAGAATTGTCCATTTAAAAATATGTAGACAATTTATTCATTCATTACTAAATTTAGCAAACATTAGATTGTTAATCCAGAGATTCTTAGCTTTGCCTCGATTTGGTAGTCTTGTCCAGATCATCATGGCATTTGTAGTTCTTTATGATAGCCAGATTAGCAGCAATTAGCAGTAATTAACATAAAGATATATGTTCACCTGTATTTAACCCCCTTGTCCTAGAGAGATTTACAAGGTTATCAAAACATCACGCCGTGACCTGGATCCACAAGTAGGCTCAGCTCAACGGCTGGAATCGCTCACTGTGTAGAGAGTTTAGAAGAGGTGAATAGAGTACCACAGTATAAGTCATATTACCCATAAAACCTAGTGGTCAGAGAAGGAAATGGTTCCAATCATTTTCCCACCATTCATTTTTCCCATAGAGGATTTTTAGAAACACATTAAATACGGGCTGTGTTTCATTTAGGAAACAGTGAAACCGCCGTCAGTGTGCTGCTAATTCTATAGCGTCCTCCATGCACGTACGCAACATGCACACCAAATCCTGTTGATCACCACATCGCTTCCCACCATTCTCCCAAAACGTGTTCGGTTTTATATCCTTGGGACAAACTGTCCTTCCAGCCATTTATCATGGCTCTGGTTCATCTCGAAAGCTTTCCCATCATCTTGTCAAAATGGTCACAGTATTACATATGGCTGATACAGTGGAGAATAATTGATCCAGATGGAAAGCAACGCTTGGTGTGACAGTTCAACAAGGTTATGTTTATGACCTGTGTCCAACCAACAGAGCCAGTCTGTGTGTGTGTGTGTGTTGTAAGGCCAATCTCTGTCTCTCTGATAGTTCCTCTGATCCAGCAGGACACATGGGAAAGGTTTGTTACCATTTGTTACTGATGCTGTGATGTGGCAAGAGAAAAGCCCACACACACAACCCTTCCACTTCATTGAACATTCACTTCGGGCTATCTCAGAAATGTTTTTTCTCTTGCCATAATGTGATCTGAATTAAGCACCTACGATGTCCTGTCTGTCTCACAAATTTGTTCCTAATTTGTAACGGTGTGTGTGTTAGGACCGGTCTCTGTCTCTCTGACATGATCAAATCAAATGAATCAAATTGTATTTGTCACATGCTTCGTAAACAACAGGTGTGGACTAACAGTGACATGCTTACTTACTGGCCGTTCCCAACAATGCAGAGAGAAAGAAAATAAAGAAACAATAGAAAAGTCAAATGCGTAATAATAAAATTCATAATAGATACACAATGGGTAACGATAACTTGGCTATATACAAGGGGTACCAGTACCGAGTCGATGTGCAGGAGTACGAGGTAATTGAGGTAGATATGTACGCTACCGTTCACAAGTTTGGGGTCACTTAGTAATGTCCTTTTTTTTTTTAAGAAGAAAAGCACTTTTTTTTGTCCAATAAAATAACTTGATCAGAAATACAGTGATCAAATTGATCAGAAATACAGTGTAGACATTGTTAATGTTGTAAATGACTATTGTAGCTGGAAACGTCAGATTGTTTATGGAATATCTACATAGGTGTACAGAGGCCCATTATCAGCAACCATCACTCCTGTGTTCCAATGCCACGTTGTGTTAGCTAATCCAAGTTTATAATTTTAAAAGACTAATTGATCATTAGAAAACCCTTTTGCAATTATGTTAGCACAGCTGAAAAACTGTTGTTCTGATTAAAGAAGCAATAAAACTGGCCTCCTTTAGGCAAGTTGAGTATCTGGAGCATTAGCATTTGTGGGTTCGATTACAGGCTCAAAATGACCAGAAACAAAGACTTTCTTCTGAAACGTGTCAGTCTATTCTTGTTCTGAGAAATGAAGGCTATTCCATGCAAGAAATTGCCAAGAAACTGAAGATCTCGTAGAACGCTGTGTACTACTCCCTTCACAGAACAGTGCAAACTGGTGCTAACCAGAATAGAAAGAGTGGGGGGCCCCAGTGCACAATTGAGCAAGAGGACAAGTACATTAGAGTGTCTAGTTTGAGAAACAGAAGCCTCACAACTCCTCAACTGGCAGCTTCATTAAATAGTACCCACAAATCATCAGTCTCAACGTCAACAGTGAAGCAGCGACACCGGGATGCTGACCTTCTAGTGACAGATAATAAACAGTAGCAGCAGTATACATGAAAAAGTTAGCACAAAAAGGGTCCATGTAGATAGTTAAATAGCTAACCAGATAATTACCCGGACTAACTTTTTAGCAGTTTTATGACTTAGGAGTAGAAACTGTTCAGGATTCTGTTGGTTCGAGAGAGAACAGTTTATGACTTGGGTGGCTGGAGTCCTTGACAATTTTTAGGGCCTTCCTCTCACACTGCATTGTATAGAGGTCCTGGATGGCAGAGAACTCGACTCCAGTGATGTACTGGGCTGTCCGCACTACCCTCTGTAGAACCGTGCGGTCGGATGCCAAGCAGTTGCCATACCAAGCGGTGATACAGCCAGTTAAGAGGCTTTCAATGGTGCAGCTGTATAACTTTTTAAGGATCTGAGGGCCAATATCAATTATTTTCAGCCTTCTTCATGACTGTGTTGGTGTGTTTGGACCATGATAAATCCTTAATGATGTGGACACCGAGGAACTTGCCGCTCTCGACCCGCTCCACTAGAGCCCCGTCGACGTGAATGTGCTCGACCCTTCATTTCCTGTTGTCCCCAATCAGCTCTTTTGTCTTGCTGTGGGAGAGGTATTTGTCCTGGCACCACACTTCCAGGTCTCTGACCTTCTCCCTATAGGCTGTCTTATTGTCGTCAGTGATCAGGCCTACCACCGTTGTCGTCTGCAAATATATTGATAGTGTTGGAGTCGTGCGCTGTGGATCTGTTGGGGCGGTATGTGAATTGGAGTGGGTCCAGGGTGTCTGAGATGATGGTGTTGATGTGAGCCATGACGAGCCTTTTCAAGTCATTTCATGGCTACAAATGTGAGTGTTAACTTGGAGTTGTTGTACACAGGGACTATGGTGGTCTGCTTGAAACCTTTAGGTATTACAGATTGGGTCAGGGAGAGGTTGAAAATGTCAGTGAATACACTTGCCAGCTGTTCAGTGCATGCACTGAGTATGTGTCCTGGTAATCCTTCTGGCCCTGTGGCGTTGTGAATGTTAACTTGTTTAAATGGTCTTATTCACATTGGCTACGGACAGCGTGATCACACAGTCGCCTGGACTGGCTGCTGCTCTAACGCATGGTGAACTGTTGCTTGCCTCGAAGCGAGCATAGAAGGAATTTAGCTGGTCTGGTTTTGCCTGTAAACAGGAATCAGGAGGATAGAGATATGGTCAGATTTGCCAAATGGGGGGCGAGGGAGAGCTTTGTATGTCTCTCTGTGTGTAGTAAAGGTGATTTAGAGTTTTTTTTGCCTCTAGTTGCACAGGTGACATGGTGGTAGAAATGATGTAAGGCAGACTTGAGTTGTCCTGCTTTAAAGTCACCGGCCACTAGCAGCCCTGCCTCTGGATGATTATTTTCTTGTGTGTTTATGGCCCAATACAGCTTGTTGTGTGCGGTCTTAGTGCTAGCATTGTTTGGTGGTAAACAGATGGCTCCGAAAGTCATAGATGAAAACTCTCTTGTTAAACGGTATGGTCTACAGCTTATCATGAGGTATTGTAACTCAGATGAGCAGGACCTCAAGACTTCGTTAATATTAGAGACCATGTACTAGCTGTTGTTAACAAGGAGACACCTACCACCCCCCTTGAGCTTACCCGACACTGTTCTTTGGTCCTGCCGATGCATAGAAAAACCAGCTAGAATATTATCCATGTCCTTGGTCAACCAGGTTTCCGAGAAACATATTACATGTCTTCAAGTCCCATTGATAGGATAGTCTCGAACAGAGCTGATCCAGTTTGTTCTCCAGTGATTGTACATTCGCCAATAGAACCGAGGGTAGAGGTGGATTATTTACTTGTTGTGGTATTTTCATCGGGGTATCCGCACGTCAGCCTCTAAATAGTCGTCTCTTTCTCTTCCGAGTTTCGGCGATTAGGCCCTGGTCCAGGGTGAGCAGTATGTCCTGTGCCGCTGACTCATTGAAGTAGACATCTTATTCTAAATCGAGATTATAGTGATCGCTGTTCTGATGTCCAGAAGCTTTTTCAGTCATAGGAAATGGCGGAAATATTATTTACAAAAAAAAGTTAAGATCAGCGCAAAAACACACAAAATCGCAGAATTGGTCAGGAGCCTGTAAAAGGTCCACTATTACATTCCAGTGCCATTCTCTTCCAGCAGGACACATGGGAAATGTTTGCTACCATTTGCTGCTGTGATGTGTCAATAGAAAAGCCCACACGCAACCACCCTCCACATCATTGAACTTTCACCCTCAGATGTATCTTTTTTGCCCCCATAATGTGGTGTGATAGGAATTAAACACTTACGATGTCTTGTCTGTCTCCCAAATTTGTCCCAGTTGTAAAAGCTGTTGTGTGTGTGTTTCTTTTCATGTGAATACACCCTTAAGCCAGAGACATAGGGGTATCTGTTGTTATCTCTAATCCCTGAGATATTCTGTATATCAGAACATTCTGCTCACTGCTAGGACCAAATAATTGAACAAATGTATAACATAAAAACATTATAAACCTATATGTCCAACAAAAGAGGAGAGAAAATGAATGCTCAAGATTGAGAGACAGTTTGCCAAATAAGAGGACTTCATTCAATCCCTGTCAGACCGACCCTTCATACACACACACAGCACGAAGTGACAAAGACAACCAGTTAATTAGCAAGAAGTAGCTTCTCAAGGAGCACTCTGGTGAAAACCCTTATTCTCCCTGGTCACTTGTCAATACTTTTGAAATACTAAGGGAGGATGAGAGGAGGCCCAGCTTAGCCTAGACAGACAGAGAAAGAGAGAAAAAGAAAGAAAGAGATGAAGAGAAAAAACGAGAGTGAGAGCCTGCATAGATTGATTTAATTAGGACTGTCACTCCTTTATTTTGCAAAGCCATTGTATCTAATGGAGTTTCTCTATGGGCTGGCAAACAAGCAAAGGTCTTGGAGAGCACGTCAACGATTCCGCGTCTGTCTGCTGGAGGAGGAGAGAAGAGGAGAGAAGACGAGAAGGGGAATGGGTGAAAAGAGGAGTGAAGAGGGGGATTTGAAGGGATAATGATGGAAACTCTAAATTTTAATTAAGGCACTTCTTCTTTTCAACGAAAATTAGTTTAGCCTTAGTTCAAGACAAGTGTGTGAGATGGTTGAAACAGAGGTGAGAGTGAGGGGTGTAGAGGGTACTGAAGTATTTTTAAGGATCTGTTGTTGAAAGCAGATTTGACGTTCCTGAAAGCAATAAAGAAATGAGTATTCAGCAACACTAGAAACAATACAATTTGGGGTGAAATATTGTGTTTTTTAAAGGGTTTTATGTACATCTTATTGAGATAGTACAGTTGAAAGGAGATGGGAAAGGTAGGATAAGTTTTGAGTCAGAAGGGGCATGGTTCGGATTCGAACCAATGCCAACGCTGGTAGTCTAGGCCATGTGCCCACTGCTGGACCACACAGACTCTTTGCATGAAAAGTATACTCCATCTGTTAGAAATGTTTTTAAAAATGTGATCACTGTTTTAATGATGTATTTGATGATTTCATTGAAATATGGCAGAGTAATGTCAATGTCTAATTCATCTAAATATGCATACAAAAGCTCTAACCATTAGCATGGACCATTACACTTGGAGCAGAAGGGCAACAGCTTGTGGCTAAAGCCCTCATACAGACAACCTGGTGGCTTTAAACACTTTTTTGTTTCATTTGTTAAAACTGGTCCTAGATCTAGGCTAGCTAAGAGCTCTCTAAGGTCCAGGGACTCTGGGGTATAGAGAGAAGACAAAGAGAGGTGTTTAACTGCTCTGAATTCAGGGCCCATATCCACAAAGAGTGTGGGAATAGGAGTGCTGGTCTAGGATCAGTTTGGCCTGTTCATTTATAATAAAAGAACAGTAGGGACCTGATCCTAGATCAGCATTCCGACTCTGAGATGCTTTATGGATATGTCGCCTGGTCTCGGTGGAATAGACTGGCCTAGACTTGGAGCCTCCATAGTAGAACTAAATCCGAATGACAATAGATTAAGAACAGGAGAGACTAAAGGATGACTCTCCTCTCTCCTCTTCTTCACCTCAACTTTGAGCTTTTACAGCACCCGATGTCACAGGAAGGCCAAAAAGATCCTCGAGGACAACAACCAGCCAAGCCACTGCCTGTTCACCCCGCTATCATCCACGAAGGTGCGGTCAGTATAGGTGCATCAAAGCTTAGACCAAGAGGCTGAAAAACAGATTCTATCTCAAGGCCATCAGACTGCTTAACAGTAATCACTAACTCAGAGAGGCTGCTGCCTACATAGAGACTCACTAGTCCCTTTAAACAATGCCACTTTAATAATGTTTACATATCTTACATTACTCATCTCATATGTATCTTATACCATCTACTGTATCTTGCCTATGCCGCTCGGCCACTGCACATCCATGTATTTATATGTACTTTTAAATATATACTTATTCCATCCCTTTAGATTTGTGTGTATTAGGTAGTTGTTGGGGAATTGTTAGATTACTTGTTAGATATTACTGCACTGTCGGAACGAGAAGCACAAGCATTTCGCTAAACTCGCATTAACATCTGCTAACCATGTGTATGTGACCAATAACATTTGATTTGATTTGATTTGCCTGACTGTTTGACTTCACTGCTCTCCTCTGTACTAGTGACTACCCACTAGGAACAAAGTGGTTGAATCAACATTGTTTCAACGTAATTTTTCAACATATTGTGACGTGGAATCTATGTGGCAAATTCATTGGATTTGAAAAAAGTCTGTTGTTTTGAAGTAAAATTTAAACCACAGGATTATGTCATCATGGTAATTAATGTTCAACCTTGTATAAAATATGTTGAATTGTACCTTTAAAACAACGTCTGATTTTCAATGTCATATCCGCTATTAGGAAGAAAAAAAACATTAGCCCAGGCAGCTCTTCCTTCTGGAGAACTGATTTATCAACAGCTACCCAATTGTCTCAATCAATCAATCAAATGTATTTATAAAGCCCTTCTTACATCAGCTGATGTCACAAAGTGCTGTACAGAAAGCAAGCCTAAAACACCAAACAGCAAGCAATGCAGATGTTGAGGCACGGTGGCTAGGAAAAACTCCCTAGAAAGGCCAGAACCTAGGAAGAAACCGAGAGAGGAACCAGGCTGAGGGGTGGACAGTCCTATTCTGGTTGTGCCGGGTGGAGATTATAACAGAACATGGCCAAGATGTTCAAATGTTCATAGATGACCAGTCTTCCATCCAAGGTTTTAACCAAGCCCAGCGCTGCTTAGCTATGACATTTGTCACAGACTATTAACAATGTGCTATCGTGAGAATGACTGTTGGGAAATCTCCACTTAAAAACTTCTTCAGGATCGTTCGGTCCCCCACGGGATGTTTGAGCTAACGTAGGTTAATGCGATTAGCATGAGATTGTAAGTAACAGGAACATTTCCCAGGACATAGATATATCTGATATTGGCAGAAATCTTAAATTGTTGTAAATCTAACTGCACTGTCCAATTTACAGTAGCTATTACAGTGAAAGAATACCATGCTATTGTTTGAGGAGAGCGCACAGTTATGAACGTATTTAATAATAAACCGATTAGGCACATTTGGGCAGTCTTGTACAAAAGTTTGAACAGAAATGCAATGGTTCATTGGATCAGTCTAAACCTTGCACATACACTGCAAAATCTGAATTGCGCCGGGGCTGAAATAATACATTGTGGCATTTCTCTTTCATTTCAAAGATGATGGTACAACAAACGGTTGTTTTTTTCTTTGTATTTTTCTTTTACCAGATTTAATGTGTTATATTCTTCTACATTCATTTCACATTTCCGTGTTTCCTTTCAAATGATATCAAGAATATGCATATCCTTGCTTCAATGCCTGTGCTACAGGCAGTTAGATTTGGGTGTCATTTTAGGCGAACATTTTACAAAAGGGTCCGATCCTTAATAGGTTAAAAACTAAATAGATCCACTGTTGCTATCAAAGTCATCCCAAAGGGTTCGGATCAGAGGACCAAAATGCAACGTGGTATGTGTTGTTCATCGTGAATTTAATAAACAGAGAACAAAATAATAAATGACCGTGACCCTATATAAGAACTGTGCTGACACAAGCAACTAACATAGACAATCACCCACAACCCAAAATGACAAAACAGGCTATCTAAATATGGTTCCCAATCAGAGACAATGACTAACACCTGCCTCTGATTGAGAATCATATCAGGCCAAACACAGAAACAGACAAACTAGACATACAACATAGAATGCCCACTCAGATCACACCCTGACCAAACAAAACATAGAAACATACAAAGCAAACTATGGTCAGGGCGTGACACTCTGGTTGATTTTAAATGTAATATTTAGTGATTTTATTTGGGTTTGGTTGTCAACAGAACCAACTATCAACATTTGAAGTAGATGTATCTTCTTTTTGGATAGTTCCATCTGTGCCACTGACTTAGACTGTTTTAGATTCCAGTTTGTCTACAAATTAATAATCCAATTAATATTAGATTCACGTCTCCATCTCAACCAAAAATCTAAGTTGACGAAAAGGACTAAATTAAATCAAACTTCATTTAAAGTGCATTTAAAGTTTGATTTGATTTAGTCCTATTCTTTAAATGTTATTTTTGGTTGAGGTGGAGACATGTATCCAACATATCAATTATTAATGTGAAGGAATTAAAGCCATACAGACTAAATCAGTGTCACAGATGGGACTATCCAGCCAGAAGATAAATCTTCAAATGTTGATATTTGGTTGTGTCGACAACCAAACACAATTCAATATCACGTTTGAAATACAATAAATAGCCTATTTACCTGTGGACAAGTTAACAAATTATATGTTGGAGTCATGTTTCCAACTCAACCGAAAATAAAAGTTAAAGAACTGGATTGAGCCAGTGGCTCAGATGGAACTATCCAAGCAGAAAATACATATGATTTAAATGTTGTTGCATTGTCAACCAAACACATTTCTATATTACTTTTGTAATACGGTAAATAGCCTAAGGTTAAGGCTATCTTACGAATTCAACCGTAAAATCACACATCCATGGACATATTTTGAGGTTACTGTAAATATAAATGTCGTAATAATCTTGTTGTAATAATCTGTGCAGAATCTCAAAAGGCATCGGTCACTTGCACCATGTACTTTTAACGTAATCTCAACTGCAATCCAGGTCATTTGGTTTTGCTATTAGATGAAGCACAGTGATATCACATTAATCTTTTGTATAAATAAACAAAATATCTGACATTGTATTCCCATTTGAACTGCTGTGCTTTTAAAATGGTTGAAAGCGCAGAGGTAGACAATTTGGGCGACAACTAAACCAAACATATCCGGGCTGTATCACAACAGGCCGTGATTGAGAGTCCCATAGGACAGCGCACAATTGGCCCAGCGGTTTGGCCGGTGTAGGCCGTCATTGTAAATAAGAATTTGTTCTTAACCGACTTGCCTAGTTAAATAAAGGTTAAACAAAAAGAAGAAAAAAAACATCAGATTGTTTTTCCATTGGAATTTGGTTGTGCTTTTAGATGGTTGAAATCATAGTGATAACACATTGGTGATTCAACAAATTTTGCCTGTCTTTTTGAGTCAACGTCAATGATCAATGTCTCAACCAAGTATTACCCAATTATCCACGTTAAAATGACACAGTGTGCAAAGTGGGTAGTGTCTAGACTGACTTGGCCACTTGCCAAGAAATGGAAGTTGGATCTCAAGAAAACGTATCAAGAACCAGTGTTCCAGCTTTGAGCTTTTGTTTAGATGCCATATATCTTTTTTTGGTTAGGGTAATAACATAACAATTCGTATTAAACTCACTAAAATAACTGAGCTTTATCAGTACTGCTAACTTTGGCAGTGGGATTTAGTTGGACCCCATCTGTAGATCCGTCTAACAGAGAGAGAGCTGACGTCAGGTTAGTATAATATCGGAGCTGCGTGACGTCTCTGCTGACGCATACACAACAGGGCTAACTAGAGCCTTTACACAGGCAGGCTAATGGTTACCCATGCTAAGCTAAGACCAGCAACCACTACTAAGGCTTGGGTTTTGCATGTGAACAAAAGGGAAGGAAGAAAGGAAAGGATAAAAGAGGGCAAAGAGCAAGTATCAATCACATTTACTCATCTGTTGACTGATTGAATCTCCCTTTCATAAAGCTTTGTCAATTCCTGCCACTTCTAGTTGCACATATTTAACCACCATTTCTTCATTTACATTACATTTAGCAGATGCACTTATCCAGAGCAGCTTACAGGATCAATTAGGCTTAAGTGCCTTGCTCGAGGGCACATTGACACATTTTTCACCTAGTTGTCTGAGAGATTCAAACCACTGACCTTTCAGTTACTGGCACAACACTCTTATTAAGCACTAGGCTACCTACACCCTTATTTTCCTTATTTAGCCATTAGTCTCTGAAAGACCCTAAATCATTTTTATTTATATGAGAGCCAATAAACCTGACATGATGAACCATAAATACATTCTATTATTGAGTCAGTTGCTATCGGTCTTTGCATGTTTGAGTGTGTTTGTGAGGCTATTTAGCGCTCACATGCTACTCTACGGGGCTTTGAACATACGTACACCAGAGGAGGCTGGTGGGAGGAGCTATAGCAGGACAGGCTCATTATAATGTCTGGAATGGAGTAAATGGAACAGTATCAAACACATCAAACAAATGTCAACCACGTTTGACTCCGTTCCATTGATTCCATTTCAGCTATTACCATTAGCTTGGCTTCCTATAGCTCCTCCCAACAGCCTTCTCTGGTGTGTGTATGTTCAAAGCCCCTTGGAATTCAGAGTGAGGGAGAGTGGAGGGGCTGGCAGGGATAGGGGGTGGGGGATATGGAATCGTAAGAGTGAGAGTTTTCACCACCAGTGAGTGAGTGTCTATAGTGGGGTAATCAACCATAGGGCTAGAGGACATTTATCTCTAAAAAAGCCCCTGTCACACACACACACACACCCACACACACACACACACACACACACACACACACACACACACACACACACACACACACACACACACACACACACACACACACACACACACACTTCTTTTTCTCTCTCTTTGACCTATTATCAGGGTCGATAGGGCAAATCATAAAACAACAAAGATGGTAGCTTTCATTTGACGGACACAGACAGCTAGGGCTGGCTGTTCTACTAAGTCTGCCAGAATGTTTGAGTATTGTTGGGCAGTACTAATGGTTTAGCTCTGCCTTTTCAAATAATGGTCCTAAACTGCAAACTTCTGAACCCATCAAAATGTGCAGACTCTTGTGGTCTTATAAAGGTCTGGTAATGGTCTTGAGTCATTGGTGTGTTGCTATCTGGAACTGCTGGGTCCACCAGTGCACTAACCACAACAGATAATTAATTTGGGCATGTTCACATTTACCTTTAACAGTTGTCGCTAGATGGCTATTTATTGTAAGGGGTCGGCAGACTGGTGTGGGACTTTAAGGTTAGGAGTAAGGTTAGGGTCACAGGGGCATACAGTAAGTGGTTAAGTGCCATGTATCTGTCCTTTCTACCGTGGCAGTATAGTGACATCCTCACTGATGCACAGACTCCTACTGCAGGCAACTCCAACTGCAGGCGGCTCCTATTGCAGGCCATTGTGGGAAAGGCAGAGGGGACCATGACTCATCCGGACATATGGTCCTCTGATTCGACACGCCATGCCTGATCTTCCCGGCATCTGGTGCCATGTCAGGCTGCCGAGTGTGCCACACAGACACTGTGACAAATGGGGGGGTCGAGGGGGGCACAGAGTGTGGGGTTTTGGGGGACAAGGCAAGGGCAGAGAGCTGGTGGTACAGTATGTAGGGTGGTATATGGGGGGTCGGGGATGTAGGGTATACGAGGGCACAGGGAGGGAGAAGAGAAGAAGGTAGAGAATAGAATCATTACCCACCCAGGACTATTCCTCTCTGGCCCATTAGCCAATGGCGGCCGAGACCAATCGGGTTTTGTTGTTGTTTGCAGGGTCATCCACTGGTGGTCTGACAGTGGGCCTTTTTAAAATTTTTACAATAGCCGTCCAGCCAACAAAACCTTTTATGGGGTAAGACATATTCTCTCTCTGCCCCCCCACCTCTTATATCTCTGTCTCTCTCACTCCCTCTCTGACTTTGATGGTAAAAACAAGACCCAGTCAGAGAGAGAAAAGAGATATTTAAGAAGCAAGGCCTGTCAGGAAGTGATCATTTAGCCACATGTGGGGGGAGGAGAGTTTGTTGTGTGTAGGTCTCATCAAAGTCTCATTCTAACTCAAGGGGCAATTTAGACTACATCTCATTCTTCATGAAAGAGGAATGCAGGCCTACCCCTACCTACCTCTCTCTCTCTCTCTCTGAACTGGCACACGGCTGTCAATCAAACAGACTGTTGGAAACCGAGGGGTCACAGTTGAAGTGGTCACACTTCTTTCTATCTTTCTGACATATCTGAGACGTCTCCATTTGTGAAGATGGACAAACTGGACAAATAGGCCATAGCAAATGCATTATGTGCAGTATCTGAATACACAACATTGAGAAGGCCAATAAGGGGCAAATATGGTGACGCATCCACTTTTATAATGAGTGTGTGTTCACTGAATGTTTGCGGTGACCCAACAGAGACAGACGGAGGATATAGTTATAGTGCAGTGACTCTGTCACTGAATATAACCTTAAATAGTCGAATACATTCCAATTCCATCATAGTTCATCATAATAATAATAATAATATATGCCATTTAGCAGACGCTTTTATCCAAAGCGACTTACAAATGTGTGCATACATGTTCAGAGTGTGTGTGCACGTGCCGACGTGTGTGTTCCTGCTTGCGTGTACGTGTACAGTATGCACATGTGTCTGTGCAAGTATATGTGTTTGCATTGTAAAATAGTAAAGAACAAGAAGGTCCCCACACTCTTTAAGCTCCCAATTCAGTGCTTTATTGACTACTCTTTGACATGGAACTGATCTCTGTTGGGTCAAACAAACAAACTGAGCGCTCACTTCCAACATAATACATGTGACTGTTGCCTAGGTTTGAACTTGAAACCATTTGTATGTGGTTAATTATGAATGATTATGCACAATATATCATTGAGTTGTTTCCACACTCACCCATGCGTCATGCGTAAAGATCATGTGAGGTCAAATTTAATAAAAAATTATGGCTCAGTAGGTATGACTGCCGTTTTATGGGCTCCTAATCAATTGTGCTATTTTTTTTTTTTCTCTCATTGTTTGTAATTTATTTTGTACATAATGTTGCTGACCAAAAAGAGCTTCTGGATATCAGAACAGCGATTACTCACCTCAACCTGAACAAAGATTTTTTATTTAATGAGTCTGATGCAAACTATTTCTCCCAGACCAGGCACAAATTCCTGTCATTAGCATGAAGAAAAGATGGAGATACAGGGGGCTCAAATCTGAGTGCCTTGTGAGAATTCGGCAGCGAGTTGGTAATCCGCCTCAATCATCCGTTCTATTGGCCAACGTGCAATCACTGGAGATTAAACTGGATGAGCTCCGTTCGAGACTATCCTACCAGCGGGACATTAAAAACTGTAATATCTTATGTTTCACCGAGTCGTGGCTGAACAATGACACGGTTAATATACAGTCGGCAGGGTTGTCGGCGCGTTGGCAGGACAGAACAACTACGTCTGGCAAGACGAGGGGTTGTGGTGTGTGCCTCATGATAAGCACTATCTACCAAGAGAGTTTCACATATATTTTTCGTAGCTGTCTATTTACCACCACAAACAGATGTACTAAAACAACACTCAACAAGCTGTATAGGGCCATAAGCAAACAGAAAAATGCTCAACCAGAAGCAGCGTGCCTAGCGGCCAGGGACTTAAATATGTTTTACTTTATTTCTACCAGCATGTCACATGTGCAACCAGAGGGGGAAAAAAACACTAAACCACCTGGTAGAGCATGGCGCTTGTAACGCCAGGGTAGTGGGTTCGATTCCCGGGACCACCCATACGTAGAATGTATGCACACATGACTGTAAGTCGCTTTGGATAAAAGCGTCTGCTAAATGGCATATATTATTATTATTATTATTTACTCCACACACAGAGACGCATACAAAGCTCTCCCTCGTCCTCCATTTGGCAAATCTGACCATAATTCTATCCTCCTGATTCTTGCTTACAAGCTGAAACTAAAGCAGGAAGGACCAGTGACTTGCTCAATATGGAAGTGGTCAGATGACAGAGATGCTACTCAACAGGACTGTTTTGCTAGCACAGACGGGAATATGTTTCATCCAATGGCATTGAGGAGTATACTACCTCAGTCACGGGCTTCATCGATAAGTGCATCGACGATGTCGTCCCCACAGTGACTGTACGTACATTTTCCATTGTTATTGTTATAGTAGACCTAAGCCAACAATGGACCCAGCAGAGATTTCTCAGTCGTCCGACGAACATTCCGAACTCCACCATTTACGGTCGGCTCTCACCCACCATGGAACTGTTATTGGTCGCCATGAGGCGTAGCTGCAGAAATTGCCGGATTATTTAAGAACACTTGTGTCTGCTCTGCAGACAGGACAGGCGGGAGAAACGGCTGCTGCACCTCCTAATCCTCCACTCCCTACCAGCTCAGCATCTTCCTCCCTTCGGGAGCCTAGCACCGGAGCGCTATGAGGGGCATCCTGGGAGGTGCCGTGGG
Organism: Oncorhynchus keta; assembly: GCF_023373465.1. Lineage (NCBI taxonomy): Eukaryota > Metazoa > Chordata > Actinopteri > Salmoniformes > Salmonidae > Oncorhynchus > Oncorhynchus keta. The sequence continues at coordinate 56,745,046 of NC_068434.1, read as the reverse complement.
TTCCTGCTCCAATGCTCGCTGGCCTTCAAGCTGCAGGCATCAACTTTTCCCACTGAGCGTTCCAGAGTGGCACACGTCATCTCCTTGCTCTCAGAACAGGCTCTGGCCTGGACCACGGCCATATGGGAGAAGCAATCAGACATTTGTTTTAATTGGCAAAGCTTCACACAGGAGATGAAGAGAGTTTTTGATCACCCCATCTGTGGCAGGAACACTGCTCAAAGGCTCATTGCGCTTCGGCAGGGCAGCCGGAGCGTAGCTGATTACGCCATTGACATTCGAGCGCTCGCCACTGAGAGCGGTTGGAATACAGAGGCACTTCACTCAGCCTTTCTGAACAGACTCAGAGAGGTTCTCAAGGATAAACTGGCTTCCCGGGACAACCCTGACACTCTGGATGAGCTTATCGTTCTGGTCATCCGGATTGACATCCAGCTTTCGGGAACGTTGTTGTGAGAGGACGGAGGGGTTCCGAGTTGCTTCCATTGTTTCAGGCTGAGGGAGTCGATTCTTTGTTTCTTCCACTGCCTTATGCTGCGTCTGCTCGTCCTGTACCCCGTCAGAGTTCTCAATTCAGCTCTGGTTCTTCTTCATATCCTTCAGAGGAGCCGATGCAATTGGGACTCACCACACTTTCTGCTCTGGAGTGAAGGCGCAGGATTAATGAGCAACGTTGTCTTTACTGTGGACAGTTTCGACATTTCCATGCTTGTCCTGAGCTGACGGGAAACTAGATGACTCATCAGTAGACAGGAGAATACTGGCGAGTCAGATACAGTCTCCAGCTACCGACACGGTAAGCACCTTGCTTCCAGTCAACCTGCAGTGGCACAATGGACAGTTAGACATTTCTGCTTTCATAGACTCTGGGGCTACCGGCTGTTTTCTGGAACGCACATTAGCTCGCCAACAGGGGCTGTCTCTCACTAAGCTGGACATTCCGTTGCCAGTCACTGCTCCGGATGGTCAAACCCTAGGGTCTAGGAAGGTGAAGCAACTAACCATGCCTATTCAGCTACGAGTTCTGGATTATCATGTGGAGTGTATAGAGTTACATTTGGTGGACTCTCCTGAGCTTCCCCTGGTTCTTGGACATCCGTGGCTTTCTATCCATAATCCTCAAATTGACTGGCCCTCTGGAAGAGTTCTGGGATGGAATCCTTCATGCCAGTCCACCTGCCAGCAACTCTCTCCACATCTTTCCGGCCCTGCTCATCTGGAGGCTTCCGATTCTCCTGTTCCCCCGGCTGGGGATGACAAGCCTGCTCTTTCCTGTGTACCTTGGGATTACTGGGATCTGGGTCAGGTCTTCAGCAAACAAAGGTCCAGCCTGCCTCTTCACAGGTCCTATGATTGTGCCATTGACCTTCTGCCCAGCACCGCTGTATTCTCTCTCAGGTCCAGAGACTGCAGCCATGAACAGTTATATTAAGGAGGCGCTGGTGGCTGGTTTTATTCGGCCGTCCACTTCACCTGCAGGAGCGGGTTTTTTCTTTGTTGGAAAGAGGGATGGGGAATTACGTCCCTGTATCGATTACTAGGGTTTAAATAACATTACCAACAATAACTGTTGCCCTCTTCTTCTTATGTCGTCAGCCTTTGAGAGACTCCAGGGAGCTATGGTTTTCTCAAAATTGGATTTACGGAATGCGTACAATCTGGTGCGCATCAGACAGGGAGACGAGTGGAAGACAGTGTTCAACACCACAAATGGACATTGAGTACCGTGTCATGCCGTTTGGACTTAAAAATGCTCCAGACGTTTTCCAGGCTCTGGTGCTGCATGATTTCCTTCGTGTTTGTGTACATGGATGACATCCTCATCTTTTTCAGGCCCATGGTTGAACACATCCAACATGTTTGCCAGGTTCTTCAAAGACTCCTCTCTCACCGCTTGTTTGTGAAGGCAGAGAAGTGTGAGTTTCACCTTCCACAGATCTCCTTCCTGGGGTACATCGTGTCTCAGGGCTGTGTATGGATGGACTCCCAAAAAGTAGAAGTGGTCAACTGGCCGTGGCCCAGCACAGTCAAGCACAGTCAAGCAAGTCCAGCTTTTTGGGGTTTTGCTAATTTCTACCGAAATTACAAGCAGGGGTCCTTCTTCAGCAACAGGGGTCCAGTTTACATGTCCAGCCGAGCCCTTGGTGAGCGCCGTCAATGTAACGTGGACCCCTGCTACTGAGAATGCATTACAGGACCTGAAACGTTGGTTCAGGTTCTTCTGCACCCATTCTAGTTCATGTGGATCCTTCTCTTCCCTTCGTGGTAGAGGTGGATGCCTCTGACGTTGGCGTAAGGTGCGGTTCTGTCTTAGCGCTCGGCTAAAGACCTAAAGCTTCATCCGTGTGCCATCTTCTCCAGGCATCTCACTCCGACAGAGAGGAACTATGAGGTCGGAAATCGGGAGCTTCTTGCGGTAAAACTGGCTTTGGAGGAGTGGCGGCACTGGTTGGAGGTTTCGAAACATCCCTTTATGGTTTGGACTGACCACAAGAACCTGGCCTACATCCAGGACGCTAAACGCCTCAGTCCCTGACAGGCTAGTTGGGCTCTTTTCTTCACTTGGTTCAGATTCACATTATCTTACCCTCCGGGGGTCTAAGAACGTGAAGCCAGATGCCCTTTCTCGCCCTCGGCAGAGGCGAATACTCAGACCTTTGTGGCTGCCTGTCAGACATGTGACGGAACAACACTCCTTGTCAGCAGCCTTTGGGGCTTCTTCATCCGCTGCCAACAACTTCTCAACCCTGGTCTCATCTATCTATAGATTTCATCACGGGTCTTCTATCCTCAGAGGGTTACACTGTCATCCTAGTCATTGTGGACCGCTTTCCCAAGGCGGCACATTTCATTATGCTGCCTAAGCTTCCATCTGCCCGTGAGACTGCTCAGCTAGTTATTCAGCATGTTTTACACCTTCATGGACTTCCTCTGGACATCGTCTCCGACCGGGGCACCCAGTTTGCCTCCAAATTCTGGATGGCGTTCTGTACTCTTTTGGGGTCATCAGCCACTTTGTCCTCAGGCTATCACCCTTAGTCCACCTGTCAAATAGAGCGGGTGAACAAGGATCTGGAGAACTCCTTACAGTGTTATGTGTCCGCCTATCCCGTCACTTGGAGTCAGCATCTTCCCTGGGTGGAGTACGCACACAACACTCTCCAGTGTTCCTCCACCGGCCTGTCACCATTGTTTTCCTCTGTTTCCATATCAGGAGATTGAAGTGGCAGTTCCATCCGCTCAACGTCTCATCTCTCATTGCTGCCGGACCTGGAAAAGGGCTCGGTCAGCACTCCTGAGGTCCTCAGTTCGGGTTCAGCGACAGGCCAACTGACATCGCCGTTTGAGTTCTCTCTTGCGTCCAGGCCAGATGGTCTGATTGTCTACTAGGGATCTGCCTCTACGTGTGGAATCAAGGAAGTTGGCACCCCAGTACGTTGGTCCATTCAAGGTTCTACAGCGCATTAATCCAGTGGCCTATTGCCTTTGTCTCCCCGGTCCATGATGGTTCATCCCACCTTCCACATCTCCAGACTAAAGTCTGTATTGTTCAGTCCTCTGGATTCCCCTGTGTTTAATTCCCTTCTCTGTTCACCTGGTTGCCTTATTATTTAGGTGCCTCAGTTGGCCTGTATCTGTGCTTAGGTCTCATGTTTTATTAGTGTACTCTTGTGTGGTTGTGTTTCTGTTAAGACTCTAAGTAGAAGTTCTGGATTTACCCTTACCTCTGCTTGCTGTGTTTCTCTGCGCCTGGGTTAGAGTTCGTACTAGCATTATTGTTACAGAAATTGTCTTCACTGACATTTTCAACCTCTCCCTGACCGTGTCTGTATTACCTACATGTTTCAAGCAGACCACCATAGTCCCTGTGCCCAAGAAAGCAAAGGTAACCTGCCTAAATGACTGCCGCCCTCACGTCAGTAGCCATGAAGTGCTTTGAAAGGCTGGTCATGGCTCACATCAACACCATCATCCCAGAAATCCTAGACCCACTCCAATTCGCATACCGCCCCAACATATCCACAGATGACGCAGAGTCAACCCCACTCCACACTGCCCTTTCCTACATGGACAAAATTAACACCTCTGAGAATGCTGTTCATTAATTACAGCTCAGCGTTCAACACCATCATGCCCACTAAGCTCATCATTAAGCTAAGGACCCTCGGACTAAACACCTCCCTCTGCAACTGGATCCTAGACTTCCTGACAGGCCGCCCCTAGGTGGTAAGGGTAGGCAACAACACATCTGCCACACTGATCCTCAGGGATGCATGCTTAGCCCCCTCCTGTAGTCCCTGTTCATCCACGACTGCGCCAAGTCTAGGTCCAAAAGGCTCCATAACAGCTTCTACCCCCAAGCCATAAAGACTGCTGAACAAGTAATGAAATGGCTGCTATTCCATCCTACTTGTGGTCAGTCCATTCGCTGTTTATTGTCTGTACATAGTCACTTTATCCCTACCTACATGTAAAAAGGACCTTGAGTGACTAACCTGTACCCCCGCATATTGACTCGACCTTGTATAAAGCCTTGTTATTGTTATTTTATTGTGTTACTTAATTTTTTTAAAACTTATTTTCTTTACTCTATTTTCTTAAAACTACGTTTTTGGTTAACCTCTTGCTCCTACCTTACATGCAGGCGTCCCATCTAGACATCTGGAAATGCAAATGCGCTATGCTAAATGCTAATAGTACTAGTTAAAACTCAAACGTTCATTAAAATACACATGCAGGGTATTGAATTAAAGCTACACTCGTTGTGAATCCAGGCAACAAGTCAGATTTTTAAAATGCTTTTCGGCGAAAGCATGAGAAGCTATTATCTGATAGCATGTAACACCCCCAAAGACCCGCAGGGGACGTAAACAAAATAATTAGCATAGTCGTCGCTACACAAACCGCACAAATAAAATATAAAACATTCATTACCTTTGACCATCTTCTTTGTTGGCACTCCTAGATGTCCCATAATCACTATTGGGTCTTTTTTTTCGATTAAATCGGTCCATATATAGCCTAGATATCGATCGATGAAGACTGTGTGATAAACGGAAAAAAATAGCGTCTTATAACGTAACGTCATTTTTTTAAATTAAAAAAGTTGACGATAAACTTTCACAAAACACTTCGAAATACTTTTGTAATGCAACTTTAGGTATTAGTACATGTTAATAAGCGACCAAATTGATCAAGAGGCGATGTATATTCTTTAGCTGTCCGTCTGGAAATAATGTCCTGGTAAATCTCAACCAAAATATCCGGTCGGAGACTTGAACAAATGGCTTGTCTCTTCTTCGTTTGACCAAGAAACAAAGCCTAGGCAAATGACAAGACTGTTGACATCGTGTGGAAGCTGTAGGTATTGCAACCTCAGCCCCATTTATTGTGGTTCGCCTTTATCAATGGGTTGAAGTGGCGGATGGATATATATTTCCATTTTCAGTGATCAGATTTTCCTGCGCTTTTCGATGAAACGCACGTTCTGTTATAGTCACAGCCGTGATTTAACCAGTTTTATAAACGTCTGAGTGTTTTCTATCCACACATACTAATCATATGCATATACTATATTCCTGACATGAGCAGCAGGGCGCTGAAATGTTGCGCGATTTTTAACAGAATGGTCGAAAAGCATTAAACATGTATGGCAATTTAGCTAGCTTGCTTGCACTTGCCAGCTAATTTGTCCTATTTAGCTAGTTTGCTGTTGCTAGCTAATTTGTCCTGGGATATAAACATTGAGTTGTTATTTTACCTGAAATGCACAATGTCCTCTACTCTGACAATTAATCCACACATAAACAGTCAACCGAATCGTTTCTAGTCATCTCTCCTCCTTCCAGGCTTTTTCATTTTTGAACTTACATGGTGATTGGCATCTAAACTTTTATAGTATTACCACGACGACCGGCAACAAAGTCTTTCAATCACCCACGTGGGTATAACCAATGAGGAGATGGCACGTGGGTACCTGCCTCTATAAACCAATGAGGAGATAGGAGAGGCATGACTTGCAGCGCGATCTGCGTCAGAAATAGGAATGACTTCTATTTTAGCCCTTGGCAACGCAGACGCTCGTTGACACAGGCGAGCAGTGTGGCTGCAATAATTGAATAACATAGATTCCTACATTTATTTTGCAACACTCGCGCACATGACGCGAGCGGTGTAGTCAGGGTATTACAACCTCATGCTAATCGCATTAGCCTACGTTTGCTCAACCGTCCCGTGGACGGGATACCGATCCCGAAGAAGTGTTAAGGGCTTGTAAAGTAAGCATTTCACGGTAATGTCTACACCTGTTGTATTCGGCGCATGTGACAAATATAATTTGTTTGATTTGAATGTGTGTATTTTGGGAAGTGAGCACTCAGTTTGTTTGTTTAACCCGATGAAGATCCGTTTCGGATCTAAACGTAGTCATTAAAGTGGTAAATTGGGAGCTTAAAGAGTGTGCAGGCCTTCTTGTTCTTTATTAGTATTCTTTATTAGTCCAACACTTATGTTTAAGGATGTGTTCATGTCCACAAACTTTTGTATAGACATTGTAAGAATACATATTTTTTGTATTTTTTTTATCCTACTTGTCCCTGTATGGCAGTTGTTTTGGTCCAGTCCTGCAAAATAAAAGACCAGCTAACCACCTAGCGGGCTGCTAATTCCCGATGTCAAATACAATGGCAGCAATTATATGGTAATCAGTGTTGGTGGCTCATACCTTTTTGCTTCTCTCTCTGTGTGTGTGTGTCTGGCCAAGCTGCTCCTCTGGGAGAGGGTTAGTCACGGCTTATTATTGACCCATTAGACAGCCGTCACACTGGCAAAGAGGAACCATTCAACACACATGCACACATACACTCACTCGCTGCATTTATTCAGTCATCATAATAATATGTATATAGCAATGATTATATTCTTATCAGGAACAAGGGAATATCAATTGAGTGATCTGTGCCAGGTCACGGTTGTAAATGAGAACTTGTTCTCAACTGGCCTACCTGGTTAAATAAAGGTGAAATGAGAAAATGGTGAAAAAATGATGAGTGGAGAGAATTTGGATAGTCTTCTGTGCGTATTGTGTGTCTTTATGTTTGAATGTTTTTCCACCTTCCCTGTCGCTGTCTTGTACCTTGTATTAGGAGTATTTTGATTTATTTTATTGTTAGTTATTTCACCTTTATTTAACCAGGTAGGCTAGTTGAAAGCAAGTTGTCATTTGCAACTGCGACCTGGCCAAGATAAAGCAATGCAGTTCGACACATACAACAACACAGAGTTACACATGGAATAAACATGATTGTTGACAATTTTAAAGTTTAATGATCAAATAAACATACAAGCAACGCACAGACATATCACATTCCAAATGTGTCTATCCTAACATGACTCCTCTCAGTTGTGCCATTGATAAATGTGTTGTTTTTATAGTAACCCCCCACCTGCACATCTTTAGTCCTGTCAACCCCAAACCGCCCGCCACCCCCTCCTTCCTCCTATCCACTAACCCCCTTCACCCTACCATCCGCCCCTCTATCCTAACACACCCACACTACCACCCTCCCTCCCATCTCCCCTCCACCCTGTCCCACCACAGCAAAGCTCTATCTTTGTTAACCTAATGTGCTTTTACCAGTTGCTTTCTGCCAGGGGGACATCTGCTGCATGCAACCAGTCAATATTGTGGAGACAGTTCAAAGCGGACTAGTTCATTATCTGTGTCAGCTTAACAACCAGAAGGTAGCGGGACCGAGAGGGGGTGACAATGTGGCCCCACACAATGGACTCCTCATTAACTAGTGATTTATCATGATGGGATGCCCAGTCCAACCTTTGCCCCTCCCCTCCCCGCACCCCCCCTACAGACAACCCCTGTCAGACTATCCGGGACACTCAGATTAGTATGATGTTACATTTGGTATGGTTACATAAGACAGAAGGTTCCTTAAGGCAGAAAAATGAAAGTAGTGTGGGTGGGTGAATGAATGGGTGTATAACATGAACGTCTAGCAACCCAAAAGTTGTGTGTTCCAAATTAAAAATGTAAATTAAAATTAAAAATCTCATCGCAAATAACTTGAGCATTTGAGCTATTAATAAGCAACTTTGCAACTACTTTATACTTGTTAGCTAATTTGCAACTACTTAGCATGTTAGCTAACCTTTCCCCTAACCCTTTAACCTAACTCCTAACCCTAAACTTAACCCTAACCTTAGCTACTAACCCCTAGCCTAGCTAACATTAGCTACTTGGCTAACATTAGCGTTAGCCACCTAGCTAAATTTAGCGAATTTTGAATTCGTTAGCGACTTCTGAACATCATAATTTTAGCTAATTCTTAACATTGTGCACGAAATGCAATTCGTAAACTATTATACGACTTGCAATTTGTAACATGTCATAGGAATTGTAATTCGTAACATATCATACGAAAAATAATAGATACCACACAAAACGTAACATATACTAATTGGGGTGTCCTGGATTTACATTTACTATGTTATGTCTACCACTTAGTCAATGTTGAGTTTAAATGTGAAATAGAAAAAAGAAAGTGAAAAAGTAGAAACATCAGTAGCAGGAGTGTGGTGAGAGTGATGATAGTGGTGAGAGTGAGGATAGTATGGTGCCTTGCTAACTTTGCTGCGTTTTTGTAAAAAGTCTGAAACAGGTCAAAGAGAGGCCTACTGGTGGCTTTATATGCATTTACTTTATATATTTTTTCATGGGCATGCTTTTGTTCTTTGATTGATATTTTTCCACTTTGTATTCTTAGGATTAACTTCAGTCTCTTTATAGTTTCAATTAGTTTTCTGTCTTGAATGTCTACGACACTTTCCTGATAGTTCAGCTCCCATTCTTATTTAGATTGTGAGTCAAAAATAGGGCCTCTTTCTATTTGCATTCATCTATTTATTTCTCATCCCTCATTTTCTCTTGCAAGTATCACATCTAACCGTAAAATTTGCGTCTCAGCATTCCCACACCTCCCTTTCCATGACGAGCTTTATGAAAGTCAAATATTGCAGTCATGATGATATGACATGTCACAGGAGCCTGTTAAAGATGCATCATGCATGCATATGTAGAGAGATCATAGTCCGTCTCCAGCCATTCTGCCCTCATAGAGAGGGACTCCCCTTCCACATAATGGCAGCATAATGAGCGTTTAATGTATGGCTGCTCTGAAATGGAAGAGAAAGGGAATATTCAGCGTGGCCCATGTGGTGGTTTTGTAAAGCCACTGTGCTAAGGGACACGCCTCTTCTCTCTCTTTCACTCCACCCCCTCTTCCCCACCCTTTTCTCTGAATCCATTTGCCTAAATCAATCTGAGGAGGCGGTCGTGGATAATGTACCAGCCGAGGTTTGTAAACCGTTTTGTTAACAATTGCATTGTGAAAAGAAAAGAAAAGAGGAGAAGAGAAGAGAGAAAGAGAGAGAGGGAGAGAAGGGGACAGAAGGCAGAAGGTTTCATGAATGAGGAACAGTTGTGGTGGGTGTGGTGGGCAGAACTGTTTGGGATGGGGCCTAGTGGTGGTGACACCCCTGTCCCATCTCTACCCCTCACCCCCTATTGCCCCCCTCCCACATCCGAGACCCGGCATCCACCCCGTTCAGACCAGTCCTCACTTTAGTCACACCACCTGCCTCCACCACAAACCCACCCATCCTCTGACAAGGCCAACAGGCGGAGATCCCCCCCACTAACCTCCCTTCTCAAACCTCCCCAGCCCGATCCAACCACATCCTGCTTTGGAGAATGATAGCTGAGAAGGCACTTAGTGGTAGTCAATGAGAAGAGAAGGACAAACTTAGTTACTAATCGTGCCCCTGTTTGGCATATTGTAGTGATCATAATCAATAGTGTTTCAATCAGTTGGTGATCATTATACATGTTTCTATGGGTCAATACCTTGATTGATATTGAAAGGCAAAGGGTGTGTGTAAGAGTTAGTTTAAGTTGGGGAGACCGGTTCATTTTATCCCCCTATAGGCAGAGCGCAAATTATACCGTGACATTTGGGGGTCTCTATTTTTGTTCAAGGGACTTCCTATTTTATAGGCCTAATAGTAAAGACATGTATTTTAATGGTATACATGTATTACCTTTTAATGTGGCATGAACAAAACCAGTCATGATAGGCTACCTGCGCACGTTCATCCACTAATTCCAGTATCCAAACAATGCATTGTGCACTCGCCATTTGATGGAGGGAAAGAGGCATGTTACAAAATGACAAAAAGTGTAATGACATTCGACGATTGTCATTAGGCATACAATAATGTAGCCGGAAAAAAATGGATTTGTCTTGCTGACAAATGAACAATTTATAATAAATCGGGAAACCTGAAAAGGGGCTGAAATGAACGATGCAAATACATATGTGTCTGTCCGGAGCTCATTAGTGCAAGAGACTGTGAGGTCCCAGTTAACTTAAGGATCGTACCCTTTTATTCAATTTTCACCTACAATTACATGCCCAAATCTAACTGCCTGTTGCTCATGACCTGAAGCAAGGATATGCATATTATTTTCCATTTGAAAGGAAACACTTTGAAGTTTGTGAAACTAATATAGGAGAATATAACACATTAGATCTGGTAAAATATAATACAAACAAAAAAAATGTTTTTTTTAAACATGACATTTTTTAAAATCATCTTTGAAATGCAAGCGGAAGGCCATACTTTAAGAAAGGAGTCTAGGCGTAATTTAGATTCTGGCCACCAGATGGCATCAGTGTGTGCGCAAAGTTTCAGACTCAAATCAAATCAAAGTTTATTTGTCACGTGTGCCGAATACAACAGGTGTAAACCTTACAGTGAAATTCTTACTTACTCTAAACAATGGTGCCAAAAAAAAGTTGTGTGTGTGTATGTGTAGGTAGGTAAAGAAATAAAACAACAGTAGAAAGAGATTTTAAAAAAGAGTAGCAAAGCTATATACAGACACCTGTTAGTCAGACTTATTGAGGTAGTATGTACATGTAGGTATCGTTAAAGTGACTGTGCATATATGATGAACAGAGAGTAGCAGAAGCGTAAAAAGAGGGGTTGGTGGGTGGTGGGACGCAATGCAGATAGCCCGGTTAGCCAATGTGCGGGAGCACAGGTTGGTCGGGCCAATTGAGGTAGTATGTACATGAATGTATAGTTAAAGTGACTATGCATATAAGATAAACAGAGAGTAGCAGCAGCGTAAAAGAGGATTGTCATTAGGCCTACAATCATCTCCTTAGTCTTGGTTACATTGAGGGATAGGTTGTTATTCTGGCACCACCCCGCCAGGTCTCTGCACAATATTTTGTATCAAGTCTGCCAGGGGTTTGCCCAAATGTGCCGAATTAGACAATTTATATATTTTCAAGTACATAACTATAGAGAACATACAAAAAGGCTATGGTAATAAAACATTTAAGTTTACACACCCCCAGGAATGTCATACATGATGGATCATTAGCTTATACACCAACTTTCACACATCTAGATGGCCGGACGGGGTGGGTGTGGAGCCAGAGACAGCAGTGGGGTCAAACTGTAGACCCCAGTTTCTACATTTAAACATAAAAATGTATTTTATCAAACAAACTATGCTACATTTTATCTCTGGGACCCTCAGGATGATAAATCAGTGCAAGATTACTGAATGTATTTACCTTCAGAGGTGAATGTATCAAACCAGTTGCCCCGATAAAAGTTTTTTGTTGTTGTGCACTCTCCTCAAACAATAGCAGGGTATTTTTTCACTGTAATAACTACTGTTAATTGGACACTTAGATTAGATTAACAAGAATGTAAGCTAGTATAAGACAAGTATATGTCCCGGAAAGTTGTCTGTTGTATGCAGCACAGCATCATTCTAGTCACATTAGTGCACGTTAGCAACAACCATCCTGGTTTAGGGACACCCATAGAGGTTAAAACAATGTTGCTAGTTCGCTAGCGAGCTGGTCAGTGTTCTTCCATGGCCAGCGAAGAGCCCGGATCTCAATCCCATTGAGCACGTCTGGGACCTGTTGATTCGGAGGTTGTGGGCTAGGGCCATTCATGCCAGAAATGCCCGGGAACTTGCAGGTGCCTTGGTGGAAGAGTGGGGTAACATCTCACAGCAACAGGCAAATCTGGCAAATCTGGTGCAGTCCACGAGGAGGAGATGCACTGCAGCACTTAATGCAGCTGGTGGCCACACAAGATACTGACTGTTACTTTTGATTTTGACCCCCCTTTGTTCAGGGAAACATTATTCCATTTCTTGTTATGTTTATACAAATATTTACACATGTTAAGGTTGATGAAAATAAACACAGTTGACAGTAAGAGGACATTTCTTTTTTTGCTGAGTTTATATAAATAACATTAAAAAAGATATGAAAATAATTTTAAAAATACAGCAATTCTAGTGGACTTGTATTCACTCAGGAAAAAAATCTCATTACATTGATTCAGGAAGATGTTATTCTTATTGTTATTCACTATGGATAATATCTTTAGAAGATGATTGAATTCAATCAAAAATATTTTTAATTTTGGTATAGAATTCTGGAATTCTTGTTTGTGTATAAAGTATTTGGCAACAAGAATAGAAAAATTCATTTCAATGGTCTTGTTATCATTACAATAGTAACATATTATATATATCCTTCATGTCAGAAACATGGGTAGTGTTCAAAAAGTTAAATAACTATTCTGCAAGGTTTTCCCAAAAATCTATCACATTGAGTCCAATTTCCACGTTATTTTTTGCAGAAAACGCAGATATCATCAATATCTTTGTACAACATAGAATTACAAATTTGTACAACATAGAATTACATGGATATATCTTAGGTAGAATTTTAAAGTGCACTTTCTTAAATGTGTTTGGTATACAATATTTGTAAGGCATCAACTACGTTTTTTCCAGACAATGTCAGGAATAAGCATGTTCCAGAAAATTTTTCCTCTAGGCGTAAGTTGGTTCCGTGAATGGAAAATGTTTCTTATGCATTTGTTACAACAATATTTCTCAAGTAAGCTCACGCCTTCCAAACTGAGATCTGGATAAGCTCTGATCATCACCAAAGTGAAAATGAGTTTTCATTCGTGTAGTAAGACCACTGGGAATGGCTTTGAGAATGTATGCACACATGACTGTAAGTCGCTTTGGATAAAAGCGTCTGCTAAATGGCATATATTATTATTATTATTAAATAAACTCTCGGGCAGCTATTGGAAACTCATTCAATGTTATAAATTGTTCATATGAAAGAATATTACCACTGTTGTCGAAAACGTCAAGAACAAAGTCAAAATTCCTCTCATGCCAGCTAGAACAACGACTTATTCCTTAAAGTTATGTCTGAATTATTCCACAAAAGAGCTTTATGTGGAGAAAAAGTGTGCAGGAAACATATTTTCCTGGACTTTAAAGCTTGTTGGTAAAACCTAGCCAATTTAGCGTGTAATCTTTAAGGGATATAATTACATTTCAGTCAAAATTGAAGACCTCCCAACTTGTTAAGCACATTGTTTGGAATAAAATACCAAAATTATTATGTACTGACCAAACATATTTTCAACCAATTGATCTTCAAAGTGTTATTTATGTCAACAAAATCGAACACGTCCAGATCTTTTATTTGAGAGGACTGACGTTTTAAGTTTGTGAGACTTATTTTTCCAGATGAAGTCAAGAAAGGTCTTGTTGATTTCTTTACAGGTAGAGGGATTTACACATAACGATAATGGGGGTTGCACAAAGTGAGACAGTCCCTCTGCCTTGGACAGAAGCACTCTCCCAAGTATAGAAAGATCCCTTTGTAGCCAATTATTAAATATGTTCTTGGTTTTCTTAATTTTAGGAGAGAAATTCATATGTTGTCTGACTAAGTGGTTTTTGGATAGATGTATTCCTAAATATTTAACACAGTCCTTTACAGGAATACTTTATATTTCTTTATCATCAAAGTCATATAAACATAAGATTTCACATTTAGAAAGATTCAGATTTAACCCAGATGCAATAGAGAATGCAGTACTAGCATTAAGGGCATGGGCAACCTGGTATTTGTCTTTTTTTTTTTAAGTAATATCGTCAGCGTTGGGTAATTTGGATTTCTCTGTTAAAAATGGATAAGCCATGCAGATTTGCATTATTCAGAATATCTAGAGATATCACTACCAAGATGAATAAAAAAGTGCAAAATTGGGCATCCCTGTCATACACTTCTGTTGATTCTGAATCTTTTGGATGTGTTACAGAAATATTTATTTCTTTGTAAAACATGCGTATAAGGGCACAAGGCGAGACCCAAATACAGACACAGGAGGCAGATGGTTGAGCTCCGATATTTATCATACCGAAAGGTGTAGGCAAAAGGCTGATCGGGGACAGGCGAGAGTTCATAAACCAGGTCAGAGTCCAAACAGTACAAGGGGATAGGCAGGCTCGAGGTCAGAACAGGCAGAGTGGTCAGGCAGGTGGATACGGCATCAGGACAGGCAAGGGTCAAAACCAGGAGGACTAGGAAAAAAATAGAGACTAGGGAAAAAAAAAAATAGGAGCTAGGAGAAACGCTGGTTGACTTGGCAAAACAAGACGAACTGACACAGAGAGACCTGAACCACAGGGATAAATACACCAGGGACTAATGGGGATAACAGGAGACACCTGGAGGTGGGTGGAGACAATCACAAAGACAGGTGAAACAGATCAGGGTGCGACAATGACTTTGATACCATGTTCACCGAAACCAAACAGTTTAAGAGACGGAAAGAGAAATAAATGAATGTTCAATTGTGTCAAAGGTTTTACAGAAGTCCAAAAATAAAACAACAGCATCTGAATCAATTACATATAGATCATCTAAAAGGTGGACGACTAAATGAATGTTGGAGCTTTATGTGACGGCCTTTCATAAATCCTGTTTGAGTCTCATTTAGAAATAATATCTATTCCTTGATTTCATATTTTGGCATAAACCAGAGCAATCAATTTGTAATCAATATTTAATAAAGTAATTGGTCTCCCATTGTCAGTGAGAGAAGGGTCTTTATCAGGCTTCGGAATCGGTGAAATAAGGCACAGTTTCATAGTGGAGACCATTTCACCATTTTCAATGCAATCTTGAAACATTAAAAATAGAGTATTCTAGTAATTCCCCAAAACTGCATATAGAATTCAATTGACAGACCATCAGGGCCAGGTGATTTCCCTTTTTTCATTGAACTCAGAGCCTCTCTAATTTCTTCGATTGACACAGGTGAATTGCAAACTGAGTGTAAATCATCCTCATTTACAAATGTAGCTTTCACAACCATCTTCCTGAAATTGTGAGTTGTAAAGGTTTTCATAAAAGGAATTGACAAATGTTTATATTATAATCTTTGCTTAATACATCATTCATTTTCAGTGCCGTTATAGATTTTCTTTTGTAGTTCCTCTTTTCAAGTGCAAAATAAATAACTGGTGTTTCTTTCCCCCTCTTCAATCCATTTTGCTCTTTCCTTTTTGTAAGATCTCTCAAACCCTGAGCATTCAGGCTAACGATATTGAGTGAGATGAAAACAAGCTCCTGCATTAAAAAACAAAGAGACTCAAGCGAGACAACAGATGTAGTAATGTGAACAAGAAAACAAATAGTAAACCTTGATAGGGTTACTCTGGCTGAAAACTACGCTCAGTTGAGGTAAGGTTGGTTAACAGTATAACAAATCTCTTTTTTTCTTCTTTTGGTTGGCAAGTGTTCATAAATTGTAGTTAGAACGGTAAATTTACTCGTGGCAGTACTCACAGTTAAAATGTGGTTCATGTCATCAAAGTTAACCAGGAATCTTTCTTCCTTCAATAAACGCGTGGGGGCCTTTGAACCCAGCCTTCTCTCCCTCTTGTCGTGCTTTCTGTATAAGTGGCCACAGTTTCTCCCTGGCAGTCAGATCCTGCGGTATCAGAGCCTCTTTGATGCGGAGCTTCTTCTCATCTAGAAACTTGTTCTCCGTGGCCATTTTCCAGATGATGTCCCTGGTGGGTTTTTTTTAAAACGTTGGATAAAAGCAGAGACAGAGACCTACAAAATGGTATATCATACACTGCATTTGAGGAACAATTGGGAAAGTAATTCCACTTTGAAAGTTGATAAACTTTTAACCCCACTTTTGTGAAAATGGCCCTTGAATGTTTTGGTACACAGACTGGAGAGCTCTTCTTTGTTTACACCCATTCAGCATCGTTCACACACTCTTAAGCCAGCCCACCCATCTCTTTAAGGATTCACATGTGAGGTCATCTGCTAAACATTGAGTAGTGTAGTAAAGATTAACACTAAAAGTGGTAAAAGTAGTAGCCTACAACAAGGACAAATTCCAGGCAATCAGAAAGTGTCCAGATAAAAATATTTTATAAATATTAGATGACGCTTACCCAGACACACTTGTCTAAATTGATGGGTCATGTGAAATAAATGCTATAACCCCATGCCACATCTTGCTAAGTGGTTGGGTCCCTACAGAAAGTGTAAACAGTACAGTGAAATGGTTACTTACATAGTAGCAATATCTGAAATAGAGAATGTCAATATAAAGAAAAAAAGAACAAGTGTCAATGTCAGTAGAGAAAGAACAAAATAATATACAGTATGTACAAGAACAATTTCAATAACGATATCAGTGATACTGGTGATAGATGAGGTACAGTTGAAGTCGGAAATTGATATAAGTACACCTTAGCAAAATACATTTAAACTCAGTTTTTCACAATTTAATCTTAGTAAAAATTCCCTGTCTTAGGCCAATGAAGATCACCACTTTATTTTAAGAATGTGAAATGTCAGAATAATAGTAGAGAGAATGATTTATTTCAGATTTGATTTCTTTCATCACATTTCCAGTGGTTCAGAAGTTTACATACACTCAATTAGTATTTGATATTGCCTTTAAATTGTTTAACTTAACGTTTCAGGTAGTCTTCCACAAGCTTCCCACAATAAGTTGGGTGAATTTTGGCCCATTCCTCCTGACAGAGCTGGTATAACTGAGTCAGGTTTGTAGGCCTCCTTGCTCGCACAAGCTTTTTCAGCTCTGCCCACACATTTTCTATAGGATTGAGGTCAGGGCTTTGTGATGGCCACTACAATACCTTGACTTTGTTCTCCTTAAGCCATTTTGCCACAACTTTGGAATATACTTGAGGTCATTGTCCATTTGGAAGACCCATTTGTGACCAAGCTTGAGATGTCTTGAGATGTTGCTTCAATATATCCACATATTTTTCCTACCTCATGATGTCATCTGTTTTGGGAAGGGCACCAGTCCCTCCTGCAGCAAAGCACCCCCACGACATGATGCTGCCACCCCCATGCTTCATGGTTGGGATGGTGTTCTTTGGCTTGCAAGCCTCCCCTTCTTTCCTCCAAACATAATGATGGTCATTATGGCCAAAAAGTTATATTTTTTATTTCATCAGACCAGAGGACATTTCTCCAAAAAGTACAATTTTTGTCCCCATGTGCAGTTGCAAACCAGAGTCTGTTTTTTTTATGGCCGTTTTGGAGCAGTGGCTTCTTCCTTGCTGAGTGGCTTTTCAGGTTATGTCGATATAGGACTCGTTTTAATGTGGATATAGATACTTTGTACCTGTTTCCTCCAGCATCTTCA
This sequence comes from Oncorhynchus keta, assembly GCF_023373465.1. Lineage (NCBI taxonomy): Eukaryota > Metazoa > Chordata > Actinopteri > Salmoniformes > Salmonidae > Oncorhynchus > Oncorhynchus keta. The sequence goes on along the minus strand of NC_068434.1, from coordinate 56,727,409 downwards.
CAAGGTCCGTTGCTGTTGTTCTGGGATTGATTTGCACTTTTCGCACCAAAGTATGTTCATCTCTAGGAGACAGACCTGAGCGCTATAACGGCTGGGTGGTCCCATGGTGTTTGTACTTGCGTACTATTGTTTGTACAGATGAACGTGGTACATTCAGGTGTTTGGAAATTGCTCTCAAGGATGAACCAGACTAGTGGAGGTCTACAATTTTTTTCTGATGACTTGGCTGATTTCTTTGGATTTTCCCATGATGTCAAGCAAAGAGGCACTGACTTTGAAGGTAGGCCTTGAAATCCACAGGTACACCTCCAATGACTCGAATGATGTCAGAAGCTTCTAAAGCCATGATATCATTTTTTTCCCTGGAATTTCCCAAGCTGTTTAAAGGTACAGTCAACTTCTGACCCCCTGGAATTGTGATACAGTGAATTATAAGTGAAATAGTCTGTCTGTGAACAATTGTTGGAAAGATTACTTGTGTCATGCACAAAGTAGATGTCCTAACCAACTTGCCAATACTATCGTTTGTTAACAATACATTTGTGGAGTCATTGAAAAACAAGTTTTAATGACTGCAACCTAAGTGTATGTAAACTTCTGACTTCAACTGTAGATATATGCACACAATCAGGGGAAAGTGGTTGAGCATTAGGATAAAAAAATAAATAGCAGAAGCAACGTATGGTGTGTTAGGAGAGAGTCATTTGAATAGAGGCACTGTAGATAGTGCTGATGACTGGGATCTCGCCACCAGCGATAAACTGATCGATCCAAACCATGGATGAACAAGGGAATGTATAATCAGAGAGCCTGTTTCTGCCCTGCTCATGACTTTGGTGCAGGGCATGTGATGTCCATAGCCTCGCTATCGCAAAACTCCCTGATCCTTTCAAAAATATACGTTTCTAGCTGTCCAGTTGGTGCTTGTCTATGGGAGGAAGGATGTCAGCGTTGCACAGCAGCTGAAACCTGGTTCTGACTGAGTCCGAATTCTCCTTGGCGACAACACCACGCTCCAGAGCATTGAAGCTGTAAAACAGGAAATAACAAAACAAATTGAGAAGACATTACAACCTTCCATAACATAAATTCAGCTCCCAAGTTTAGATAAGAAGAATAACTTCATACAATGCAACAAAAATGATATTCAGCTGAAGTGCTGGTACTGCTTGATCTGTGGCAGCGGCCTGACGTACGGAATCAGGTGATGTTGCCAGCCATTGCTTTCCACCAGCACCGTATCATCATCCAGTCCAACCAGCTGTGGGATGTTGATCCCTGTCACAGTGCTGTCCTTCACAACACCAGCAATCTCAGACAAAGTGTTCACTCTGGTCTTTCTGAAAGGGAAAGGGAAAGGGAGATACCTAGTCAGTTGTCCAACTGAATGTATTCAAATGAAATGTGTCTTCCGCATTTAACCCAACCCCTCTGAATCAGAGAGGTGCGGGGGGCTGCCTTCATCAACATCCACATCTTCGGCACCCGGGGAACAGTGAAGCGCTGCTTGATGAGGCTGAAGCACCAGTCAGGGGAAAACTTGGTATGGTCTGTGAAGGTCCAGACTGTGGTGGAGCTTGTGCATGGTCAGCCAGGCACTATACCAGAGCACAAACCTGTTCTTGTTTTAGACACTGCAGTGTATCACAGTTCAGGTCCACACGTGTTTCCCCAACTACATAGTTGTTGAAGAAATGGTACATGTAGGCCTCCCGAGTGGGGCAGTGGTCTAGCACTAGCTGTGCAACTAGAGATCCTGGTCCAGGTCCAGGCTCTGTCCGGGAGACGGTGCACAATTAGCACAATCGTCTGGGTTTGGCCAGCAAGGATGTTCCTGTCCCATGGCACACTAGTGACTCCTGTGGCGGGCCGGATGCAATGCGCGCTGACACGGTCGCCAGGTGTATGGTGTTTTCTCCGACACATTGGTGTGGTTGGGTTAAGCGGGCGTTGTGCCAAGAAGCAGTGTGGCTTGGCTGGGTTGTGTTTCGGAGGAGACACACTCAACCCCAACATTCGCCTCTTCTGAGTCTGTACGGGAGTTGCAGCAATGGGACAAGACTGTAACTACCAATTGGGGAGAAAAAGGGGCAAAAAAGTGAATAATGCATGTAGTTGATGACTGTGCTAGATGACATTCCTTTATCAATCAAGTAGTTGAATTCTTGTGGTATTCCTTCACAGCTGATGCGGGGGGCTGCCTTCATCAACATCCACACTTGTGAGGAGTTAAAAAGTAGATGGGACCTGGCTGCATACGGTCAGAAGGATAGTGCACCTGCAAAGAACATTAAGATACATTCAAATGAATTTTCTTACCCCTATCAGTCTGTCTTTACACAGCTCAGTGAAAGGCATTTGCCGGCTTGTATATATATATATACATCTATATATATGTCTTTAATCATTATAAATGAGGAAATGTTGCTTATGTCATGACGTTGGCCTATGGGTAAGGTACCTTTCTCCCCTCTCTCTCTTGACTCTACTGAAGGACTCTTGAATTTGTTAAACATAGAGAGTCTGGGAACATCAAACAAGTGGGGGAAAGGAACCATATTTCTGTAATAGAACCAGTTGAAAATATGCGTTTGTACTTAATGAATATGATGTCAGTTCGGTTGTCATCTGAGACATTATGACTGATGACAAGATGACATAAACCGTATCTGGGAAAGTCTACACATTCTATTTATCAGATTCACATGGAATTGTTGTGCAATTTAAATGTTTGAATATGAAACTATTTGTGAAAAGATTAAATGTAATTTTAGCTTCCAAATGAGAGAGCTCTGCTCAATCAGTGGACCGCCCCTGTGAAGAGACATGGGTTATAAACTATGAAACACACCCTTCTGTCCCTCCACTATATATGCGCTTGACGAAAATGTAACCTTCTGTTCCGGGTACATTAGGGCGACGTTCCGGTGTCAGAAGGATTCAGACAATAACTACAGAACGAAGCCAACCTCAGCGTGAGCTTTGGTTGCGAACGGTATGAACTTTGAACTCTTATTCACTACAGAAGTGATACCTTCTAGCCGTTGAGTTAGCATCGGCCGCTGTAAACGTGGGCTAGGAAAGGACGGACAACGTTTCCAGTCTAACACACAATGAAGATACTACAACGTATTCAATTTACCAACAGAGACATTCTTCCGAGGACAGGAAGATCTCTATTGGCCAACACGGCCAGCATCTACGACCAACCTACCGTAGCGCAGCTCAGAGTAAATATTTATTGCATTTTCCTTTTCCAAATGGGCGGTAATTTAGAATGCATAAGATACTGTATTTACGATAGCATGGCTTCTCCCTTTGTTCCTCAGTCTTCCCGCTCTTTCACTCAAACCCAACCCCCTTTCCTTTGTGTAACCAGCATCATGTCGGCTCCGTCCACCAGGGACGTTTTCTTTATGACATAATTTGCATTCTGTGTATATGTAATTCTGTGTGATTATTTAGGTATTTAGTAAATAAATAATTAAACCCAATTTTGTATTGCTGATTCAACTTGTTAGCCAGGGTTTGTGAAGATATCCAAGAATTTACAATTTTCAGATGAGACTGAAATTTACATTTACATTTAAGTCATTTAGCAGACGCTCTTATCCAGAGGACATCCAGTGGAACAGTCACTTTACAATAGTGCATCTAAATCTTAAAAGGGGTGGGGGTGAGAAGGATTACTTATCCTATCCTAGGTATTCCTTAAAGAGGTGGGAGGTGTCTCCGGAAGGTGGTGATTGACTCCGCTGTCCTGGCGTCGTGAGGGAGTTTGTTCCACCATTGGGGGGCCAGAGCAGTGAACAGTTTTGACTGGGCTGAGCGGTGACAATAAGGTGACAATTAATATTGACTGCTATTGATGTAAAATATTACTAGGTCTTGCAGAGTTTATTCGGAACATAACAGCTCTATAAACACTCTTTCGTGGTGCCCCGATTTTCTAGTTAATTACATTTACATGATTAGCTCAATCAGGTAATATTAATTACAGAGAAAGGATTTTATAGAATAGCATGTCACATCACTTAATCTGGCATAGACAAAAACATGACACTTACATGTTGAGCAAAATCAAAGCTGTAATGCATCCTGATGTCTTTGCTTGCTTGTTCAGTAGGGCCCCCCAGAGACAACTGCAGGTCTTGACAGGTGGTCTTGCAGTCAGCAACCATCTTCTGGTAGACAGACCGCTCACTCTGAACAAGCAGTAGGTGCTGCTCTTGCTTCTTCAGCTTGGCTGACTTAACAGCTTCTGGCAGATTGGCAGATCTGAAGAACTGGTAGTTGTTCCTCTGGCGGCTTCGTGCTAGAGATGTGGGGCAGCAATTTTCTCCACAGATTCCTGAAGGAAGAAAACCCGACTCCAAGTACTTCTGAAAAATACATAAATAATGTGAGATCAATAAAAATAGTGCGAATCATGTTCCGAGGTAAATTAAATAATCAAAACATGTTGTTTATGCTTTACATACCAAGAGTTGTCATCCATTCCAAGTAGAGACGCCACACCGCTGCATTTATTCATATGAGATGGCAGCATCTTTCCACCAATGTGTTTGTATCCTGGGTGGCGTCCTGGTAATACTGCATTATCCCCTGCGTAGTTGTTGATGAAGTTCACAACTCAGTGCAAGTCCTCATGCTTCTTGTATGTAACCTATGCTTTCTTGGGCCAGCTCTCTTTTTGATGGGACGCATTAGACCATTCTCCTTGTATGACTGGTGGAAAAGAGTTAGGCGTGTTCTACTGATATGGAAAGACAAATTCCAGACACAAATATTTTAGCATTAATATACAATAGATGGCCGTAATCACCATCTGACACACCTGGCTATCTTGATGGGTCTTGTAATCATCTGACGAAGTGGAGTCTTTTGTTTATACATGTAGCTGGCAAGCTAACTAAACAATGAAGTTCTAGCAATACAAACTGATTGTCATAGCTAGCTAAAGTTATCCAAATAGGTTCAATGTTAGCTGGTTAGCTAGCTAACATTAGGCTATAACTAGCATCGCAAACAACTTTCTGACTAAATTATATACATCGATGAACGCTTCATGGCAGTCTGCAACCCGTTTCATCAAACAAGACGTCCTGTGTTGCTTCCGTTTTGTTTGTACAGCTTGTTTGCCCCTTGTGTCAAGTCACTCTGCTTCACACTGACCATGTGCAATGCCATAAAAACCGTCCTCTTGAAAGTAGTACATCACAACTTTTTCCCTCTGACCTTTGTCGATAGCGCCTGATAAATTCAGAGCAGTAATGATATTGAGAGGAGTAGCGACACATTGCAGTTCTCTATGGCTAACGTTATATCTTTTGAGAAAAAAAAACTGCAGTAGAAAGGATTACACATAACGAGCAGCTCATTTTATAGACAGAAGATGCTACACTGCAGACAAATCCGAAACTCATCTCTTGGCATGTCCAGCTCCTTCATTATCTCAGCCACTCATGGCTAGCGGAAAAGTTTCAGACTTTTTCTGTGGCTAAACCAACTAGGCTCGTCATTTAACAACTTTATTCACATTTACAGATGACATACAAGTTTCTTATTTAGGCACATGAAAGTTCAAATGTTCCAGAAGGCATTTCTGCCAAAAACACATTTTGATAACAAATAAAAATAAACATAAAAATGCATCTCCTGTGAAGTCATGACTTGCGACATACACCTAGTTTCCTGAAACAAGTCACAAATTATTAATCTTCTTTGATGGTTCATCGGTAGCCCGCTCTATGATGGACACTTTGGAGAATTTGGCCTCTTGTTTAGTAGTCAGGGTCTGGTTTGCAGAGAAACGTTCAGACATGGAAATGTCCTCACTTCTTTTCCCGGTACATTTTTAATTGGGGTCTGAGGTAAAGAGGTTGAAAGGATTTCGTCCTGGTCCATCTTGTTCTTTCTCTTGCATTATCTAGCGGCATCTTGTGTACCCATGTTGCTCTGGCTCTCGTCATAGCTAGCTAGCGTGCCTGCCGTCTTCTTTGAGGCTTGGATATTCCGTCTTCTGTTGTCTTTCTGTCGTGTTCTTCCCATTCAACTTGCCATATGTAGCTATAACAAGTTATAGTTAGATTCTTGCTACATCGATAGCCAATACTGGACTATTAACAACCTAATCCTCAAAGTTACTTGGACAAGCGAGAAAACACTCACTCTCACAGCGACGCCATCTTGGCTCCTCGCATGTAACTGAAGTCTGCAGGTGTTTAAATGGTTTTGTGCATGTGCCAGGTGAATCACATATCAACGGCAGTACCGGCGCTCTAAAAAGTTGGGTAAACAATTTCCTGTGGACATTTGGTCTCAGATTTCGAGCGGCTGAAGGACCAACCGCACAGACAACAGGTAGAGTAAATTCAAATGAAATGTTATTCAACATTCTGTCTTGTAAGGAAAGCTTAAGAAATGTTGCATTGCTATGTCCAGTCTATTTATCAAGTATTGGTGTAAATGTCTGGTTTATTAGGCAAGTTTAAATCATGACAGAGAGGTCAGGGTGTTTGTTTAATTTGGAATAAGCTTTATTTTATTTTCATAATCCCCATTCAACCTGTCTTCTCCCCTTCATTCACACCGACTGAAGTGGATCCACCAGGCGACATCAACAAGGGACCATAGCCCCCACCCGGATCCACCCGGGTCAGTCCATGTCATGGAAAGAGCAGGTGTTCTTAATGTCCAGTAGAACATTGCATTTTAAACAAATAGGAGAATGGTTCAATTATAGACTCCTCCAAAGTTAGACCTTTATTGCAATTAGGGAAGCTCATGTCTCATTTTGGGGGGCTGAACTCACCTCTGACCCCAGTGTAATTCGCACACTGCCTACAGGGTATCCAACAGAGACAGGGAAATCTATAGGGAAACTAATTCTGACCTACATTGCAGACAAAGCAGTAAAGGAAAAGAGCTTGGCAGGTAGCCTAGAGGTTAAGAGCGTTGAGCCAGTAACTGAAAGGTTGTTGGTTTTAATCCCCGAGCTGACTAGGTGAAAAATCTATTGATGTGCCCTTGAGTGAGGCACTTAGCACTTATTGCTCCTGTAAGGTTTAAAGTGTACCCCTTCTCTACCACAACAGTTGAAATTGCAACTCAAACCTTTCTCTGAGTAGGTACCACAAATCCCCTGCAATTGAACCCCCAAAACATAATCTGGTCATGTGAAACCAAGAGTCTCTATTGTACAAGTTGGCTCTGAACCAACCTATTCCTTTATGTTCCCCATATGGGACTACTTTGCCTATCAAAGACACTTTGAGCCTGGTGACGCCTGTGCCAGTCTGACACCATATTCCCCTCTGGGCCCCTACAGATCTCCACCCCAGCACCCATTACTGCATCCTAGCTCCAGACCCAGCTCTCTCTGGACAGCTATCCCCAGAAGGGCCCTCCAGATCAGGGTTGATTTGCAGCATAAGCCCCCTAGTGATTACCCATTAGCCCTGGTCCCTATTGACCCTGGCTTCTAGCAGGGTAGCATGTGTACCCCTCTCTGCACCTCTCTATTGCCTTAGTGGCCATCCCATTGAAGATTTGCCCCCCTCTCTCCCCCCTAATTGTCAGTAAGGGGTATCAGAGAGGGCCGGGACACAGGGAATAGATGGTGACATCTGATCTGATGTCCACTTAAAATCTAAATAATGTCGAGCTGTTACTTTGTTGTGTCACAAGGGGTAGTCTGTAGGGGCATGGTGCTTTGATTGGATGATTGATAGGTCATTATAGAAACAGAATCGCAGTTTAAATGTGAAGGGAGAAGGAGTTGTGTACAGGAAGAACACCTGACTGTGATGAAATATGTATTTGTTGCACAGAACATGAAGCTTGCCTTAGGGTTAAGATAGTGGTTGAGGATAGGGTTGAACCGAAATGTGGACATGAGACTAGGGTTAGGTTTAGGGCTAAGGTTGTGGTTGAAGCTAGGGTTGAATTGGGATGTGGACATGAAGCTAGGGTTAAGGTTATAGTAATGGTTAGGATTGTGGTTGAGGCTAGGGTTCTACCGAAACGTGGACTTGAAGCTAGGGTTAGGTTTAGGGCTAGGGTTGTGGTTGAGGCTAGGGTTGAATTGGGATGTAGACATGAAGCTATATGGTTATGGTTACGGTTAGGAATAGTTAAAACAACTGTTACAGTTTTTCTCAATTGCATACAACATTTTTTGGGGAACAATGTTGTTGATTTTCAAAACATTGCACACAAGACACACATATGGTCTGTTGCAAAACATTAAATGCATTTTCAAAATGTACTTGTCTTCTCAAAATACAAACACAAACTATATGATACTATAAAAATTGCAAATACCCACAACCATTACATACCTCTCGAATCAAGCAGACAAAACAGAAAGCTAATCTCTCTCCTAAAAATTCCATTTGAATCAATGTATTTTCTTTGCAGTCATTAAATGTTGATCAAAATTGGAAATACAACTATCAAAAGTAGTTCACAAAACAATTTCATACACATCAAATATTGTCAAACATGGTTCCTTACCAAAAGGAAAATGGAAAATAAGCACATTGTGCGGAATTCATTTTGTCAATATCATCACAATGCTGACAGGTTTGTAGACTTTCATCACCAAGTAGAGAAACAATTCCCAATAGAAATAAGGACAGGTGAATGCAGTGGAGGAACTGCTGATATGAATGGATAGGCCTCAACCGACAGCAAAGAAAAGCTCTGTAATGGAGACAATGTTGGAGATGACGACTTTACGAGTAACCCAAAGTTACCTAGAAGTATCTCAAATGTATTCTCTGCAATGTTGTGAAAAAGCTTCAAAATATCACACGGAATCACCCACCTGCAGAATCGTGTCGATCTGCACATTTCTTCAAAGTGACTTGGCTGGAAAACTATATCGAACTACATCAAACTGGCTGTCATGCCACTGAATTCTCCAAATCTCTCCACTGTTGAACCAGAGACATAGACAGTGAGTTTCAGGGTGTTCTCAGATGCCGACTGTCTTTGGTCTGTTTGGGTCAGACTGATGGTGGTCCTATGAGAACATCTCTCAGTCAACACTTCAGACCTCACCAACTCTCTCTTCTTTTTACCAGATAAACCTTCATGCCGTTCCCTCTGTTTACACACCCTGATTAGTTTGGTAAGGGGACAGAATCTCCCAAGAACCCGTGATCTCTGAATCAACGTGCCCCTCTGTCCTACCCTTTATCTCTTCATCCCTCCATCCCTCCATTCACAAAATAAACAGATTCTCCCGGAATCAGGGAGTGAAATTGGGGATCAGAGTGGGCCGACTCCTGAGCAAACAGACAGCTAATGGACCGGCTGTCTTCTCCTCCCCTCACATTACCAGCAAAGCAGGGGAATGCAGCCCGGCCAGCCATAATACTAATGCTAAAGCTGGCTAATCCTTTACACACACAGGCCTCATACTCACTGACTCACACACTGATAGGAGATAATCACTCCACCACCCAGGCACTGGAAGAGAGTGTGTGAGAGAGTGAGAGTGATGGAATGGGACTCACAGCGCACATGTATGTGTATGTTCACATAAATTAATGTACACATGCATGGATGCACTTACTCACGCACTCACTCACTCACTCACTCACTCACTCACTCACTCACTCACTCACTCACTCACTCACTCACTCACTCACTCACTCACTCACTCACTCACTCACTCACTCACTCACTCACTCACACACACACACACACACACACACACACACACACACACACACACACACACACACACACACACACTACCTCGCCTCCTCACACACACAAACACACTCATCCCTCTCTCCGCTAGACCCCCCAGCTGTGAAAATCTGTCTCCTCCAGGTTGGACTCATAGCTAGCTAATGGAGAATATGCTAATGTTACTTTGGAGGGAGGAGCACGGTTGGCTTATGGAGGATTAGGGCTTGTTGGCCAGTCCTAGCACAGGCTCCCCGCCGTGGTAGTGCGCTAATACAGGTGTTAGTAAACTGGCGTTAGCCACCAGCTAATTAGCCCCCATTCAGAGAGTGATTGTCTGGCCGGCTCTGCCATTTGTAGCAATGTTTGCTCGTCAGCAGGGAGGTCTCTCTGTACTGTGGTGGGTCCATCATGATCCAACTAGATCCCCCTTCTCTCTCTTTCACGCTCTTCTTCTCTCTTCTTTCTGTAGTATCCTGGACAGCAAATCAAATCAAATTTTATTCGTCCCATGCGCTGAACACAACAGGTGTTTTCGGTGCATGTGACAAATCCTTAACCAACAAAGTAGTTCAAAAAATAGAGTTAAGAAAATATTTACTAAAGTAAAGTTAAATAATCAAACCAATCAAAAAGTAACCCAATAAATTACATAACAATAACGAGGCTATATACATGGGGTACCAGTATCGAGTCAATGTGCTGGGGTACAGGTTAGTTGAGGTAATCTGTAATGCGACATTGCATAGATAATATACAGCGAGTAGCAGCAGTGTAAAAACAAAGGGGGGGTGAGCGGCATTAATGTAAATAGTTTTTCAGCAGTCCCATCCCAGAGACAGAGACATGCTCAGGCGGTCTAAAGAGAATCAGAGGCTGGGAGAGGACTGAGGAGAGTCAGAACACAGATCGTCAGGGGTTAGAACACAGATCGTCTGTTCTGACCCCTGATTCACTGCTACATCTGGGTTTATCAGACTCTCTATTCTCCTTTGTTTCCCCTTCCATTGCGGACTACCATTTTTGCTTTTATAAGAGTTGTTAGGAGCAGATCTGGCACCAATGATGGCACCAATGATGACAAAGGTGCTTGTAGAATCTTCCATCTTCTACGACCATGTAATATATTTATAACAGGTGGTTTGTGTGTTGAGAGAAAGAGAGGGAGACAGAGTGGGAGATAACTGTGAATGCATAAATGTGTGAGGTGACATTGAATATATAGTTGTGAGAAAATTAACTTGTGTACCTTCCAAGTGTAGTACATGTGGGAAAGCAAGTAAAGATTAGTTGGGTGACCTAACATGCCTAACGCGATTCTGTCGGGGATGTCGGTGAATCAAAGAAGTCATTAGTCTTCTCCAGCACCATCACAAAGAGAAGATTTAAATCAGCAAACAGAAACAGATCTTGGAAAACTCAAAGCAAAACACACATATCCACTAAGAGGCTTTGGTGTATTATGCTGTTCTGTCTCCATACAAAACCAAAGATTCAAATGTGTCTCCCTCTCGCTCCTTTTCTCCTAAGAAAGTCTTATAATGTCTCGTCCTGTGTTGTTTGTAAGGGCTTTTGAGTCCAGCAGCCAATTTGGTAAAAAGTCTAAACTTTTTGTTGGAAATTACATTTACCACTCCGAAGAGTTTCTAAATAGTGAGCAAATTAAGAAATGTTTTTAATTACAGTTGACACGAAACGACTTTGTATCTCAGCCATTAGCTGTAACTAGCTGCTGGTGGGAACTTAATATGCATGGATGAATAACATTTGAAGAGTACCTTCCATGAAAACAGTGGAAGAAACAAAGAATGCAGAAAAACAATTATTTCACATGTATTTCAAGGTCTTACAAGAACTATTGCCAGCTAGAAAGGGTCTTCACTGACATTTTCAATCTCTCCTTGTCCCAGTCTGTAATCCCAACATGTTTCAAACTGACCACCATTGTCACTGTTCCCAAGAACTCCAAGGTAACCTTCCTAAATGATGACCGCCCTGTAGCACTCAGATCTATAATTATGAAGTGCTTTGAAAGTCTATTCATGGCACACATCAATTCCATCATCCTTGACACCCTGGACCCACTCCAATTCCCATAGACCGCCCCAAAAAATCCACAGAGGAGGCAATCTCAATTGCACTTCACACTACCCTCTCCCACCTGGACAATAGGGGCAATAACTATGTGAGAATGCCATTTATAGACTACAACTGGGGACTCTGGGACTGACCAGCCCCTCTGCAACTGGATCCTGGACTTCCTGACGGGCCGGCCCCAGGTGATGAGGGTAGGCAACAACATCGCCACCAAGCTGACACTCAACACGGGGGCCCCTCAGGGGTGTGTGCTTAGTCCCCTCCTCTAGCCTGCAAAGTTCTGTCATACTTTCCAGGTCTATGCCCAAACAGTTCAAGCTTCTAATTTTAAAAATGAATCTCTCCAGAAATAAGTGTCTCACTGTTGCCAACTGTTAGCCCCCCCTCAGCTCCCAGCTGTGCCCAGGACACCATATGTGAATTGATTGCCCCCCCATCTATCTTCAGAGTTCGTTCTGTTAGGTGACCTAAACTGGGATATGCTTCACACAGTCCTACAATCTAAGCTAGATGCCCTCAATCTCACACAAATCATCAAGGAAAACACCAGGTACAACCCTAAATCCATAAACATGGGCACCCTCATAGATATTATCCTGACAAACTTGCCCTCCAAATACACTGTTTTCAATCAGGATCTCAGCGATCACTGCCTCATTGCCTGCATCCGCTATGGGTCCGCGGTCAAACGACCACCCCTCATCACTGTCAAACGCTCCCTAAAACACTTCTGCGAGCAGGCCTTTCTTATCGACCTGGCCCAGGTATCCTGGAAGGATATTGACCTAATCACGTCGGTAGAGGATGCCTGGTCGTTCTTTAAAAGTAATTTCCTCACCATCTTAAATAAGCATGCCACTTTCAAAAAATGTAGAACTAAGAACAGATATAGCCCTTGGTTCACTCCAGACGTGAAGGCCCTCGATCAGCACAAAAACATCCTGTGACGGACTGCACTAGTATCGAATAGTCCCCGCGATATGCAACTTTTCAGGGAAGTCAGGAACCAATAGACATAGTCAGTCAGGAAAGCAAAGGCTAGCTTTTTCAAACAGAAATGTGCATCCTGTAGTTCTAACTCCAAAAGGTTTTGGGACACTGTAAAGTCCATGGAGAATAAGAGCACCTCCTCCCAGCTGCCTACTGCACTGAGGCTAGGAAACACTGTCACCACCAATAAACCCGCGATAATCGAGAATTTCAATAAGCATTTCTCTACGGCTGGCCATGCTTTCCTCCTGGCTACCCCAAGCTGGGCCAACAGCTCAGCACCCCCCGCAGCTACTTGCCCAAGCCTCACCAGCTTCTCCTTCACCCAAATCCAGATTGCAGATGTTCTGAAAGGGCTGCAAAACCTGGACCTGTACAAATCAGCTGGGCTAAACAATCTAGACCCTCTCTTTCTAAGATGTTCTGCCACCATTATTGCAACCCCTATTACTAGTCTGTTCAACCTCTCCTATCGTCAGAGATCCCTAAAGATTGGAAAGTTGCCATGGTCATCCCCCTCTTCAAAGGGGGTGACACTCTAGACTGTTACAGACCTCTATCCATCCTGCCCTGCCTTTCTAAAGTCTTCGAAAGCCAAGTTAATAAACAGATCACTGACCATTTCGAATCCCACCGTACCTCTCTGCTGGGCAATCCAGTTTCCGAGCTCTATGGGGGTACCACAGGGTTCAATTCTCGGGCCGACTCTTTTCTCTGTATAGATCAACGATGTCGCTCTTGCTGCGGGGGGATGATCCAACTCTCCTCAGACGACACCATTCTGTATACATCTGGACCTTCTTTGGACACTGTGTTAACTTCTTACGGATCATTGGGATGCCAGCATCTCACTTCGATATCATCCGGTGAAATTGCAGAGCGGGAAATTCAAATGACAGAAATCATAATATTAAACATGCATGAAAATACAAGTGTCATACATAATTTAAAAGCGTAACTTCTTGTTAATCCAGCTGCGTTGTCAGATTTAAAAAAGGCTTTACGGCGAAAGCACACCATGCAATTTTCTGAGGACAGCGCCCTTCGCACAAAAGCATTACCAAGCAGAGGCTTCACAAAAGTCAGAAATAGCAATAAAATAAATATCACTTACCTTTGAAGATCTTCATCTGGTTGCAATCGCAAGAGTCAAAGCTACATCACAAATGGTCCCTTTGTTCAATAAAGGCCTTCTTTATATCCCAAAAATGTCAGTTTCATTGGCGTGCTAGACTCAGTAATCCACCGGTTTCCCTTGTTCAAAATGCATACAAATGAATCCCGTAAGATACCAATAAACTTCTTCCAAACATATCAACCAACGTTCTTAATCAATCCTCAGGTACCCTAATATGTAAATAAACTATAAAATGTAAGACGGAGAATACCGGAGACCATTACCGGAGATAAATAACGAAGTACGCACACTCACCGGAACGCGCTACAAACACTACAGCCAAAATAGGAGCCACCGAGAAAAATGACAAATTCTAGCTCATTTTTCAAAAAACAAGCCTGAAACTCTTTCTAAAGACTGTTGCCATCTAGTGGAAGTCCTAGGAACTGCAACCCGGGCGGTCTTCCTTTTATATTCCCATTGACAGCTATTGTAATCAAGGGTGAGCTGAATGTTTTTTTTATGGATTGATTGTCCTCAGGTTTCCACCTGCCATATCAGTTCTGTTATACTCAGACATTGTTTTAACAGTTTTGGAAAATTTAGAGTGTTTTCTATCCAATTCTACCAAAGAGCATATCCTAGCTTCTGGGCCTGAGTAACAGTTTACTTTGGGCACCTCATTCATCCAAACTTCCGAATACTGCCCCCTAGCCTAAAGAAGTTAACAAACCTCCAAACGAGCTTCAATGCCACACAACACTCCCTCCGTGGCCTCCAACTGCTCTTAAACGCTAGTAAAACTAAATGCATGCTTTTCAACCGATCGCTTCCAGCACCCGCCCGCCCGTCTAGCATCACTACTAGCATCACTACTCTGGACAGTTCTGAGAATATGTGGATAACTACAAATTCCCAGATGTCTGGCTAGACTGTAAACTTTCCTTCCAGACTCACATTAAACATCTCCAACCCAAATTTAAGTCTGGAATCAACTTCCTATTTCGCAACAAAGCCTCCTTCACTCATTCACACCGCCAAACATACCCTCGTAAAACTGTCTATCCTCCCGATCCTCGACTTCGGCGATGTCATTAACAAAATAGCCTTCGACACTCTACTCAGCAAACTGGATGCAGTCTATCACAGTGCCATCCGTTTTGTCACCAAAGCCCCATATACCACCCACCACTGCGACCTGTATGCTCTCGTCGGCTGGCCCTCGCTACATATTCGTTGCCAGACCCACTGGATCCAGGTCATCTATAAGTCTTTGCTAGGTAAAGTTCTGCCTTATCTCAGCTCACTGGTCACGATAACACAGCACGCACTCCAGCAGGTATATCTCACTGGTCATCCCCAAAGCCAACACCTCTTTGGCCGCCTTTACTTCCAGTTCTCTGCTGCCAATGACTGGAACGAATTGCAAAAATCGCTGAATTTGGAGACTTATATCTCCCTCACTAACTTAAACATCAACTATCCGAGCAGTTAACCGATCGCTGCAGCTGTACACAGCCCATCCAATCTACCTACCTCATCCCATATTGTTTTTATTTACTTTTTTGCTCTTTTACACACCAGTATTTCTACTTGCACATCATTATCTGCACATCTATCACTCCAGTGTTAATTTGCTAAATTGTAATTGCTTCGCTACTATGACCTACTTATTGCCTTACCTCCTCACACCATTTGCACACACTGCATATATACACTTATTTTCTATTTTGTTATTGACTGTTGTAACGGATGTCATCTGGAGATAGAGAGGAGGACCAAGGTGCAGCGTGGTAAGTGTTCATGTCTTTTTAATAAACAAACTGAACACAGGAACAAAACAAGAAACGACGTGAACAAAACGAAACAGTCCCATGTGGTACGAACACAAACACGGAAACAAACACCCACAACCCAACAGTGAAACCCAGGCTACCTTAGTATGATTCTCAATCAGGGACAACAACTGACAGCTGCCTCTGATTGAGAACCATACTAGGCAGAACTCAAAAACCAACATAGAAAAACAAACACAGTCTGCCCACCCAACTCACGCCCTGACCATACTAAACCAAAGACAAAATAACAGAACTAAGGTCAGAACGTGACAACTGTACGTTTGTTTATTTAATGTGTAACTCTGTGTTGTTGTTTGTGTCACACTACTTTGCTTTATCTTGGCCAGGTCGCAGTTGTAAATGAGAACTTGTTCTCAACTGGCCTACCTGGTTAAATAAAGGTGAAATAAAAATTAAATAATACTACCTGTTCACTCACTACTGCATGTCAACGCATGACTTTAACACCATCATCATGTTTGCTGACGACACAATGGTGGTAGGCTTGATCACCAACGGCGATGAGACAGCCTACAGGGAGGTCAGAGACTTAGCAGGGTGGTGCCAGGATATCAACCTCTACCTCAACGTCAGTAAGACCAAGGGGCTGATCATGGACTACAGGAGAAAGAGGGGAGAGCACGTTCCCATCCACATCGAGGGGGCTGTAGTGGAGCTGGTCAAGAGCTCCATGGTTCACACAAAGCCTTGCATTTACCGGGGGCATCGACGGCAATGGATGTGGATTCCCCTTGTGTGGTCGTAATGCCCACTAAAAGAGGTTGTTGTCTTGGCATCACCCCGCTAAGTCTCTGACCTCTTCCCTGTACGCTGTCTCAATCGCTGTTGGTGATCAAGCCTACCACCGTGAACTTGATGATTGTGTTGGAGTCAAGAATGGCCACGCAGTCGTGAGTGAACAAGGGGTGGAAGAGGGGATTACGCTCACAGCCCTGAGGGGCCCCCGTGTTGAGGGTCAGCGTGGCGGAGGTGTTGCTGCCTACCCTCACCACCGGGGGCAGGCCCTTCAGGAAGCCAATTGCCGAAGTCACCTCTCATTCTTATAGCTTTCTTAGATATTTCAATTCTTATTAGCCAATGCTCATCAGGTGTCGGATCCATCTCAGACATCACAGCTCCAAAGTACAAGTGAAGACAGGCACATCAAAATGTAATGGTGCGCGTCCTTCTTATCAAATTCCGAGAACTGTCCACATTTACTTTTCTTCAGCCCAAAAGATGAGTAAGGAACAGCAAAAGCAATAGCTATATCAATTTCATATCCCCCATAGTACAAACGTTTAGTTTGCCTACTTATTAAATTGGTCAGCTTGTCATTTTGTGCCAGAAACAAATATTAAACAGACTCTGTGTCACAACTGTCGTGTGAATAATTGGACCAAGGCGCAGCGTGAGTAGAGTTCCACATTTTAATCATAGTGAAACTTTCAAAACAACAAAGATATAACGACCATGAAATACGTAGCACACATAGGCACTCATACAAAACAATATCCACCATCGCAGGTGGGAAAAAGGACACACTAAGTACGATCCCCAATTAGAGATAATTATCATCAGCTGCCTCCAATTAGGAACCATACACACACACCAACATAGAAATATAATACAGAGAAACCCCCCCAGTCACGCCCTGACCTAAAACACCATAGAGAACCCCGAGGGCTCACTATGGTCAGAGCGTGACAGGTGTGGGCAACTAGCGTCGGTGGCGGCTCTGGTGCAGGACGTAGCACCCGCTCAGACCGTGGATCCGGCCATGAAGCCAAGCTGAACGGACTGGGCACCGGCGCAGAGGAAGGCTCCGGCCATGGAGCGAGACTGGACGCCGTGCCTGGACTGGGTACTGGCGCAGAGGGAGGCTCACTGGAAGCTCCGGGCCGTGGACCGTCACTGGAGGCTCTGAACTGTGAACTGTCGCTGAAAGCTTTGTACTGTGAACCGGCGCTGGAAGCTCTGGACTGTGGACCGTCGCTGGAAGCTTTGGACTGTGAACCGTCGCTGGACGTTCTGGACTGTGAACCGTCTCTGGACGTTCTGGACTGTGAACCGTCTCTGGACGTTCTGGACTGTGAACCGTCTCTGGACGTTCTGGACTGTGAACCGTCTCTGGACGTTCTGGACTGTGAACCGTCTCTGGACGTTCTGGACTGTGAACCGTCTCTGGACGTTCTGGACTGTGAACCGTCTCTGGACCTTCTGGACTGTGAACCGTCTCTGGACGTTCTGGACTGTGAACCGTCGCTGGAGACTCAGGACTGTACACACGCACTGGTGGACGAGTGCTGGGAGCCGGCACAGGATGTACTGGGCTGGGGAGGCGCACTGGAGGCCTGGTGCGTGGAGCCGGCACAGGTTGCACTGGACTGATGACACGCTCCTCAGGGCGAGTGCGGGGAGCTGGCACAGGACGTACCGGGCTGGGGAGGACCAACTCTCCTTCACCTCCTGGGCATGCTGCTTGGTCCTGTAGTGGTGGGATATTCTGTCATGACTGTCATATGAATAATTGGACCAAGGCGCAGCTGGAGTAGAGTTCCATTTTAATGATAGTGAAACTTCTAAAACAACAAAGATATAACGATCGTGAAATACATAGCGCACATAGGCACTCATACAAAACAATATCCCACATCGCAGGTGGGAAAAAGGACACACTAAGTACGATCACCAATTAGAGGTAACGATCATCAGCTGCCTCCAATTGGGAACCATACACACACACCAACATAGAAATATAATACCTAGAAACCCCCCTAGTCACGCCCTGACCTAAAACACCATAGAGAACCCCGAGGGCTCTCTATGGTCAGGGCGTGACTCTGGGACCGTTGTGGGACAATAGATCCCAAAATCATACAACCACTGTACATCAAACAAACTGGTAAAAAAATGCCTCATTATATGACAAAAAAACCCATTAATTATTAATGATCCTACATTATATTTGCCATTATATATATGTAATTAAAAGTCTCATTAAAGTTTGGCTAAATTTTCTGGTGCCTCCCTCATGTCAACATTGGTGTAGACATGTGAGGCTGTAGCCAATATGCATATATCGTCTACACTTTGACAGACAAATAATTTATCTACATTTACACTTATGTTATTCTTAACAGAAAAGCTATTGTTTTTTTTTAGTCGGCTATTTAGTTTAATGGCCTTGGTGCACTGGCAGATTGGACACCTCTTGAAAGCCAAATGGCCTTGTCCTTAAAATCTAGAAATGTCAAACCTGGTCCACAAACACCCACACAGTCATGAAGAGGGCACAACAGCACCCCTTCGCTCTCAGGAGACTGAAAAGATTTGGCATGGGCCAAGAGGAAGGCCAGAAAAATTTCCACCATATCCAGCTGCCCAAGGTACCAGAGCATTGGCCCTCGGACAACAGGCGCCAAGACAACTTCTACCCCAAAGCCATAAGTCTGCTAGATAGCCATGAGACGCCTAAATAGTTAACTAAATGGTTACCCGGACTATCTGCACTGATCCTGTCTTGCACTGACTCTATGCACACTCACAAGACTATATACACTGAGTATACAAAACATGTTCTTTCCATGACATAGACTGACCAGGTGAATCCAGGTGACAGTGTTACACCCTGATCTGTTTCACACGTCCTTGTGATTGTCTCCACCACCTCCAGGTGTCGCCTGTTTTCCCCCATGTATTTATCCCTGTGTTTCCTGTCTCTCTGTGCCAGTTTGTCTTGTGTGTCCAAGTCAACCAGCGTGTTTTCCCCATGCTCCTGCCTTTTCTATTCTCTTTTTGCTAGTTTTCCCAGTTTTGACCCTTGCCTATTTCTGGACTCTAAACTGGTTTTGACCTTTTGCCTGTCCATGACCATTCTCTTGCCTACCCCTTCTGGATTATCAATAAATATCAAAGACTTCAACCATGTGCCTCCTGTGTCTGCATCTGGGTCTCGCCTTGTGCCCTGATAGTACAAACTGGCCATGACAGACCCTGCAGACTTGGATCAGATCCGCCACGCTGTCTCCCTGCAGGGAGTCACTATTGGGAGGCATGAGGAGCTACTACAGGACCTGTTGGAAGGGCTTCGTTCCCTGACGGAACACCATGACCCAGGGTTTAAGGCTACCATGGAGCTAATTAATGAGTTAACTAATAGGCTGTCTGCCATCCCTGAGAAACCCCAATCTCCCGGTACATTTTTTCCTTTAAGTGGTGAGTTGGTTCAGCCTATCCCGGTTCCCTGAGAACCCCGCTGACCTCCTCCGGAGAGATATTTTGGGAATCCTGGTACCTGTCTGGGTTTTCTTTCTCAGTAATCTCTTATTTTTGAGCTACTGCCATCTTCATTCCCTTCGAATCAAAGGAATTATTACACTAATGTCAGGAAGGGCGCTCTCCTGGGCCACGGCTGTTTGGGAGCAACAATCCACCCTTTGTTGTCATCTGGAGGAATTCATGGTAGAGGTGAGGAAGGTATTCAATTCTCTGGTATCCGGAAGAGAGGCGGCCAGTAAGCTTCTTGAATTACGTCAAAACTCCCGTACTGTGGCAGACTACGCGGTTGATTTTTGTACGTTGGCCGCCGAGAGTGCCTGGAACCCAGAGTCTCTTTTCGATACCTTTCTTTATCTGAGTTATTTGTTCCTAACTCAGTCTGGTCCCGGGTCCTGGAATGGGCTCATTCCTCAAGGCTGTAATGGTCTTCTTCATCCTCTGACGAGGAGGAGTAGTAGGAAGGATCAGAGGACGAAAATGCAGCGTGGTATGTATCCATAATGTAATTGAATGAGAATGAATACAGAATACAAAAAGAACAAGAGAAACAAAATGAACACCGAAACAGTCCCGAATGGTGCAAACACTGAAACGTAAAATAATCACCTACGAAACACAGGTGGGGAAAGGCTACCTAAGTATGATTCTCAATCAGAAACAACTAACGACACCTGCCTCTGATTGAGAACCATACCAGGCCAAACACAAAAACACCACATAGAAAAAGGAGCATAGACAACCCACCCAACTCACGCCCTGACCATACTAAAACAAAGACATAACAAAATAACTAAGGTCAGAACGTGACAAAGGCTGACCTGTCATCCTGGTTCCCGTCGTACCCTAGCCTTCATCAAACTACCCTCTGCCAAGTAGATGGTCCAGCTTATGGTGCGGTCTTCCGGATCCATCGACTCCCAGTGGACATGGTCTCCAACCGGGGTCCTCAGTTCTCGTCTCAGTTCTGGAAGCCGTTCTGCACCCTTATTGGGTGTCGGCCAGCCTGTCCTCCGGATTTCATCTCCAATCCAATGGCCAGTCAGAGCGAGCCAACCAGGACCTAGAAACCACCCTGAGATTCCTGGTCTCAACCAACCCCACAGAGTCCTGTGGCCGACAACTGGTCTGGGTGGAGTATGCCCGGAACACCCTTCCCTATTCGGCCACAGGACTCTCTCATTTTGAGTGCTCTTTGGGGTATCAACCTCCACTCTTCCCGGAACAAGTGCAGGAGGTCAGTGTACCCCAGCCAGGTATGCACCCAGGTAGGACTGTGTTTCCTGTTTCTCTTTGCCAACTCGTCTTGTATGTCCAGGTCAACCAGCGGGGTTTTCCTGTACTCCTGCCTTTTCTATTCTCTTTTTCCTAGTCCTCCCAGTTTTGAACCTTGCCTGTTTCTGGACTCTGAATTGGTTTGGACCTTTTGCCTGTCCATGACCATTCTCTTGCCTACCCCTTCTGGATTATTAATAAATGTCAAAGACTCCAACCATCTGTCTCCTATGTCTGCATCTGGGTCTCGCCTTGTGCCCTGATAGACAGCTATGATCCTTTATTGATGTCACTTTTAACATCCACATCAATCAGTGTAGATGAAGGGGAGGAGACTGGTTAAATTAGGATTTTTAAGCCTTGAGAGACTGTATATATGTGTGAGTGTGAATGGGCAAGACAAAAGATTCAAGTGCCTTAGAACAGGGGAATGGTAGTATGTGCCAGGTGCACTGGTTTGTGTCAAGAACTGCAACACCGTTGTGTTTTTCACACTTGACAGCTTCCTGTGTGTATCAAGAATGACCCACCACCAAAAGGACATCCAGCCAACTTGACACAACTGTGGGAAGCATTAGAGTCAACATGGGCAGCATCCCCTGTGGAATGCTTTCAACACCTTGTAGAGTCCATGCCCCCACAAATGGAGGGCTGAGGGCAAGGGGGGGGGTAAACACACCATATCCACATTCACTCACTCACATACACGACACTGATGCATTCACACACAAAAAAAACCACACACATTCACATACTTTACATATGCACACATATAACACACACGCATACTGACACAACACAAGCACACACATCATATGCTGCAGCTACTCTGTTCTTTATTTTACTCTTACTATTATCTATCCTGATGCCTGTCACTTTACTCTGCCTTCATGTACATATCTACCTCAAATACCTCGTACCTCTGCACATTGATCTGGTACCGGTACTCGCTATATATTACCTCATTCTTGTGTATTTTATTCCTCTTGTTTTACTATTTTTCTTTTTATTATAATTTTTAAAATCTGCATTGTTGGGAAGAGCTCGTAAGCAAACATTTCATGGTAGAGTATATTGTATACTGTATACGGTTGTATTCAGCGCATATGACAAATAAAATGTGATTAGATTTGCTAGAACCATGCTCTTCCCAACTGAGACACACAGGTCCAACAAAACACCAGACATCAATATACTATATCCAATCTCAATCTAATAGGCAATCCAGTGAGCCAATATGCATCCTCTTACACTATGGGCTGGGAAGCTTGTCTTTGACATTCGTCCTACACAGAATAGGAGGGGATTTAACATCAGCGGGTCTGACTGACAAGAAACCCCTCATCCTCATCCTCCTATAGTGATACACTGTATAGCAGCAGGCAGGCCAGATGTACCAGTGTTTCCCCTAGTATTATCTCTACTTGCTGGGAACTGGTAGAAGACCTATCTTTCTCCAGACCCTTCCTGGATCCCCCTGTTGAAACCCGTTCTAATCTGTTTGCTCATTTAATGACCCTATTGTTTCCTAGGCCAGGAAAAGCAGGTCTCAGTGCTGCTTATTCCAGCCTCCATGGGCAGGAAAGCTCCTCCTTGCTGCATTGATACTCTGCTTAGCTCTGGGCACAATATGCAGTCCCTGTGCCTGATGTCTGAGCCTGTAAGAAAGGAGGACATTTCTGGTCTTTCTATTAAGATGGTACTGTTTCGACCAATCAGAAATGTTGCAGCTGGCCGCTTTGTGAGTTTGAAGCGACCTAGCTATGATGATTCATCATTCATCGTTTCACTGAATGGTTCAAAATGGAATGCTTCACACCTATATTCAGCTTCTGAGTGACATCTGAGATTATGTGTAAACCGAAAAACAGAGAAACGTGGATTTAGGAAAATGATCAGTTTATTGACTGTTAAATAATGTGTTCTTCTGTGATCTTAAGCTTACATGCATTCATAAATCCAGTAAAGGGTGATGAAATTGAGATGAATTAGAATTGAAATTTATGACAATGAATGGATATCCCAACAGAAGGTCACTGCCATAGAAAAGCACAGGGCATCATATGGACTATTGCTACCACCAGCTGAATCAGGAGAGACAGCAACAAATAAAGGCAACAGCCAAGTCTAATGATGTACGTCTCACGACACACACACTGACCGCCACAGGGACCAGTGGACCATCAAACCCCTCATCTCGACTTGACAGGCTCACTCTAATTGAGCTAATCCCTGTCCCATGGGGCATGAACACACACACACACACACACACACACACACACACACACACACACACACACACACACACACACACACACACACACACACACACACACACACACACACACACACACACACACACACAGAGAGAGAGAGAACACACAGAACACACACACACCCTGAGAATAAGCCTCCAGTTTCATCTTTGGCCCATGTGGGCAGCAGAGCTACTGATTGGGAGACAATGGGCAGCAGATTGTGCTGTCAGGGTCCATTAATTGGCATCATTAGCATCACACTCTGGAGTCACAGGAGCTGTGTTCCTCCTAAACCCTAAGCTGAGTGTGTGTGTGTGTGTGTGTGTGTGTGTGTGTGTGTGTGTGTGTGTGTGTGTGTGTGTGTGTGTGTGTGTGTGTGTGTGTGTGTGTGTGTGTGTGTGTGTGTGTGTGTGTGTGTGTGTGTGTGTGTGTGTGTGTGTGTGTGTGTGTGTGTGTGTGTGTGTGTGTGTGTTTCAGTGGGGCAGGATGGGGACAAAAAGTACCGTGGTTAACATCAAACCCTGTCAGCGATATAAATTCAAGAACCAATCAATTATTTGGCCCCTGAGACATGTTACAGGCATCGCTGTTGATTGACAGTCAAAAACATTTTATTTTATTTATATTCAAAATGTCAACCTATGCATTAGCCATACGACTTACCCAACGGAAATAATCCACAAAGTCCTCTTAGGCAACCTAGTCGATGGTCAAAATCACTGACCACTGGCATTGACCATCATGGGCACTTCCAGTTCCAATATCCATCCGCGGGCCTCTGAAAAGGAAATGGATCCACGCTGCTGCCATACATCCACTGTGGCATAAGCCACTGCTTCCTTCATTCGACTTCCTGTCTGATCAATGCAGGGGACAATGTCTCAACAGGTGTGACAGACAGGGGCCCAGCGGCAGCCCTCCACCCCACCGCTAGCTCCAATTAGCACCCACTGCTAAAGAACAAAGAGGAGATATTTCACTTTCATTTCATTTCAGCAGAGTGCCAGTTAAAGGCCTATTCTATCAACCTCTCTCTTTCTCTTTCTGTCACGTTCTGTCTCTTTCTGCTGGCATCTCTCAAAGATCATTTCTCTCTTCCATGTTTTGTATGGCTGTGGCCAGTGTGGAGTCGATGCCTTGTGTTTTAAGTGGTAGGGGTGTTGAAATCATGGGGTGTTGATTAATTCATAGTAGACTGACTTGCTTTTTGTGTTTTAGTGGGGTTGAGTTCATGAAAACTCCTGGAGGTCTGTGGAAAGGAACAGCGTGTCTTGAAAGGTTGCATATTGCTCACAGAGGAAGTGACCACACTCAATTGCCATGTTTTCAGTACTTTCACATACCGTATCTAAATATAGAGTGTCTAACACATTCATATTTTGCAACACTTTTATAACACTATAAAAGCATACCTTAATATTAGTAATTGTTGTCATACCATAACATATCGGGATTTCTGGTGCATTGCTGAGTGAATTCAAACTATTGATGGGTTCAATATGGAGCTCATTTGACATGATGTTCAGTTTATACATTAAAATCCTAAAATGTAAAATGTAAATGTAAATGTAAAATCCCATTCTAGAGGGCGAAAATGATTTCATTATAATGTGATGACATCACAAACAAATGTGTTGATTTGAAATAGTTAACATACATTTCTGTTTCACTTCCATGGTGATTGTAAATCATAAGAATACAATTACATTTGAATCTGACCACATCACAATTAAATGTAGAGCAGCTTCAGTAGAATGTTTGAATTTAGAATGTTTGGTTGATAGGCGGCAACTCAGTTTTGGTGGCAACAATCAACAAGACAACAAGTGCGACTAGAATCTGCTATCTAAGTTCACAAGAATGAGCTTCTGGCACCAAATGAAATCTATGAAAATGTATTTATATAGCTCTTTTTACGTCAGCAGATGTAAACCCAACCTAAAACCCCCAAACAGCAAACAATGCAGATGTAGAAGCACGGTGGCTAGGGAAAACTCCTTCGAAAGGCAGGAACCTAAAAATGACTTAAATGTAAAAAGAAACCTAGACAGGAACCAGGCTCTGAGGGGTGGCTAGTCTTCTTCTGTCTGTGCCAGGTAGAGATTATAAGAGTACATGGCCATCAAGGCCAGATTGTTCTTCAAGATGTTCAAAAGTTCATAGAAGACCAGCAGGGTCAAATAATAATCACAGTTTTTGTAGAGGGTGCAACAGGTCAGTACCTTAAGGAGTAAATGTCAGTTGGCTTTTCATAGCCGAGCATTCAAAGGTCGTGACAGCAGGTGCGGTAGAGAGAGAGAGAGAGAGAGAGAGAGAGAGAGAGAGAGAGAGAGAGAGAGAGAGAGAGAGAGAGAGAGAGAGTTGAAAACAGCAGGTCCGGGACTAGGTAGCACGTACGGTAAACTGGTCAGGTTTCGATAGCCGCAGGTAGAACAGTTGAAACTGGAGCAGCAGCACGGCCAGGTAGACTGGGAACAGCCAGGAGTCATCAGGTCAGGTAGTCCTAACATGCTGACTACACCACTCACGTCGCGTTGCAAAATATATTTAGACATACATGTTCTTCAATTATTGCACCCACACTGCTCGCGCGCGCCAACGAGCACCTGAATTGCCAAGAAAAGGCCTGGAAGGAGGAGAGATGACTAGAAACGATTCGGTTGACCATTTTATGTGTGGATTAATTGTCGGAGTAGAGGACCTTGTGCATTTCAGGTAAAATAACAACTCAACATTTATATCACAGGACAAATTAGCAAGCAACAGCAAGCTAGCTAAACAGGACAAATTAGCTAGCAACTGCAAGCTAGCTAGCTAAATTGCCATAAATGTTTAATGCTTTTCGACCTGTCCCCAAATTAATATAATTGGTTCAGAGTTTGTTTTGATATTGTAACCTGCGTGTCGTGATCACGTTTGATCAATTTGTGCACGACGGTGCACGATGGCGCATGCACACGGTCGGTTTGGGCACAGTGTAAGGCATGGTCCTGGGGCTCACGTCCTCCAGGTGGGGAGGGTGAAAGGGAGAGAAAGAGAATTAAAGGGAGCATACTTAAATTCACACAGGACAACGACACCCCGGACAGGCCCAACCAGGCAGGATATACCTCCACCCACTTTGCCAAAGCACAGCCCCCACACCACTAGAGGGATATCAACAGATCACAAACTTACTACCCTGAGACAAGACTGTGTATGGCCCACAAACATCTCCTCCCTGCACGAGCCCGAGGGGGAGAAAACCAGACAGGAAGATCATGTCAGTGACTCAACCAACTCAAGTGATGCACCCTCATGGGGACGGCGTGGAAGAGCACTAGTAAGCCAGTGACTCCTCCCCGTAATAGGGTCAGAGGCAGGGAATCCAGTGGAGAGAGGGGAGTCGGCCAGGCAGAGACAGCACGGGCGGTTCGTCGCTCCAGTGCCTTGCTGTTCACCTTTGCACCCCTGGGCCAGACTACACTCAATCATAGGACCTACGGAAGAGATGAGTCGTCAGTAAAGACTTAAAGGTCGAGACAGAGTCTGCGTCTTTCACAGGAATAGGCGGACCATTCCATAAACATTGAGCTCTGAAGAAGAAAGCCCTGCCTCCAACTGTTTGCTTAGAAATTCTAGGGACAATAAGGAGGCCTGCGTCTTGTGACCGTAGGATACATGTAGGTATGTACAACAGGACCAAATCAGAGAGATAGGTAGGAGCAAGCCCATCTAATGCTTTCTAGGTAAAAAATAAATAAATTTGCCCTAGCCTTAACAGGACACCAGTAATATGATCAAATTTTTTGGTTCTAGTCAACATTCTAGCAGCCTTGATTAGCACTAACTGAAGTTTATTGAATGCTTTATCCGGGTAGCCGGAGAGTAGAGTATTAAAGTAGTCTAATATAGAAGTGACAAAAGCATGGATAAGCTTTTCTGCATAATTTTGGGACAAAAAGTTTTAGATTTTTGCGATGTTACGAATATTCTTGATATGTTCGTCAAAAGAGAGATCAGTGGGCCTCCCAAGTGGTGCAACGGTCTAAGGCACTTGAGGCGTCACTATGCATGCATTCTGCACTCTGACTTTGGTCACCAGCAGTACAGTGTTTCCTCTAACACATTGGTGAGGCTGCCTGCACGGGTTAAGCGAGCAGTGTGTCAAGAAGCAGTGCGGGTCCAGAGTAACGCCAAGGTCCTTCACGGTTTTATTTGAGACGACTGTCAAGATTAATTGCCAGATCCAACAACAGAATTCTTTATTTATTGGGACCTAGAACTAGCATCTTTGTTTTCTCCAAGTTTAAAAGTAAGGGTTGGACATTTTGGGGATTCACCATGTTTCATCGAAATGTACAGCTGTGTGTCGTCCACATAGCAGTGAAAGTTGACATTGTGTTTCAGAATGACATTACTAAGAGGTAGAATATATAGTGAAAACAATCGTGGTCCTAAAACAGAACCTTGAGGCATACCGAAACTTACAATTGATTTGTCAGAGGACAAACTGTCCATAGAGACAAACGGATATCTTTCCAACAGATCAGATCTAAATCAGGCAAGAACTTATCCATATAGACCAATTCGGGTTTCAAATCTCTCCAAAAGAATGTGGTGATCAATGGTGTCAAAAGCCACAATAAGGTCTAAGAGCACGAGGACAGATACAGAGCCTTGGTCTAACACCATTAAAAGGTAATTTACCACCTTCACGGGTGCAGTCTCAGTGCTATGATGGGGTCTAAAACCACACTGAAGCGTTTTATATACATAATTTGTCATTTCTGTTAATTACTGACATTTTTTGTGAGTTTGGTGGATAGGGAGCCATTTATTATGTTCAACATAGGAAGGTCAAGTACAGGAAGTAGCTCTTTCAGTAGTTTAGTTGGAATAGGGTCCAGTATGCAAGCTTGAAGGTTTAGAGGCCATGACTATTTTCATTAATATTTATAATTAGCTTTTTAATGATCATCATCTTTTCGTCGAAGAAGTTAATGAATTTATAACTGCTAAAGTGAAAGCCATCCTTTCTTGGGGAATTATTATTTTTAGTTAGTTTTGCGACAGTATAAAACATTTACTTTGGATTGTTCTTATTTTCCTCAATTAGGTTTGAAAAATAGGATGATCGAGCAGCAGTGAGGGCTCTTCGATATTGCACGGTACTGTCTTTGCAAGCTAGTCAGAAGACTTCAAGTTTGGTGGAGTGTATACCAGAGAGCTACATCCTTGTGACAAATGTTTTTTATTTTAGGGGTGCGACTGCATCTAGGGTATTACGCAAGGTTGCATTTAAATCCTCAGTAAGGTAGTTAACCAATGTTTTTGTACTTCGATGTCCTTGGGTAGGTGGAGGGAGTCTAGAAGGGCATCTAGGAATGTTGGGTTGTCCGGGAATTTATAGCACGGCTTTTGATGATCCTTGGTTGGAGTCTGGGCAGATTATTTGGTGTGATTGCAAACATAATAAGATGGTGGTCTGATAGTCCAGGATTATGAGGAAAAACATTTAAATCCACAATATTTATTCCACTGGACAAAACTAGATTCAGGTTATGACTGTGGCAATGAGTAGGTCCGGAGACATGTTGGACAAAACCCACTGAGTCGATGATGGCCCCGAAAGCCTTTTGGAGTGGGTCTGTGGACATTTCCATGTGAATATTGAGTCACCAAAATGACTACAAAGTCCGATAGGAATTCAGGGAACAGTAGCTATAAAAAGTGATTGAGTAGGCTGCATAGGTTTCATGACTAGAAGCTCAAAAGATGAAAATGCAGTAATTGTTGTTTGTAAATTAACCCGTCTGTACCATGGATGACAGAGGAACATCAATATCTTCCTTGGTACACTTCTCACACAGTAAGTACCACTACCTACCATACTATCTACACTGGTTTTCTTTTTAAATCAATACATTTGTATTTCCAATGTACTTTTTCATGACTTTATTTACAGTTTACTCCACCCCAGCTTGTGCAGGCAGACAGCCCGAGTTTCTGGGAGCCAAGAAGTACTGGAGGTACGAGCTCAGAAACAAAGCCCATGATCCTCTGTCACAAACAGCACTTGCCTGAGCTGGACCAACTCTGCCTGGCCGACTGGCACATGGGAGGGAGGTGGAGCGCAGGGTTCACTTTTATAGTGTGGGAGTGAGAGAGACACTGGGCAGACTGATCCAAGACATCAGAGAGTGAGCAGGAGCAGAGGGGAAAGGCTTGGGTGTGGAAAGACTGAATGGACCGTGCCTGATGTGTTGAAAATATAGAAAAATATATATTTTGTAGTAGTTGTAGTAGTATGATAATGTAAGGTAAGATCCGTATATGATTAATAAATAAATAATCATTGAATAATTGTGTCTTTTTTTTGTTGAAATTTTACTCCATGGGAAATGGATGAAATGAATGAAAATGGAATTGAGCCGGATGGGATGGATGCCGTTTTATGGGCTCCTAATCAATTGTGCTATTTTGTGTGTTTGTTTTTACTTTAGTTGATTTAGTAAATATTTTCATAACTCTTATTTTCTTAAAACTGCATTGTTGGTTAAGGTCTTGTAAGTAAGCATTTCACGGTAAGGTCTACTACACCTGTTGTATCGGCGCATGAGACAAATAGCATTATATTTTATATTAATCAAACAAACTTGATTAAAGGTTGAAAAACCATTCTGTTTGTGTTTGTGTGTGTGTGTGCATGTACATGTGTGTGTGTGTGTGGCAATGGTTTATGTGACTACATTTGTTTTCTTCTGTTTCATCCTTTAATCAGTACAGGCCACTCTGATTTATCATTGAAGTCAATATAGTGTGAAAGCTACAGTGGGGAAAAAAAAGTATTTAGTCAGCCACCAATTGTGCAAGTTCTCCCACTTAAAAATATGAGAGAGGCCTGTAATTTTCATCATAGGTACACTTCTACTTTTACTATGACAGACAAAATGAGAAAAAAAAATCCAGAAAATCACATTGTAGGATTTTTAAATAATTCATTTGCTAATTATGGTGGAAAATAAGTATTTGGTCAATAACAAAAGTTTATCTCAATACTTTGTTATATACCATTTGTTGACAATGACAGAGGTCAAATGTTTTCTGTAAGTCTTCACAAGATTTTCACACACTGTTGCTGGTATTTTTGTCAGGATTTGGCCAGGGTTGTTCCGGTTTTTGGTCACTAGATGCCCCCATTGTGCCTTTTGACCTTTTGTTTTCCCTTGATCCCCATTATTATTTGCACCTGTGCCTCGTTTCCCCTGATTGTATTTAAACCCTTTGTTTTCCTCAGTCCTTTGCTCTGTGTTTGTATGTTAGCACCCAGCCCTAGTACTCTGTGAACTCTTGTTGATCCCGGTGGTCTCGCTTGTGGAATTCTGTTTTTTGTTCTTGTTTGTTTTTGAGTATTTTTTTAGGCTTTTTGTGCTATACCTTCCACCTTGTGGATTTACCTTTTTGTCTTGGAGGATTACCTTTGTTCTTGTGGAATTCCTTTTGAGGTTGTGGAGTTACATGTTTTCCTGAACTTCACTTTTTACTTCATTAAATACACCGTCTCAAGTACTGCTGTGTCTGCCTCATCTTCTGGGTTCTGCCAACTATTCGTGGCTCAGTTGGTTAAGTGACTGTTTCTCACTCCGGAGACCTGGGTTCGTAACCGGGTCCTGACAATTTTGGCCCATTCCTCCATGCAGCTCTCCTCTAGAGCAGTGATGTTTTGGGGCTGTTGCTGGGCAACACAGACTTTCAACTCCCCCCAAAGATTTTCTATGGGGTTGAGATCTGGAGACTGGCAAGGCCACTCCAGGACCTTGAAATGCTTCTTACGAAGCCACTCCTTCGTTGCCCGGGCGGTGTGTTTGGGATCATTGTCATGCTGAAAGACCCAGCAACGTTTCATCTTCAATGCTCTTGCTGATGGAAGGAGGTTTTCACTCAAAATATCACAATACATGGCCCCATTCATTCTTTCCTTAACACGGATCAGTCATCCTGGTCCCTTTGTAGAAAAACAGTCCCAAAGCATGATGTTTCCACCCCCATGCTTCACAGTAGGTATGGTCTTCTTTGGATGCAACTCAGCATTCCTTGTCCTCCAAACACAATGAGTTGAGTTTTTACCAAAAAGTTATATTTTGGTTTCATCTGACCATATGACAATATGACATTCTCCCAATCTTCTTCTGGATCATCCAAATTCTTTCTAGCAAACTTCAGACGGGCCTTGACATGTACTGGCTTAAGCAAGGGGATATGTCTGGCACTGCAGGATTTTGAGTCCCTGGCAGCGTAGTGTGTTACTGATGGTAAGCTTTGTTACTTTGGTCCCAGCTCTCTGCAGGTCATTCACGAGGTCCCCCCGTGTGGTTCTGGGATTTTTGCTCACCGTTCTTGTGATCATTTTGACCCCACGGGGTGAGATCTTGCGTGGAGCCCCAGATCGAGGAAGATTATCATTGTATGTCTTCCATTTCCTAATAATTGCTCCCACAGTTGATTTCTTCAAACCAAGCTGCTTACCTATTGCAGATTCAGTCTTCCCAGCCTGGTGCAGGTCTACAATTTTGTTTCTGGTGTCCTTTGACAGCTCTTTGGCCTTGGCCATAGTGGAGTTTGGAGTGTGACTGTTTGAGGTTGTGGACAGGTGTCTTTTATACCGATAACAAGTTCAAACAGGTGCCATCAATACAGGTAACGAGTGGAGGACAGAGGAGCCTCTTAGAGGTTACAGGTCTGTGAGAGCCAGAAATCTTGCTTGTTGGTGACCAAATACTTATTTTCCACCATAATTTGCAAATAAATTAATTAAAAATCCTACAATGTGTTTTTCTGGATTTTTTTCTCTAATTTTGTCTGTCATAGTTGCAGTGTACCTATGATAAATTACAGGCCTCTCATCTTTTTAAGTGGGAGAACTTGCACAATTGGTGGCTGACTAAATACGTTTTTGCCCCACTGTATGTTACCAAAACTATTATACAAATTCAACCAAAGCTGCAATTGACAAAATTGCAAATTAAACCAAAATAGTCACTAACACATTTAGCTTCATGACAAAACAATGAGTGGTTTGCTTGTGTGTTTGTGGTTCCATAGAAGGGTGAAATTAAAATGACTTGGTTGGTCTGCCATGAAACTTACCAACAGTGGCTTGAAGTCCTCAATGACACATGTTCTCTTGTGACCAGGAGGAGTCTGAACAGTTGGTCTGAACCACTGGCTGTAAATTAACTATGAAAGGATGATAACAGATGAATGGATTTAAGACAATGCATGTACAAAGATAAAGAAACTACAGATTACTTTTTATTTCATTTCTGAATGTACATTGTGTACATTTATTTGGACAATTAAAGACACTGACCACATTATTACAAAGACTGACAGAAATATAGTGTTACCAAATGCTCTTTGGTACTTCCTGACAAGTAGCCACTGTGACTGTGTGTTTCAATGCCCGTAACTTTACTGCCCTCTGTCTAGCCTATTGTTACGTGCAAAGTAATCATGCGATAACAATGATGATAATGACTTATTTAAAAAAAACTTAACAGCCATCAAATAAACCTGTCAAAGCCAGGCTTCTTATTGAATAGATGTATTTGTGTTTCAATAAAACAATAACTATTCAAAACATTTTTCTGAATGTATTGTCTTCACATAATATGTTTGACAGTGTATCAGGCAAGGTTTATCGATTGAAAATCCTCGATAGGTAATTTAATCTGTTCTACTGCGCATGCCTATAGCAAATGACTGCAGAAACCGGATGTGTGTTTCCATGGGCACATCCATTTGTTTAGCTACCTCGCTGATCTGTAATGAAACTACTGGAAATCAGTTGGGGTAAAGCTATTGGCTTCTTCGCTGTTCTGCTCGCTGTCATTGCAGCCGT
Organism: Oncorhynchus keta; assembly: GCF_023373465.1. Taxonomy (NCBI): domain Eukaryota; kingdom Metazoa; phylum Chordata; class Actinopteri; order Salmoniformes; family Salmonidae; genus Oncorhynchus; species Oncorhynchus keta. The sequence goes on along the minus strand of NC_068434.1, from coordinate 56,693,971 downwards.
TTTACAACATCTAGAAAACTGGGAACAGACGATATACACCAGGTGAGAGGCAGATGCTAGCTAGCTACTCGAACTAATTTACACCGACAGATTGGTGACAATTTACCATGTCAGTCTGCGATCAGGTTTGGGAATTCTAGCATGTACTACTAAACAGTATCTAGCTACTGGTATAAGCTACTGGTACAAGCTACTGGTACAAGCTACTGGTACAAGCTACTGGTACTAGCTACAACCTACTGGTCTGTTTTACAGCTAGTTGTAATGCTGTTTGACTGCCTTTGAGGAAGGCTTGCAAGAAAGTTGTTCCTAGGCCGTCATTGTAAATAAGAATGTGTTTTTAACTGACTTGCCTAGTACAATAAAGTTTAAATAAAAAAAGGTCAATTGCCTTATTTGGCTTGCTAGTTAGTTGTAGGGCGTTGACAGTTGTAGGGCGTGACACACACCTGTGTTGGAATAAAACTGCTGTATCATGCTGCTTCTGTCTAATATAGCGATCAAACCATTAGGTCTCTCCTCAGTGGTGAAGCACTGTCTTGTTTTGTCCTTCAGGATGACACACGACCTGAAAACACTGGCAGAGGACTTCAGACAGAAAAATAAAAGTTGTTTTATCCTGGGTGCCTCTGGCGAGACAGGCAAGGAGTTACTGAAAGAGATTGTGGAGAGGAAGCTTTTCTCGAAGATCACTCTCATCGGAAGGAGGCAGCTCACATTTGAAGACAAAGCGTTTGAGAACCTGGTAGGTGTGCGACATGTCTTATTGTCAACGTATTGTTGCCTTTTCAAGCAGGGCTGGTTTCCCAAAAGCATCTTAAGGGTAAGTTCATCGTTAGAACCATAGGATCCTATGGTTCTAAGATGAATTGAGCATTTAGATGCTTTTGGGACACCGGGCTCTGCTCTATTTGGCAAAGTAACACCTAGGGTGTTAAGGGAAAAAAAAAATAGCTTTGGTTCTGGTGTTATACTTTGTATTCTATGTCACAGAGAGGCTTGTCCGGAATACAGAACACTTTATTTAATGAGGAAAGGATTTACCATTGCTGAGAGATCAAATTTTCAAGTTAACGGGAAAGGTCAATAATGGCACCAAATCACCTGTTTTTATATTTAGCACATTTTTTAAGATGTTACTCCTTAGTCCGAGGACCTTATGTGTTCTGTGTAAAGGACGAATTGGCTCTGGAAACCAAAACAGCCCAAAACTCCATCTAAACGTGAATCGATTCTCAGTTGCGGTACAGTTCTAAAAATATAAATCCCTCTACTTTCATATCACATCAAAATAATTTCACAAATGCTAAATACACACCTACTGTACAGTTTTAACACAGTTGCAGCCGACAGTATTTGTCAGTGACAACACGTTTGTGTCGTCTGTCTTCCGTTTACACACGGGATCAGGGACGCAGATGGCTAATTAGCACTGTTTTCCGTAAACAGGCGCTGTCACTTGAAAATATGGCCGTGTGGGAACCTTAACCCTATAAAGGTGTGTATCAATTTAACTTTTTTATTTATTTTTGTATAATTTCTCACAGATATGAAAGATAGGGTCCTTATGCTTCCAAAACTGTACCACAAGCAATTAATGTTAATATTCAGGCCGAGCGTTGCAGCTCTTAACAATACTCCCCCCTAAAGGAGATGCCTTCGTCCAATGACACTTTTATCTAATGTAATGGAACTGAGAGTCATGATCAAGGGCTAGGGCTGATGTAGAACAGAGATTTTTTTTAAATAAATGTACAAATTCTTCAATTAAAGTGCTGTACATAATTACAGTAATTTAAGCCCAATAATGTTTTATTTATTTTATTTTACTAGGCAAGTCAGTTAAGAACAAATTCTTATTTTCAATGACTGCCTAGGAACAGTGGGTTAACTGCCTGTTCAGGGGCAGAACGACAGATTTTGTACCTTGTCAGCTCGGGGATTTGAACTTGCAACCTTTCGGTTACTGGTCCAATGCTCTAACCACTAGGCTACCCTGCCGCCCCTTGAAGGTGGTCATATCATTTACAAATATTAATGCTTTATGAAAAACTAAGATATTAACAATTTATGAAATTACAATACTACTTTATTTTTTAATTAAATACTTAAGAGCGACACCCACGGCCTAACGCAGACACAAACTTCTCAGCATCCCCATACAATCACACAACACACACACACAGCACATCAAGCACAGTCTAACACAGATACACACAGCCTAGCATAGATGCGCACTTCTCACTAAGTCTGAGCTATAACACAGAAGGCTACTGGTTAAATAAGATAGAACTAAGCTAAGGTACGCCTACCATTGAGTTGGGTTACATTGTAATGTTAGTTTTTGTGTTAATGAGTTGCTCTGGTGATGGGAGGATATACTGCAGTAAATAATTAGCCTAGGCACAGACCAATCCCTGACAACCCATACATCAAAACGTAGCTGTGAGGCTTTAGTGTCTTTGAAATCATCTGACAACAGAAGCGAAGGAAAAACGTTATATTTCAGTCAAAAGACGTCCCATGACCGTGAAACACCCTCAGGACTTTCCCATACTTATCGGCAATACAATGTCACATCGATCTTACTCTGATAGGTTGAGGAATACCCATCGCAAAGAGCAAGTAAAAACACACTGATTTCGCGGGTTTCACAAAAAGTTCTGTCCCACAGACTTGAACGTTCGTTGCATGGCACTTGCTTTACGTATGGACTCATATCGTGTAAATATCATAAACTACAGTACTGGGATCTTTAGACATGGGAAACAACTGCCTCATTTTATGTTTTCAAATCATTTTCACAAGTTCTCATATAGCGTCCGATGTTTGTCGCGTCACCGTACACCCTACCATGAGCTTTGAATAAAGTACATTCAATACCATTAAATGTGTGCACAGACTACAACAAAGCCAACAAGAAGCCTACATCCCATTTATTCCATTCTATGATTGGCCTCGTATTGTTCTCTGTCCTCTTTCAGGTGCAGGAGGTGGTGGACTTTGAGAAACTGGATGACTATGCTGCAGTGTTCCAAGGGCATGATGTTGGCTACTGCTGCCTGGGAACGACCAAAGCCAAAGCAGGGACTGTGAGTTCACGTCACTGATTATATAGAGATCCCTGTGTATACTGTATCTGGATGAGTACTCATATGAATATGATGGGGAATTCCTAACAACTATACAGAACTGAACATGTACCATGAGGGTCACTAGAAAAGAAAGAGGATGTCGACACCTGCCATTTTAGATTTTTCTGAAATAATTGTTGTTTTAAGAAAAAGACGAGATGAGCATTCGATTAGCAACGTTATTTTATTGAAATATAATTTATTGCATCCAAATTGGCCATTTTAATTTCTAGGAGTCATATAATATTCAATAAATATAGTACCTAACCTTTGGACCAAACTTTTTTTTCTCGCAATGATTTATCCAATGGTCAAAAGCTACACACGGGCACCCCACGCCAATCCCATCCCAACAAGTATAGAAACGTCCCTTTTTCAAAAGACCCCGTCTTTCAAATATAATTTTAAAAAATCCAAATAGGTTCACAGATCTTCATTGTAAAGGGTTTAAACACTGTTTCCCATGCTTGTTCAATGAGCCATGAACAATTAATGAACATGTACCTGTGGACTGGTTGTTAAGACACTAACAGCTTACAGACGGTTGGCAATTAAGGTCACAGTTATGAAAACTTAGGACCCTAAAGAGGCCTACCTACTGACTCTGGAAAAACACCAAAAGAAAGATGCCCAGGGTCCCTGATCATCTGCGTGAACGTGCCTTAGACGTGCTGCAAGGAGGCATGAGAACTGCAGATGTGGCCAGGGCAATAAATTGCAATGTCCGCACTGTGAGATGCCTAAAACAGAGCTACAGGGAGACAGGATGGACAGCTGATTGTCCTCACAGTGGCAGACCACGTGTAACAACACCTGCACAGGATTGGTACATCATAACATCACACCTGCGGGACGAGGTACAGGATGGCAACAACAGCTGCCAGAGTTACTCCAGGAATGCACAATCCCTCCATCAGTACTCAGACTGTTTGCAATAGGCTGAGAGAGGCTGGACTGAGGGCTTCTAGGCCTGTTGTAAGGCAGGTCCTCACCAGACATCACCGGCAACGACGTTGCCTATGGACACAAACCCACCGTCGCTGGACCAGACAGGACTGGCAAAAAGTGCTCTTCACTGACGAGTCACGGATTGTCTCACCGGGGGTGATGGTCGGATTCACGTTTATCGTCGAAGGAATGAGCGTTACACCGAGGCCTGGACTCTGGAGCGGGATCGATTTGGAGGTGGGAGGGTCCGTCATGGTCTTGGGCGGTGTGTCACAGCATCATCAGACTGAGCTTGTTGTCATTGCAGGCAATCTCAAAGCTGTGCGTTACAGGGAAGACATTCTCCTTCCTCATGTGGTACTCTTCCTGCAGGCTAGTCCTGACATGACCCTCCAGCGTGACAATGGCACCAAGCCATTCTGCTTGTTCTGAAATGTCCAGGAACTTGCAGGTGCCTTGCTGGAAGAGTGTGCTAACATCTCACAGCAAGAACTGGCAAATCTGGTGCAGTCCATGAGAAGGAGATGCACTGCAGTACTTAATGCAGCTAGTATCTGGTGTGGCCACTATTACTTTTGATGTTGACCCCCCCCCCCTGTGTTCAGGGACACATTATTTAATTTCTGTTAGTCACATGTCTGTGGAACTTGTTCAGTTTGTCTCAGTTGTTGAATCTTGTTACGTTCATACAGATATTTACTGATATTTTGTTTAGTATCAGTTCTCTGTGTCTGACAAGTAGTATGTTTATTGTTTCTTCATCCTATGCAGTGTATTCCCAGTGAATTTGGTGATGTTTTCCCCCCCCTATTCAGATACATTATTAATTGACGTTGTTAGTTTTAGTCCCATCCTACATCCTGATATTATCAGGTTCTGACCATGAGATGGTGCTGTTCCTGCTCCTGCTATTAGGTCAAAAAAGTTTGAACCCCCTTCAATGTTAAAGGAATAGTTCACCAATTACATTGGTTCCCTATCTGTCATACCTACTCCATAAAAAGCTTACAGGGTAAGGTGTTTCCTGTCCTCGGGACCCCAAGGGGTGTACGTTTTGGTTTTTGCCTTAACACTACACAGCTGTTTCAAATGATCAAAGTTGATTATTTGAATCAGCTGTGTAGTGCCAGGGCAAAAACCAAAACATGCAATACCTTGGGGTCCCGAAGGCCTATTTTAAGAAGCCCTGGGGTATGGAAACCAAAATCCAATTTTGTAATTTGGATAAACTATCTCTTTAACATTGAGGGGGGTTGGTGTGTGTGTGACTATTAATCACCTAATAGCAGGAACAGCACCATCCAGTGGTCAGCCTGGTAATATCCGGATGTAGGATGGGACATAAATCTAACCATTTCAATTACACATTTCTCAGAACAGGGAAAGAAAATCACCACTAAAATTCACTGAGAATACATTACATAGAATGGAGAAACAATACTCAGAGCCGCTCAATACTACTTCTCAGAACTGATACTTTATAGTCGTTATTGGGATTGGTGTAGGGCACATATGTCAGAGTCAAGGCCCGCGGGCCACATCCGGCCCGCGAGAAGGTTTTTTACGGCCCCTGGGATGATCTTGATTTATTATTAGAACCGGCCCGCAGACCGCAGCAAGCCGGCAGCCCGCAGATCTTTTACACGCACCAATACTACATTTCCCACAATGCAACGGTGACGCACCGAGCAGTAGGCTGCTTCATTTCAATATTTATTGGCACAGCAGTTGTCAGCATCACAGTAAAATTAACTTTCAGATACCCATCAAAAATGGCAAAACGGAAGGTGGACACTGAGAACCGGGGGTTTCAAACAAGGTGGGAGTCGGAGTATTTGTTCACGGAGGTAGCTGGAAAACCTGTGTGTCTTCTGTGTGGAGAAAGTGTGGCGGTACTGAAAGAGTATAATCTGAGACGACATTATGAAACGAAACACGCGGACAAAAACAAGAATATGGACATGGAACAAAGGCTACAAAAGGCAGAGGAATTAAAACGAGGCCTCAAATCTCGACAGGCTCTGTTCAAAAAGCCAAATCACAAGGCCAGGCTGCTGTCAAGGCCAGTTTTATTTTGGCAGAAGAGATCGCTAAATCAGCCCGGCCATTTACGGAGGGGATTTCATCAAAAACTGCATGATTAAAGTTTGTGACGAAGTTTGCCCAGAAAAAGGCAACTCTTTTTAAATGTGAGTCTGAGCAGAAACACCATTGCCGAGAGAGTAGACCAGTTGTCCATCAATCTAAAAGAGCAGCTTGTGAAAAAGGGAAAAGATTTCATTGCATATTCCTTGGCTGTGGATGAGAGCACCGACATTTCTGACATTGCCCAGTTGTCAATTTTCATCCGCGGAGTGGACTCCAGCCTAAGCGTGACAGAGGAGTTTTTGGCTTTACGTCCTATGCATGGCACAACTACGGGGCATGATTTGTATGAAGAGGTGTCAAGATGTGTAAATGAGATGGAGCTGCCTTGGGAAAAACTCGTGGGTTTGACAACCGACGGAGCACCTGCGATGTGTGGACACAGGAGCGGACTGGTGGCGAAGATACGGGAAAAGATGCAAGAGGAAAACGCGACAGGTGAGCTGACAGCTTATCATTGTATCATACACCAGGAAGCGTTGTGCGGTAAAGCCTTGAAAATGGAGCATGTAATGAGCATCATCACGCGCACAGTTAACTTTATCAGAGCCAAAGGTTTGAATCACCGCCAGTTCAAGGCATTTCTGACGGAGTTAGAAACGGAGCATGGTGATTTGCCTTATCACACAGAGGTGCGATGGCTAAGCCAGGGAAAGGTGCTTCAAAGATGTTTCGAGCTTCGAAATATAGGCTACTGATGGTGCCTTGAATACCGGTTTCTTTCATTTAATGTTCATGTTATGGGGATTTTTATATAAAGGAAATTTGTCTTTTGTGTCTGTTGAAAATTAAAGATTACTGACAGAGCCATAAGAAAATATTGCTTTATTTATCTGATCATATTGGAATATATTTGTTAGGTTTTCAGTAGGTTCAATTAGGTTCACTAGACTATATGCGTCATTTAAAATTTTTTCAATGAACATTCGAACAGTCCGGCCCTCGGCTTGTAGCTAAATTTTTTATTTGGCCCTCCGTCCATTTGACTTTGACACCCCTGGTGTAGGGGGTCCGTTGGTGGCTTTTGACTTTCTTTTGGTTCATCATGTCTTACTCATTGTGAGATACTATATTTATTGACTATTATATGAATCCCATAAATTCAAATGGCCAATTTGGGTGCAATCAATCAGCTTAATGTCTCAGAGATCAAAATAATGATGCAGAAATCCTTATCTTATGTTTCTATCTACACGAATGATTTCCGAACAATATGAGATGGTGGGTGTCATGGCTTGCTGAGATGACATTGAACGACCCACCAGACACAACCTGCTTGGATCATGTCGTGGTAAAAGGCAGATTCAATGCACACACATTTTCTCTTTATCTTTCTGTCATTGTAGGATGGATTCATCCGTGTTGACCATGACTATGTCCTGAAGTCAGCGGAGCTCGCCAAGGCAGGAGGCTGCTCACACTTCAACCTAGAGTCTTCTAAAGGGGCTGACAAAACCAGTGGTTTTCTCTATCTCAAAGTGAAGGTAATATACCAAATGTTCACCAGAGTAAAGTCACCTCAATTATAGCCTTTCATAATGAAGGCCTCATAAATGGAAATGTTTGCCTCTCCAGGGACAAGTGGAGGCAGACATTGAACCGTTGGGCTTCGAGAGGTTCTCCGTCTATCGCCCTGCGTAAGTCTCGTTTGCATTAGTTATGTGTAAAAAAGTTTTTTTTTTAAATGTTCCTATGGAGCAATGACTCACGTGTTCATTACCTTATCAGTCATGGCAAAACAAATAGTGACCATAGGTAAATATCTCACACCCATGTCACGATTAGCAATATACACATTTCTCCAGTGATCAGTGTTGTGTTTCATTGCATAAATACACAATGTTTTGATTCTGTGTTTATTGCAGTAACTTATTTCAATCGTAATAACTCACAACTGAATTCTTCCTCTTTTTTTTTGTTTTTCCTCCCAGGGTGCTGATGGTTGACAGGCAGGAGAGCCGGCCTACTGAGTGGTTTTTCAGGAAGGTCCTGGGCCTTTTTTCCTCCATGTTTCCCACGGCAATGTCCATCCCCATCCAATCAGTGACCAGGGCCATGGTGGTAAACACACTGATTCCTGCAGGGGAGAAAGTGGAGATCCTGGAGAATAAAGCCATCTATGACTTGGGGAAGGCCCCAGAGAAATGAGGGAGAGGGATGGTGTCTCTCAATAGCTTAATTTCATCATATCCTTTCCTCCCAATAAATCACTGATGTGGTTGTACCACCACTGGTCTGTCTGGACATGACACGTGAGAGCAATGTGAAGGGAAAACCTATCCAGTCCTTTCACCTGTCAGTGGTAATGAGGGAAAGGTGTTGAGGAAGTTTGAGTATTGGGAAGAGACTGGTGGTGAAGTGTGTTGTGCTACTGCCATTTAATGTGATGGTGCTTTTTCTTCGTGACAATCTATTTTCTACTAACACTTTCCTTTGAAAACACAAAGGAGGGTCAACAATAAGTGTAAAGGTGAATTTCTAGAGCAATGCAGACGCTCTCCGAGCACATGGTCAAGCGTTCAAAGCTTCATTGCCTTCAACTCGAGGTTCCTTGCAACCATGATGGAGTCAACACGGTAGCAAGCTCTCAAGTCCTCTAAATAAACATACTTTCTCTGCTTGAGCAGGTGTTGTTGAGTGTCTGGGTTTCTCTGGGAATGAGTCCAAAGGGGAATATTTCCTTATGAAAAGTGCCATTAAAGCGCTTCAAGGGTAATGCAAATGAGATATCATTGGGAAATTATGTAATTATGAATACTGAAATCTGCCTTCCCTGTAGTCTTTGTATCCCAAGTGCTTTTTCTGATTGCAGACTATTTTTGTGGTCAACAAGGTGTTTGCTGAAGAGAACCGACTGGCAGAAAGGCTAGAATCTGTTTAATATTTTAGGTGAAGAGGGAAATGTATTTGACTGGTTCTTCTGGGTCCATTACCTCAAAACGGTTTAGTTAGTAGAAGCTCTTCCATCCAGCCTACAACGTTCATGCTGTTTTATAAGACCACATCCTTACGCACTTTGAAAAATGATGCACTTACTTGAAGCAAGAGTTTATTTTCCACAATACTGAACCATTGTAGAGGGATTTTTAAGGCAATATATCTGACTTATTTTATTGTCTTTGATTTACTTTTTCCCCCCTTCTGAGCAATGTTTAAGATGTAATTGATTCAGGGGTTATGTTATTCATACTCTGACTTGGCTTTTTAATTGTGGTGTTATGTAAATCCTATTAACTGAATTAAATAGTAATATATGCAAGAACACTATAGTTGAGTTACAGTAATAGGCAATGAAGAAATGCCTGAGAATGGAATTCTAAATACAAGTGTATTGAATTACTTTGTAAATTGAATGGTAACATTTATTAAAGGCATTAAGTTACAAAGCATTAACAAGCATTACAAGGCATTATTTAAAACATGGTCAGAGAGAGAAAGAAATGGCCATGGCCCATATCTCATTGGAGAGCGAAAGAAAAGAGTGTAGGTATCTCACCAGTGCAGGTCAGGAACGTACGAGAAAGAGACCATCAAGGACCCTTTTATAAGTATCTGAGTTGTTGACCAATAGTATTACTGTACATCAGATATCAGACCTACAATTTCTAAAACAACAGAGGACATTCTTGTATACAGTCAATAAAGAAGAGTCACTTTGGGGGCTGCCCTACACAATCCTCTCTTGAACACATCCGATTCTGCATCAGACAGAAGTGTTCAAAACTGGATGGCCAGCACTATAGTCACTGTTGACAATCTTCAGACCAGCAGTTCATGGTCCATGCGTTATCACTTCAGGAGTGTCCTTTTGGTGGGTGGCATTGTCTTCTTTAGACAGGCAAGCTAGAAAGGAGTGCTCTGTTCTACTTTTGTAAGAGCAAACACATAACAGATTAATCCTGATAATCTGATTGGATTGGCCAATAGCAATTTACGATGTGCTTTTATCAAATCTGTCAGATGAATATAAAATATATAATAGATCACTATCATAGAGTATTTTTAAAATAAAACTCAAACTCCTCCCTTTGAGAGAAAATAGATTTGCCTTGAAAATGGCAACGGAAATAAACAAGAACAATTCTTGAAGTTAAAACAACTTTCAAGCAAATGAAAATATAAATCTAACACACGTTTTGTGAGTTTGGTTGTGAGTTTGAATCTCATCACGAACAACTTTAGCATTTTAGCTAACTATCAACTACTTACTACTTTTTAGATAATTTGCAACTACTTAGCATGTTTGCTAACCCTTCCCCTAACTTTAACCTAACTCCTAACCCTAACCCCTAGGCTAGCTAACGTTACCCAGCTAGCTAATGTTAGCATTAGACATCTAGCTAACAATAGCCACAAATAAATATAATTTAACAGCTAATGTTAGCATTAGACATCTAGCTAACATTAGCCACAAATACATAGAATTTATAACATAGTGTATGTTTTGCAAATTTGTAACATATTGTATATTTAGCAACTTTGTAACATATACAAATATCATACGACATGGATGATAGACATCCGCAAATTTATACACAATACGAAATGTAACATATCATACTAAATGGAGTGTCTCAGATTTACATAGAGAGTAATAAGACCAGGTTGTTGCTTTGTTCAGCACTTGTTACCCGTGTAAATTGTCGATGTCCAACAAGGTAAGAATTATGCTCCAAATTCATTACACTCATTCAACAGGTATGAGGCTAGTAGACCAGTCCAACAGAAATACTCAAGTACGCATCTCCCTGCCCAAAGTGATAGCACCGAGTAGTATTAACTTGAGCAATGAGACCAGATGGTGTGCCCAGGTTAGCCTCCTCAAGCATGGTGTAGACAGATCATAAAATGAGTGAGTCCAGTGGCTTCAATTCAAGGAAACCTGGACTAGGACTTAATTAAGAAATAAGGCCTGAGGGTGTGTGGTACCATGCATTGGGAAAGTATTCAGACCCCCTCACGTTTTCCACATTTTGTTACGTTACAGCTTTATTCTAAAATGGATTAACCCCCCCAAAAAATAACCCTCATCAATCCACACACAGTACTTCATAATGACAAACTAAAAACAGTTTTTTATACATTTTAGCAATTTTATTCAAAATAGAAAATGGAATTACGGTTCACGGTTGACAACTCCATTGTGTCCTCCTCCCAGAGCGCTAAGAACCTTGGCGTGATCCTGGACAACACCCTGTCGTTCTCAACTAACATCAAGGCGGTGGCCCGTTCCTGTAGGTTCATGCTCTACAACATCCGCAGAGTACGACCCTGCCTCACACAGGAAGCGGCGCAGGTCCTAATCCAGGCACTTGTCATCTCCCGTCTGGATTACTGCAACTCGCTGTTGGCTGGGCTCCCTGCCTGTGCCATTAAACCCCTACAACTCATCCAGAACGCCGCAGCCCGTCTGGTGTTCAACCTTCCCAAGTTCTCTCACGTCACCCCGCTCCTCCGCTCTCTCCACTGGCTTCCAGTTGAAGCTCGCATCCGCTACAAGACCATGGTGCTTGCTTACGGAGCTGTGAGGGGAACGGCACCTCAGTACCTCCAGGCTCTGATCAGGCCCTACACCCAAACAAGGGCACTGCGTTCATCCACCTCTGGCCTGCTCGCCTCCCTACCACTGAGGAAGTACAGTTCCCGCTCAGCCCAGTCAAAACTGTTCGCTGCTCTGGCTCCCCAATGGTGGGACACACTCCCTCACGACGCCAGGACAGCGGAGTCAATCACCACCTTCCGGAGACACCTGAAACCCCACCTCTTTAAGGAATACCTAGGATAGGATAAAGTAATCCTTCTCACCCCCCTTAAAAGATTTAGATGCACTATTGTAAAGTGGCTGTTCCACTGGATGTCATAAGGTGAATGCACCAATTTGTAAGTCGCTCTGGATAAGAGCGTCTGCTAAATGACTTAAATGTAATGTAAATGAATTATCACATTTACATAAGGATTCAGACCCTTTACTCAGTACTTTGTTGAAGCACCTTTGGCAGGGATTACAGCCTCGGGTTCTCTTGGGTATGATCCTACAAGTTTGTCACACCTGTATTTGGGCAGTTTCTCTCATTCCTCTCTGCAGATCATCTCAAGCTATATCAGGTTGGATGGGGAGCGTCGCTGCACAGCTATTTTCAGGTCTCTCCAGAGATGTTCGATCAGATTCAAGTCCGGGCTCTGGCTGGGCCATTCAAGGACATTCAGAGGCTTGTCCCAAAGCCACTCCTGCATTGTCTTGTCTGTGTACTTAGGGTCGTTGTCTTGTTGGAAGGTGAACCTTGGAAGGTGACACTTGGCATTCAGGCCAAAGAGTTCAATCTTGGTTTCATCAGATCAGAGAATCGTGTTTCTCATGGTCTGAAAGTCCTTTAGGTGCCTTTTTGGAAAACTCCAAGCGGGCTGTCGTGTTCCTTTTACCGAGGAGTGGCTTCCGTCTTGCCACTATACCATAAAGGCCTGATTGGTGGAGTGCTGCAGAGATGGTTGTCCTTCTGGAAGGTTTTCCCATCTCCACAGAGGAACTCTGGAGCTCTGTCAGAGTGACCACCGGGTTCTTGGCCAAGGCCATGACCAAGGCCCTTCTCCCCAGATTGCTCAGTTTGGCCGGACGTTTGGTGGTTCCAAACGTCTTCCATTTAAGAATGATGGGAGCCACGGTGTTCTTACAGACCTTCAATGCTACAGACATTTTTGGGTACCCTTCCCCAAATCTGTGCCTCGAGACAAGGAGAGCCCACAATCCTGTCTCTGGACTCTACAGACAATTCCTTCGACCTCATGGCTTGGTTTTTGCTCTCAGGTCCAATCACAATTGAATTTACCACAGGTGGCCTCCAATCAAGTTGTAGGAACATCTCAAGGATGGTCAATGGAAACAGGATGCACCTGAGCTCAATTTCGAGTTTCATAGCAAAGGGTCTGAATACTTGTGTAAATAAGGTATTTCTGTTTTTAATTCTGAATAAATGTGCACAAACTTCTAAAAACATGTTTTCGCTTTGTCATTATAGGGTATTGTGTGTAGATTGATGAGGTCAAACATGTATTTAATCCATTTTACAATAAGCCTTTAACATTACACAATTTGAAAAGGTGAAGGGGTCTGAATACTTTGAATGCACTGTATATGGCCAGGATATGATGGCTAAGGGCTGTTCTTATGCACAACGCAAAGGTGGAGTGCCTGGATACAGCCCTTAGACATGGTATATTGGCCATATACCACAACCCCCCAAGGTGCCTTATTGCTATTATAAACTGGATACCAACATAATTAGAGCAGTAAAAATACCTGTGGTATACAGTCTGATATACCATGGCTGTCAGCCAATCAGCATTCAGGGCTCGAACCACCCAGTTTATAATTTCAAATAATTTGTAGACTCCAAATTGACTGTAAGAAGCCCAAACAGATATGATGTTTGACTAAAACATAATAATTTCAAAGCTAGCTGACATTAGCATATGATCACTTGTCTCTATTATGCATGGGAATACTTTGGAACAGATTTCTTAAATTAAAATCACCTGGAGCTCATTTCCTGGTGTTTTTACACTTTTATGTTCAAAGAAAAAAAAGCCTGACCAATCTGAAGATGAGAAGTAAGGCCCACATGGTTTCAACCATGCCTTCAGAAGCACTAGTCCCCCAACAACCACATATCCCCCCAGTGGTAACACTTCTCAGAGTGCAACTGCCCGCACCAGAATGACATTTTCGTAATTTATCCAGAACTTACAGTTAGTGCTTTCATCTTAAGATAGCTAGGCGGGATCACCACACATCACAGGCATAGTAAGTAGCCTAGTGATTAGAGCGTTGGGCCAGTAACTGAAAGGTGGCTGGATAGAATTCCAGAGCTAACAAGGTAAAAATCTGTCGTTCTTCTCCTGAACAAGGCAGTTAATCCACCGAAGACGTGGATGTCGATTATGGCGTCGATTACGGAGTCACTTTAAACAGTGCCACTTTATATAATGTTTACATACCCTACATTACTCATCTCATATGTATATACTGTACTCTATACTATCTACTGCATCTTGCCTATGCCGCATCTTACCAATAAATATTTATGTGTACATATTCTTATTCTTTCCTTTACACTTGTGTATAAACTAGTTGTTGTGAAGTTGTTAGTTTACTTGTTAGATATTACTGCACGGTCGGAACGAGATGCACAAGCATTTCACTACATTTGCGTTAACATCTGCTAACCAGCTGTAGGTGACCAATACAATTTGATTTGATTTGATTTGGCAGCCCATCGCACCTTTCTATCAGCAAAGTCAGTGCTGGTATGGGGGGGAGGGGGAGTCAAGTGCAAGTGTTGGTTCAGGACAATTTATCTTCGAGGTGAAGAAGGGGATTATTTAAGATACTCCGAAGAGCTAGGGTTTAAGGTGTTTTCGGAAGATGGGCAGGGACTCTGCTGTCTGTCGTAGCTTCAGGGGGAAGCTGGTTCCATCATTGGGGTACCAGGACAGAGAAGAGCTTGGACTGGGCTGAGCGTTAGCTACCCTCCCTCCAGCCCCTCCTGAGACAGAGGTTACTCCAGCTGCGGTGCCTGTACCATGGGCACCAATGAACCCTGATGAAGGCCACCCTGGAAGGCATAGTGAGGGTGCTGCTATACCACTCCCAGAGCAATCAGACCTCACCCTGGTAACTAATTGCTGGGACTGACCTGGAAGGGAACCCTGAAGAAAATGATGAAAATAGTGATGAATAAATAGTGTGTTGTGATGACCATGAGCCCTTTGAAGCCAGACGTGACACAGGCATCTCAGGATTGGTCCACAGCAGATACGACCCAGTCTGACCAAACTACCGAGGACCCTGGCAAGAGGTACACTAACGGTTTACTGTGTTAAAAGTTCTACCTCACCCTGCATTTAATGTTTTATTGTGTTTTCAGGTCAAAATTTTCCATCAAAATGGATCCTCTATCAGTCCAAGTGATGCAGGTAATGGAGGTGATAAAATACCAGTGGTGAAATTAACTTAAAATTAAGTCGGTCAATTCCTAATGTTAGAGGAGGTTAGACTTTATTGCTCATTATGCATTGTTTTCCAGGTTTCAACCGCTCCTGATATGACTGGCGCCCTGCAATGGTCTGACTTTGACTACATGGTTCAATCCTGAGCCCTTGGGAAATCTTTGATTTCAGGGATTATAGAAATGCAAAAAAATAAATAATAAGTGATCTGAGTAAATACAACATTTATACACTAATTTTAGATGGTCCCATTTATTTTTCTCACTATAGTGACTTCATCAAAATGTGACAATTCAAAGATTGTCTTATGAGTTGGTGACCTCAAGTGGTGAATATATGGAAATACACTTTCGAACAGTAATTACTGAACTCTTCAGGAAAGGAGCCCAGTAAACTGCTCTTCCACTGCACACTGCTGGTATGGTTGGAGCTGATCTCATGATCACCATCTACATGGCCCCATATTTGAAGCAGGTTTATATGGTTGATTTGCTTATGTTTTATTTTTAATCTATATAGTCATCGTCAGGCATGACTGTCAAAATGGTTCTGGTTTAGTCGGCCTATTGTTATATTTGTAAATTACAAAAATTGTGCGACAACTACAACCACTGTAGTTGAATGCATTCACGTTCACGACGCAAGATAGCAACAAAGTCATTTTGCAAAGTTCAAAGACATTTAAATTAGTGACGTCTTACCTGCGCCGGAAGTATAATTCTTACACGCTGATGTGTTACCTTCATTGAGATCAGTTGAACTTCAAGCCGGTGTTTGGTATAACAGTCCATCCAAATTGCTCAATACTGTACAAGTCGATGTCAAAAAAGGACTTACTTCGCGTACGTGAAAAAAGCAGCAGCACAGGGTTGAGGAACTAATGGCGGTAGGTGGATCTTTGATCTGCTTATGTTTCAGGTTGGGCAGACAAGCTGACCGCAGAGGATAACGAGTCTCCTATGCTTTATAACACCACATTAACTAATTCACCTTCAGTTATGTGTACCTATCGATTAATTAATTTATTAGAATGGTAAACGAAAGTGTATCAAAGCCAATTAATTACTTTGAGCCAACGTTAGTTAACAAACCCTACACAGCCTGTCTCATGTCTATTGATGCCAGTAGGTTAATTGCTGGTAAGCTATCTTAATTCTGAAGTCCATGCAATGTTGACTACACTAACAGTCCACCTTTTATAATGCACACAGCCCAAAGGTAAGGTCGGGACTAAAGGCAAGAAGCAAATCTACGAGGAGAATGAGGCGACACTCAAGTTCTACACCAGAGTAATCTTGGGAGCCAACGTAAGACACAATCTTCCTTTTCAATGTTACTTTTTGAATGGAAATTGGGACTAGTACAACACCTGATACTTGTTTCTCTCCTAGGCGATATACACTGCGTTAAACCTCTTGGTCTTCTATAGCTCTTCAACGTTTTGGACATGGGTGAGTGAGTTCACTCTGTATGTTATTGACATTGATAGCTCCTCTACTGTTGAGCAGTAAAACTGAAACGGGGACGATTGGGGATTACTAACGCTCTACTTTATTCTTTCCTCTTCTTGGTTTCTCCCCCGCTCTCATTCCCCCTGTCTCTCTTCTTCCTTCCTCCATCTCCTTCTCCCACCCATGTAGTTTGCGCTGGTGTTTGCCCTGGCAGTGTGTGTGGGCAGTTACCGCGCCATGTCTGCCATGGCCCAAGCAGTGTTTGGTGAGGATGGGAGTCTGCTCGACGGTGGAATAGATCTGAACATGGAGCAGGGGATGGCAGAGTGAGTGCTCACACTGCAGGCGTCTGTTTGTTTCCGTGAACATGAGTGTGCGAACATGCAGTGTGTGTGTGAGAGCGAATTGGTGAGTATTACAGCATGTTCAACATGCATGTAACAATGGTGCCCTTATCTCCCTTCAGAGGTAGATCTCTCAAAGCTATAGTGGCAGTGTGGTGCATTATGATGGATTCTTTGTCATTATAGGCATCTGAAGGATGTTATCCTGCTAACTGCTATATTACAAGTTCTCAGCACCATCTCCTCCTGCTTCTGGTACCTTTGGCTGCTGGTAAGAGTTTGTCCTGTACTTGTTGTACGCTCTCTCTTTGGTTGTTTATTTTCCCTTTCTCATGGCCCTCGTTGATCTTTTAATCTCTGTCTGTCTGTCTGTCTGTCTGTCTGTCTGTCTGTCTGTCTGTCTGTCTGTCTGTCTGTCTGTCTGTCTGTCTGTCTGTCTGTCTGTCTGTCTGTCTGTCTGTCTGTCTGTCTGTCTGTCTGTCTGTCTGTCTGTCTGTCTGTCTGTCTGTCTGTCTGTCTGTCTGTCTGTCTGTCTGTCTGTCTGTCTGTCTGTCTGTCTGTCTGTCTGTCTGTCTGTCTGTCTGTCTGTCTGTCTGTCTGTCTGTCTGTCTGTCTGTCTGTCTGTCTGTCTGTCTGTCTGTCTGTCTGTCTGTCTGTCTGTCTGTCTGTCTGTCTGTCTGTCTGTCTGTCTGTCTGTCTGTCTGTCTGTCTGTCTGTCTGTCTGTCTGTCTGTCTGTCTGTCTGTCTGTCTGTCTGTCTGTCTGTCTGTCTGTCTGTCTGTCTGTCTGTCTGTCTGTCTGTCTGTCTGTCTGTCTGTCTGTCTGTCTGTCTGTCTGTCTGTCTGTCTGTCTGTCTGTCTGTCTGTCTGTCTGTCTGTCTGTCTGTCTGTCTGTCTGTCTGTCTGTCTGTCTGTCTGTCTGTCTGTCTGTCTGTCTGTCTGTCTGTCTGTCTGTCTGTCTGTCTGTCTGTCTGTCTGTCTGTCTGTCTGTCTGTCTGTCTGTCTGTCTGTCTGTCTGTCTGTCTGTCTGTCTGTCTGTCTGTCTGTCTGTCTGTCTGTCTGTCTGTCTGTCTGTCTGTCTGTCTGTCTGTCTGTCTGTCTGTCTGTCTGTCTGTCTGTCTGTCTGTCTGTCTGTCTGTCTGTCTGTCTGTCTGTCTGTCTGTCTGTCTGTCTGTCTGTCTGTCTGTCTGTCTGTCTGTCTGTCTGTCTGTCTGTCTGTCTGTCTGTCTGTCTGTCTGTCTGTCTGTCTGTCTGTCTGTCTGTCTGTCTGTCTGTCTGTCTGTCTGTCTGTCTGTCTGTCTGTCTGTCTGTCTGTCTGTCTGTCTGTCTGTCTGTCTGTCTGTCTGTCTGTCTGTCTGTCTGTCTGTCTGTCTGTCTGTCTGTCTGTCTGTCTGTCTGTCTGTCTGTCTGTCTGTCTGTCTGTCTGTCTGTCTGTCTGTCTGTCTGTCTGTCTGTCTGTCTGTGTCAGGCCCCGGCCCGAGCAATGTTCCTGCTGTGGGTGAACTTCCTAGGCCCCTGGTTTTCGGCCGAGACCCCTGGTGCAGCCCCAGAGGAGGTGAATGAGAAGAAGCAGAGACGACAGGAGCGCAGACAGATGAAGAGATTCTAACTTGGCAGACTGCCATAGTATTTCTATACGCATAATGAATCTAAGTACAGCCAGGAACTCTACAGTTAAGTTATTCAGGAGGAACTTTTGATGTGTACACAAAGACATCCAGGTATGGATAAAGAATTCAACTGAACCCTGTGGGTTATATGGTTTTCCTCTCCCTATCCCTCCATCCTTCCAATTCTTCCTCTCCCCTCTATCATTATCCTTTTTCTTCACATCTGGAGAGGAAATCGTCCTTGTTGGGCTGATGATCTTGTCACCAGTACATGTTGTCATATACCTTGGCCTGTAATTTGTTTACATCCAATTGTTCATAATCTAGGTCTATGTATCACACCAATTTCATCTGAACTAGTGAAAATTATGTGGTGATCTTACCCTATGGCAGACCTTTTATTTTAGACTATGCTCATCAGATCACACGCTCATGCCCAATTCCAAATAGACCACTAGCCACTACCATCTAGGTGCTAATCTAGACCAAGGGGGAACTATAACCTAAATTTCACAGATATTTATTTCAGATCTACATGCGGTGCATAGGGTTAGGTGCTAGGTGTTGGTTTGGAATTGGGCATATGTGACGAAGGTCAAAATTAAATCTGATTGTGCTTTGTCTGCAATGCACAGTTTAAAGGCAATGTTCTCGCGGAGACTACATTCACTGTTAATGCTGCATATGTTGGCTCAATCGGAAAGGACTTTTACACTGAACAAAAATAACAACGCAACATGTAAAGTGTTGGTCTCATGTTTCATGAGGTGAAATAAAAGATCATAGAAATGTTCCATATGCACAAAAAGCTTATTTCTCTCATGTTGTGCACAAATTTGTTTACATCCCTATCAGTCAACATTTGGTTACATAATCCATCCACCTGACAGGTGTGGCATATCAAGATGCTGATTGAACAGCAGGATCATTTCCCCGGTGCACCCTGTGCTGGGGACAATAAAAGGCCACTCTAAAATGTGTAGTTTTGTCACATATGTCTCAAGTTGAGGGAGCATGCCGATTGCAGGAATGTCCACCAGAATTGAATGTTAATTTCTCTACCATAAGAGGCCTCCATCATTTTAGAGAATTTGGCAGTACGTCCAACTGGCCTCACAACCGCAGACCACGTGTATGGCTTCATGTGGGCGAGTGATTTGCTGATGTCAACGTGAACAGAGTGCCCCATGGTGGGGTTATGGTATGGGCAGGCATAAGGTACGGACAACAAACACAATTGCATTTTATCAAGGGCAATTGGAATGCATAGAGATACTGTAACAAGATCCTGAGGCCCATTGTCATGCCATTCATCCACTGCCATCACCTCATGTTTCAGCATGATAATGCACGGCCCCATGTTGCAAGGATCTCTACACAATTTCTGGAAGCTGAAAATGTCCCCGTTCTCCCATGGCCTGCATACTCACCAGACATGTGACCCGTTGAGCATGTCTGGGATGCTCTGGATCGACGTGTACGATGGCGTGTTCCTGTTTCCACCAATATCCAGTAACTTCGCACAGCCATTACAGAGGAGTGGGACAACATTCCACAGGCCACAATCAACAGCCTGATCAACCCTATGCGAAGGAGATGTGCCGCGCTGCATGAGGCAAACGGTGGTCACACTAGATACTGACTGGTTTTCTGATCCACTCCCCTACATTTTTATTTTAAGGCATCTGGGGCCAATAGATGCATATCTGTATTCCCAGGTCATGTGAAATCCTAGGATTGGGGGCCTAATTTATATATTTCAGTTGACTGATTTCCTTATATGAACTGTAACTCAGTAAAATCTTTGAAATGGTTGCATGTTGCGTTTATATTTTTGTTCAGTATAAATGACACATTGTCTAAATCCGCTATCAGGTTGTATCTCGGCCCTAATTGTTATCGCTCCCATCCTTCACAATGCTTAAAAATGATTTAATTACAAACAATAACAATTGTGTACCTACATTTAACATTTCAAGTGCATTTCTTCACAGCATAAATAAGCAATAGGAAATGTAGTGCCTTCAGAAAGTATTCAGACCCTTTGACTTTTTCCACATTTTTGTTGATACAGCCTGAATTTAAAATAGATTTAAATAGAGATTTTGTCACTGGCCTACACATGATACCCCACAATGTCAACATGGAATTAAGTTAATTATTCAACCCCTTTTATGGCAAGCCCAAATATACACTGGAGTTGCTTAACAAGAAGACCGTGAATGTTCCCGAGTGGCCGAGTTAGTTTAGACTTAAATCTACTTGAACATCTATGGCAGTACCTGAAAATGGTTGTCGAATGTCTAGCAATTATCAACAAAAATTTGACAGAGCTTTAAGAATGAAAAAAAGAATAATGGTGGGCAAACGTTGCACGATCCAGGTGTGGAAAGCTCTTAGACTTACCCAGAAATACTCACAGCTGTAATCTCTCCCAAAGGTGCTTCTACGAAGTATTGACCCAGGGGTATGAATATTTAATATTTATATTCCGGCTGTAACACAACAAAATGTGGAATAAGTCAAGGGGTATGAATACTTTCTGAAGGCACTTTAGTATACCTTTTGATAGCCATCAAAGCGTAGCCATCAAAATGCAGATATAACTGTCGTCTCAGATCCTCAAAGGGGCGTGATGGAGGGTAGATTGTAGGAAACAGCTTCCTGTAGCTAATGCTTCCCCAGTGAGTGAGTTATTGCCTGAGTCATTGATGAGCATAAACAAGGTGCTAGGAATGGGACAATGACCTATGACTGCTGTCCTTGCTTTGCCAAAATCATGTTTGAATAATACACAAATGAAATGGAAGTATATATTGAGGCACTGGTAGTTAGTTGGCAGCAACTTGTGTGATTCAATATGCCTATACAATGGAAGCATGTCAAAGCAGGGGTAACATGGTGGCTGATTTCTTCAGAAATGTCTGCCGTATTATAATCAGCCAACACAGTACCAGTCAAAAATTTGGACACGCCTACTCATTCCAGGGTTTTTATTTTTACTGTTTTCTACATTGTAGAATAATAGTGAAGACAAACTATGAAATACACATGGAATCATGTAGTAACCCAAAAAGTGTTAAACGTATTTTATATTCTTCAAAGTAGCCACCCTCTGCCATGACAGCTTTGCACATGTTGGCATTCTCTCAACCAGCTTCATGAGGAAGGTTTTTCCAACAGTCTTGATGGAGTTCCTACATATGTTGAGCACTTTTTGGCTGGTACTGTATGTAAGCCTAGATACTATTGCTACAAAGTCTTAATGTACATATTATTAAATTGATTTCGGTATATAAACAATAACCTGTCATTTGTTTTTTCACAACGATTTAACAAGTCTATGGTTTGTGTTTTCAATAAATGTATATTAAAATAACCTTTTCATGATTTCAAGTCAAACTTATTGTAAAACTTTAACGTTCAAGTTTTAATATTCGGGGGACTTTTATGGTCACGTGATATTAAAGGCAGTTGCTACATCCATTTTCGGACTCTTAAATGAATGATGTGTACCTATTGATTTTTGAAGAATGTAACTTCTAAATGCCTCGAACTTAGTTCAACTGCTGTGTCACATTCGAACCCAAAATATAACTTTGTTTTATGCCAATGTTTGTAAACAAACACTATATAGCCTCAAAGCATGGTTAAAACTATACTTTTGATGTCATGAATGCTCAGTCCTTGCATCCATAGCTCTGTCTATGAATTTGAGAGTGGCTACATTTCTCCAGGCTCATCCCTCAGCTTTTTACCGAAGCAGGTGGGTTGCCCTTCTTATTGTTTCAATGGCAGATTGCCGCTTTAATAGAGCTTTCTTCACAATGCTTCCAATTCAAAAAGAGATTGTAAACATTTTTGAATAATCCCTGTATTTCTATTTCTATGGACCTCTTCCTCTGTTCAGAGTTTGAACAGGAATCTGGTCTGAACTTCGGGGAAACACACTTAACGCCACTTCGATACTGAAGTAGCAGGTTAGGAGGTTAGGGTTTGCGAAAAGGATATCCTAACCTGCTACGAAAATTACTTTGAAAACCATGTAGCGGGTGAAAATGTATTGGTTGCAGGTTTTTGGGCTACTTCTAAATCGCACCAGGGCCGCCATGGCATTTTTCTTAAAAAATGTATATTTCACTGTGACCTGCTGCTGCTGACTATCAGGTAGTGTGGCAGCCTGTTGCTTCTTGAGTGGTGGGGAGGGCCGGAGGGGTGTGTGTATGAGCCTGAGGCTGCAGCTGAGTCACTTGAGGGAGAGAAGACAGTCATGACAACTTTTTACCAGTTGTAGGTAGGCTATTTAGATTTGTCATTATGGAAAAATATATTTCCAACCCTCTTTCCATAAAACATATTAATGCGCTAGAACTGATGCGCATCAAGAAATAAGGTGACAATGGACAGGGAAAGGACTAGGCGTAGAGCGCCTTATACGAATCCTCACTTCTTGGGTCTGGAGTGCTGCGCGGGTGGAAATTGTAAATGGAAGTTATGGAACTCCCTCGTGTGCTTCTGATATGGGGAAAAGGCTACGATGAAACTGACATTATAATAATATATACATTGAATGTGGAGAGTGATACATCCAGGGGTGCAAATTTCACTAGGGATGGGGCCACATTCTGAAATGGCGTTTTTGTCCCTCCCAGTTTTATCATTGGAATGTGATACAAAACGAGGCAAAGGTGTGCTTTAGGGCCATTGCGAAGGCCTCCGAGCAGTCTGACGTGTTTATCCGACTGGATAAAATATGTCCCCCCCACTTCTAAAACCAAAGTTGCTCCCCTGGATACATCTGTTGGCCATTAAGTAACCTATTAATTTCTATGGAGGCTACTGTAGCCTACCATTTGATACAATACATTTGTTGTAGAGTTGTGTTACTATGCAATTATTAATGGCCATGTTTAGTTAATGAAATTGGAAGTTATCAATTGTGATCATGGTCACAGTTCTATCGCATTTGCATCAGCTGTTGTTAGAATGCATTAAATTGAAGGTAACAGTTAGTCAGATTAGGCTACAGGTAAAAAAAATAATAATAACCCTGACTGTTGATGATAAGCATAGGCCTATTCAGGTAATATCCATATAATTCATATATTATTTAAATGATTTGTGATTTAAATTACGACCCCATCCTCAGTGGTCTATTCCAGCAGGCTATTGGGCAACATACAGTGGGGCAAAAAAAGTATTTAGTCAGCCACCAATTGTGCAAGTTCTCCCACTTAATTAAAAAGATGAGAGAGGCCTGTAATTTTCATCATAGGTACACTTCAACTATGACAGACAAAATGAGAAAAAAAATCCAGAAAATCAAATTGTAGGATTTTTTATGAATTTATTGGCAAATTATGGTGGAAAATAAGTATTGGTGGGAAATGAGTCTGTACATTTGAATTGAGCAAACTGCTAAATTGTTCATTTCACATCGTGCCTAGGCTACTGTAGGCTATCAAGGGCTATATGCTTCCTGGATCTAGCAAACCAAACCATGGCAAAATTGAATTACACCCATAAACCCAGATTGTAGTAGGCCTAGCCTATGCCTATTGAAATGACAAATCAATCTAGCTAATTGGCCATTTATAATGGCTTGTAGTCTTAACATCAGCCATACAATAATGGCACAATGGCCAGAAAATAGCCTAACATCCTTTTTAAGGTTATCCGAGTGTTTCTTGCACAGAGAGCTCGAGATCCTTTGTCCAACTTTCATCCCTCAAACTCTCCTGATGGATTTAGCTATAGTTCTGCACATGCGCATAAGGGATTTATTTACAATGAAACGAGTTAAATCGACATCAATTGATGGAAAACGATGTGGCGAGTATAAAATAAGGGCGAATTATATTTTCTATTGCAACATATACAAATTATGTTATTAGTCACCTTAGTTGGCAATAATTATAATTTGGATGGAAAACCGAATTTGTCATCTGTCGTCGTTACAAATTGCGTCGATATTCTTTCTTAATTTGCACGATAACGTTATGGGAAAACTATTCTCTTGCTGGTTCTAGGATTCAGGCTTTGTGTGAGGGTTTTGAGTAGTCATTGGAATGTACATTTTAGTTCGACCTGGCAACCCTGTTCTCTGAACTTCAGACATCCGGAAGTGAATAAGTGATCTCATCGCAAAACCCAGTTGCTAAACTGCAAGTGTGGTTTGAGGTCGGCGTTCCATAGTAAACAGCCGCACAAACATGACATCAACAAGGACTGAAGGAGCCAGACAAAAAGCAATTTCGTAGTTGGCATCAACTAGCTAGTGATACCGGTCTTAAGCGTTCTCTTTTCACCAATCATAGCTAGAGATGTTCTACTAGCAATTAGCTAAAAAAATGCAGGTATGTTCTGTATTATATTTTGCACTGCCCAGGACGAGCAATCTAATTAGGTAGCTACTATACAGTAGTAATTGAGCCGTTAACGTTAGCAGGTTATGCTAATTTAGCTAACTGGCTAGTTAGTTGCTAGCTAATGTTAATCAAGTTCAACGTAACTGTTTAACCATCGAAAAGGCGTTTACTAGTTACGTTAACTAGCTAAAAGTTAGTAGAATTTGCACGACTTTGACATTTGCCCAAATTGCAGCCCGAAATAAATTGTTACTTTGTTTGTTTTGTTTAAGCTAACTAACAATACATAGCCCGCTAGCTAAGTTAACTAAGCCTGCTAACTAGCTAGCGAACCAGCTTGCTAACGCCAACCGCGTATATTCGACTATCTAGCTTGTAATAATCCTCCCTCCGCTTCAAGAGAAGCCGACAGGGGACATGAAGCGGATGAGTTGTGCCACCATCAACAATTTGTCATACAAAATATTTTCCCTTTGCCTCTTGTTCATTTATTGGAGAGAAGCTAAAGGTCTCATCATTACAGTCAACACACATGAACCAGCTAGGTCTGTGTGAATAATAACAACACTCCGTTGAGTGTTGGACGCTAAAGAATCACCATGGCTGTGGCCAACACCACCAAAACATCATGGCGATTACGTGAGTCGAGTCTCCATTTCACTCACCCTTTCAAGACCTTAATTCAGGCCCACAATTTTATTAGTTTCATTGACCCAGCGATTAATCATGGTGTGTTGTGCATCATTTTCTGTTCCAGAGGAGATTGTAGCCCACTCCAGTAATGTGGTGTGTCTGGCACTGGGGAAGAACTCAGGCCGTCTGCTAGCCACTGGGGGAGAGGACTGCCGAGTCAACATCTGGGCAGTCAGCAAACCCAACTGCATCATGGTACAGACTAGTGAGACCATTAGGGAATAAGTGTGTGTGTGTGTGTGTACAGTTTAATCTCTGCTTATTTCTGGTGCCTGTCACTAAAACTCTTATTTCCACCTCTCTTTCCCTCTCTCCCTGTCTCATTCCCTCTCTCCCTGTCTCTTTCCCTCTCCCTGTCTCCTTCCCTCTCCCTGTCTCCTTCCCTCTCTCCCTGTCTCTTTCCCTCTCTCCCTGTCTCTTTCCCTCTCTCCCTGTCTCTTTCCCTCTCTCCCTGTCTCTTTCCCTCTCTCCCTGTCTCTTTCCCTCTCTCCCTGTCTCTTTCCCTCTCTCCCTGTCTCTTTCCCTCTCTCCCTGTCTCTTTCCCTCTCTCCCTGTCTCTTTCCCTCTCTCCCTGTCTCTTTCCCTCTCTCCCTGTCTCTTTCCCTCTCTCCCTGTCTCTTTCTCAGAGTCTGACAGGACATAATAACCCAGTGGAGTGTGTAAAGTTTAATAACTCTGAGGAGCAGGTGGTGGCTGGCTCACAGTCCGGATCACTGCGCGTATGGGACCTGGAGGCTGCAAAGAGTGAGACTGCATTTCACCTATATATATATATTGTGTGTGTGTGTGTGTGTGTGTGTGTGTGTGTGTGTGTGTGTGTGTGTGTGTGTGTGTGTGTGGATGGATATGGAGAGGTTAGGCGTGTGGGATGTGGAGATGTTTCTACTAGAGTCAACTAGACCTAGGCTACCAGTTGTTCTGAGAATGTCATATCAATATTTTTGTTATTTTTATCACAGTCCTAAGAACTCTAATGGGACACAAGGCTAATATCTGCAGCTTGGACTTCCACCCATTTGGGGAATACCTGGCATCTGGTTCCATGGACACCAACATCAAGGTGTGTATGTGTGCTGCGTTAGTGAGTGTTGTTAAGAGCTCTACTATGTAGAGTACCGGTCAAAAGTTTGGACACACCTGCTCATTCCATGGTTTTTCTTTATTTTTACTATTTTCTACATTGAAGAATAATAGTGAAGACATAAACTATGAAATAACACACATGGTATCATGTAGTAACCAAAAAAAGTGTTAAACATATATATTTTATACAAAATACATTTTATATTTGAGATTCTTCAAAGTAGCCACCCTTTGCCTTGAAGACAGCTTTGCACACACATAATTAGTGCTGATTTAAATTCTACAATGTAGAAAATAGTGAAATTAAGTCAAATTTATTGAATGAGTAGTGTCCAAAGTTTTGGACTGGTACTGTATGTGGATTATTATGTGATACCTGTGCTTAAACAGAGTTTTTTTTCTTTCAGCTGTGGGATGTACGGAGAAAGGGCTGTGTGTTCAGGTACAAGGTAAGACTTGCACTTGTGTGTAATTCATGCCCAATTGAAGAGCACCAAGGTTAATTATCGACTAAAGATTTGTTGTTAGGAAGCCCCCCCTCCCCCTTCCTTCACGCTCTGTGAGCGGCCTGCTGGCTGGTCAGTGGCTGATTGTTTTGTTAGCCGTGGGAGTGGGTCTGCTAATCAGCACTAATACTGTGTGTCTATGTCTGGCAGCAGGACTAAGCCAGGGATTACAGTGAGACGGCGAACACTGTCTTGTCTGGCCTGGGGGGGAGGGGCTGGGGACTGACCGTCTGGATAGGAGTAGGGGGGCCCATGTGTGTTTATCAATTTCATATGGCATAATGTGTGTGTTTGTGCAGGGTCACACTCAGGCAGTGAGGTGCCTGGCCTTCAGTCCAGATGGGAAATGGTTGGCCTCTGCTAGTGATGACAGCACCATCAAGGCATGAACCCACCTACACATTGTCAGAAGCTTACTTTCACATGTTTCTCATCTCACATGACTGTGGTCAGTTTGTAAACCAGGGCTCTCCAACCCAGATCCTGGAGAGCTACCGTCCTGTAGGTTTTTGCTCCAACCCTAATCTAGCGCAACTGATTCTAATAATTAGCTGGTTGATAAGCTGAGTCAGGTTAGTTACAACTGGGTCTTGAGCAAAAACCTACAGGAGGGTAGCTCTCCAGGAACAGGGTTGCAGAGCCCTATTGTATACTCTCAACTGTATGTTCAGAGGATTAATGAGTTAGACAGCTAACTTGCCTAAGTATTCTGAAATAACTTTTTGGGAAAATAAGCTTGAAATGGGCATGGCCTAATTGACTCAAGAACCAAAAACACAAATCTAAGTGTAACTTTCTTAATGAACCAGAAAACCAATAGTTACTTCTGGTTGTTTATCAAAGTCAGCTGGCTAACTCATCGATCCTGTTTGGTAGTTATACACCTTAGCATATAAGTTCTCCTTCTATAGGCACAGATCTGATATCAGCTTACCTGATTCTTAAGGGCAACGTCACAATATCCCTAGCTATGCCAGTCAGGAACTCATATTGCCCTCTGACCTGTGTGTCCTAGCTGTGGGACCTGACTGCAGGGAAGATGATCACAGAGTTCACAGCACACACTGGAGCCATCAACATCATCCAGTTCCACCCCAACGAGTATCTGCTAGCGTCAGGCAGCTCTGACCGGTATGGTATCCACACACACACACACACACACGGGGGGGGGATGATATGGTAAATAAATACGAATGAGGTAACTGAACATTTGCTTACGATGGCTTCAACTCCATTACTAAAGCGGAATGCCTTTGTGTATGTCTGTTCCCTACAGGACCATCAAACTGTGGGATCTGGAAAAGTTCAAGATGATTGGCTCTTCAGAGGGAGAGATGGGACCAGTCAGGTGAGGGCTACCGTCACTATTAACAAGTGTGGTTGGCGGGACACCACGATATTAGAAGTTCAGATGCAACTAACACACTATACTGTATATAAACTATCCCTACACCAACCCCCCACCCCCCATTTCTTTCTCCAGGTGTCTGGCCTTTAACCTGGATGGCTGCTGTCTGTATAGTGGAGCTGTGGACTCTCTCCGTGTGTATGGCTGGGAGCCCAACCGCTGCTTTGATGTGGTGCCAGTGGGCTGGGGCAAGGTGGCAGACCTGGCTATCTGCAACCACCAGCTGGTGTGTGAGAATGGCATTGCTTTTTACATTTTTTTTTACATTTGAGTAATTTAGCGGACACTTACCCAGAACGACTTAGTCGGTGCATTCATCTTAAGATGGCTCGGCGAGACAACCACATTTCAGTCATTTGTAAGTACATTTTCCCTCCGCAAAGTCAGTGCTAGTAGGAAAAGACAAGTGCGAGAGTTGGTGTTTATTTACAATTAAAAAAAAAAATGGTGGGGGGTTACTCTTTTAATGTTACTATTACTATGTAACTACTGTGTTACTGCAACCGTGCGTGTGTGCCATAGGGATCTTATTAAATGACTATTAGAGATTCTTTATGTGAATCTGTGGTGTCAGCATGACGATTTTACATTTATTACTGTCACTCTACTGTTAGTTTTACCCAACCCCTTGTGTTTTTTGCTCTACTGTTCCCCCTCATCTCTCTCTCTCCAAGATTGGCGTGTCGTACAATCTGACTAATGTTTCGTCCTACGTGGTGGATTTGACGCGGGTGAAGAAGTCTGGCTCTGTGATCCAAGGCGTAATCCAGGACGACCAGCCACTCACAGAGCCCTCCCCGAAAGGATCCACGCTGCGACGCAACTACGACCGACCCCTGACCACCTGCAGCACACAGAGGTACTGCCCACTTCCAAACGCCGCTATTCTACTTTCTATGGAGCGAACTCTACCGTGAGATGGGCACACTAAACTCTGATTTAGTGTTTGTGCTCTATATGCTACGGAATCTGTTTTCATCAAAACCACTTATGAGTTGATTTAAAATCGTTGCGGTTCAAATCATGTGGTCGTCTGTAGCTTAGTTGGTAGGGCATGGTGCTTGCAATGCCAGGTGGCTTCCATGTCCAGGGACCACCCATATATAACATGTATGCACGTTGCTAAATGGCATATGCTATAGCAAATACTGCATCAAAACAGCATCCGTTAGTTTCCGTTGTGGCAATAAGCAGACTAATTGGGGGTGTGCTCTTCCAGGGTAAAGCAGAGTTCTGAGTCAGACCGCCGCAGCCCCGAGGGGGAGAGGAGGAGCCCCAGTAGCGAGGACGAGAAGGAGTCCTCCGCCGAGATCCGTAACCCTGAGGACTACAAAGAGATCTTCCAGCCAAAGAGCGCCATCTGTAGGCTGATAGTACACCTTACGTTTCATTGCTATCTAATTCAGTGTTCACACGAACAGCAGAATGCATGTATTACTACATTAACATCTAGCAGTGTCTTAATCATTCTTGAATTTCATACTAAAAGTCTTCCTTGTTTCCCCCTTCCAGCTCGCACCCCCCCAAAGAGTGAGCCCTTCCCTGCCCCCTTGGAAGATGGTGAGTCCCTTCTACCAAGCCGTTAGTATGAGCAGTATTACATTTGTGTTTGTGGTTAAACTATCACATTGATCTGTTGTGTATAAGATGTGTTGCTGTCCTGAGTTTCATATTCAAGTTGTTTTGTTGCATTTTAATATTTATATATTTATTTAGAAGTAAAGAATGGGAGATGGATAAAGAAGTGAAGGGCGCAGCCGGTCGAGCTGGAGCTGGGGCTCCAAACCCCATCGTCAAGGTGCATGTGGGGTCCGCTTCACCAGACTCCGGCACTCATATATTCAAGTTCTCTCTCTCCCTCTTTTCTCTTTTTGTCAGAGAGTTTTGTGGTGAGGGCTAACCAGGGGCTGGTGGAGTTCATGACTCCTATGACTGACAGACAGCAGGTTTGTACTCTACACCTGTACTGTTGTATGTGTGACTGATTTGTGTTTTTTTTTTTTGTCATGCTTGTGTGTATGTGGGATTGTCTGTCAGTGAGTTTCTCTGTAAATAAGTTAGATTTGTTTCTAGTATGTGTCTGTGTCACTGCAGCCCGGCCTGTTGTTAAACCTTCCTGTGGCATCGTCCACTCCGGTCCTGAGGGTGGAGCCTACCATGGTCGCCACGGCGCCCCGTCCCATCCCCGTGGTAACCACACGACCTCCGACCTCTAACCACCCCCCCGCACCCCACCCAGCCCCCCCACTGGTCATTGCTATGGCGAAGGCCAAACCCCAGCCCAGCGTCATCCTCTCCACCAGGAATGAACCGATAGGACTCAACGTGGGAGATTTCCTGCCTGTGAGTGTGTATACACATGCATAACACACACGTTTGTTTAATTTACCATGGAGAAATTTCACTCAAAGACACATCACAATTTGTATGGTTAAATTCTAATGTATTTATGAATAATTTAAAAATCTCATCACATCTTTTCTTATCTTAGTTCTAAGTCATTTATTATTTCAACAATCCATTCACAGTAGAGGCCCTCATTCTTCACTCACCCAAGTCTTTCTCCTCTGATCAGTGACATCAGAGAGCCAGCAGGAGCAGTCTGCCTTGCGTCTCTCTCACACTGTAAAAGTAAACCCTGCGCTCCACCTCTATGTGCCAGTTGGCCAGGCAGAGTTGCTCCACCTCTATGTGCCAGTTGGCCAGGCAGAGTTGCTCCACCTCTATGTGCCAGTTGGCCAGGCAGAGTTGCTCCAGCTCATGCAGTTGCTGGCTGTGTCAGCGGATAATCGCTATGTTTCTGAGCTCATACTGCTCGCGTTCCCAGAGATTCAGGCTTGCCACCTGCACAGTGCTCCTCACACTACTTACTGTGTGAGGTGTGTACCCAGGAAGATAGTGATGCTCCTGTCATCTGGTATAGACTGGTCAAATTGCTGGTGCCAGAAGCTGATTTTTGAGAAAAATCAACCAGTCTTACATAGCAGATGCTGGTTGCACGTGTTGTCTTTTGAATGTATTTATTTAACTATTACTACAAGTCAATTAGGAACAAATTGCCACCAAAACCAAAGATTGCTATACATTCAAATGTATTCTTATGGTTTAGAATCGCCACGGAACGATTTCAAAGCAGCAGATTTGTTTGTGAGGTCATGAAATTACAATATTGTTTGCCATCTAGAATTGTCATGTGATTGGAATTTGGTATACAAGTTAATGTTTTTATTACACTCGTATAGGCTTCAATACAAACCTGAAATTGATAAGCATGCAATGTATTAATACAATACACATACAAGTAGCCAGAATAATTACTGAAGCAAAGTCAGGAAGTCGGCATGGGAACTGAAGCAGCTACTTTTGGTAGCATCGAGTGGCGGGAGGCAGAATCACGGTCACAGGGATGGAGCAGCATGACGGTCACGGCCAGCGGGGGAATAGTGGGTCAGGAGACGGGTCGGGAATGATTCAGGAGAGCACCTTGCCGTCCTCACAGCTATCCTTTTGCTTAGCCACTTGACTTTGTAGGTAGAAAGACTGCGTGCTAGCTACTCCTTCACTGCCAACAAGTAGCACCCGCTTGGATGATGCTGCCGGTGCCAGTAGATTAGTGGAATAGTACAGTTCACCTATTATTAGCCTCTGACATCTCCACTGTCTTTAACTTCAGACTTCGTCTCTACCACAAGCCCCATAAGATAAACTGGGCATAGAATGAAATGGAACACAAATAGTAATTTAATGCATATCAGTCACGGATCAACATGTAAAATCAGCTCAACATTAAACCTACCATAGTGGTACAGTTTTCAAATTCACTCAAATGCTCCAATCGCCTAATTACATTGTGTACGCATAAAACAATTACAAAAACAAGATGTTCAGCTTCTTAAATATGTTTTAAACACATGCACATAGAAATGGAATTGACCCCTAAATGTATGTAGGTTTAGGGTGTGATCGAACAGGTGTGTGTATTTACCAGGTTATATATGTTTGCGTATCTCTGTCCTAGCCTGCTCGCAACAACCGGCCCAGTGCGCTGGGTGATGACGAGGCTCTGGCCCAGATCAGAAAGGGCCATGACACCATGTGTGTGATGCTCACCAGCCGACACAAGAACCTGGACACCATCAGAGCTGTGTGGGGCAGCGGGGACGTTAAGGTATGGCACTTAACAGACCGCACTGACATCACTTGAAATAAATGACTTGACTTTCAATGTTAAACTCTGACAACATCCTGGACTGATTAGCTGTTTGTGGCCATGAAGTATGGAGAGATGTTACTGGCTGCCTCTTAAGTGTTTTTTTTTGTTTTTGTGGTTGCTGCTCTTGTCTTCAGACCTCCTTGGACTCGGCCGTCTCGATGAAGGATCTCTCTATCGTCGTGGACATCCTCAACATCGTTAACCTCAAACCGTGAGTGGATGTTGAAACGCGTGCGCACAACAAGACTGCAGATCTTATTTAGCGAAGGAAGCCACACATACTGGTCACTCTTGGCTTTGGTGTGAGTAATTTGACCTGCCCCCCCAGGTCTCTATGGAAACTGGACTTGTGTACCTCTATCCTGCCCCAGATTGAAGAGCTGCTGCAAAGCAAGTATGAGAGGTGAGACAGCAGAGATGAAAGTGATAACAAATCCATGTTTGGGTATAAAGGTGTTGACCCATCGTCTCTCCCCGTGTGGTCAGTTACGTGCAGACGGGTTGCACCTCTCTGAAGCTGATCCTGAAGCGTTTCTGGCCTCTCATCTCAGACACGCTGACAGCGCCCCCCTCTGTTGGAGTGGATATAACACGGGAGGAACGGTGAGTTTAGGCCCCATTTTGGAAACCTAAACCGGCTTGAACTTTTAACCATCTATCTGAAGTGTGCATTAATGCAATGGTCAGTAATCCTGTTCCTGGAGAGTGACACTATGCAGCCCATCACTAAAGAACCATTGTTCTTAAGGGTTCTAGCTCTGTAATTCATCCAATATTGCTTGCAGAAAGACTCTGATACAGTGAGGCAGGCCATTTCCATTGCATACTGTGAGTTAATGTTTTTTTTTTGTTTGAGCCCAGCCACCAGAAGTGCAAGGCATGCTACAAGCAGCTGAAGAACCTCAGCAACGTGGTGAAGAACAAGGCCGACCAGGTGGGACGCCACGGCAGCGCCTTCAAAGAGCTGCAGCTGCTCCTGGCCCCACTGGACTACTGACAGTTGACTATGCAACTGGAGACGCACAGACCCCAAATGGCTGAGCACTGCTGTGAGGACTCAAGTCTGACTGACAGCTGCATTCTCTCATCCACCCGAGTGGTAAATCCGGGGACAATCACAGATTCACACTGCTTGTGGATGGACTGAAGCAGAGACAGGGTGGGATATGAGTCCTGTGTATCCAGAAGGAGTCCATGTTAGAGATCACTGTGTAGGTGTGTTTTCAGGGCGTAGCTCTATTTAAACACGGGGCACTTATGATTCCTTAATCTGTATTTGTCTGTGTATGAGTAATTATGTCCTCTGTAACCTTGACTGGCCGAGCACACACACTTTAATTCCACAGACCTGACTAGGGCCGGGTTTCAATCCGATCGTAGGTTATAGGCATTGCGGCTTTTAAAGGTAATGTTCAAGGAAATCCTATTCACAGTAAAAGCTGCACATTTTCGGCTCAGAAATCGCCTTTAAAAGCCGTAATGCCTATAACCTACGATCGGATTGAAACCCGGCCGAATTTACTGTGTGATTTAAATTTTCTACATTCTGTCCCTGAGATGTCAACCCTAGATGCACTCTTTGAAAGTAGTTAACACTAAAATAACATGTTTTTCAAATAAAGGAGTCTAGTTGTAGGCATGTTTCTGGAATTGAAAGGAACACTTGTTAAGATGTGTGTAATTCTGCTACAGAGAGCAGCACTGTTCTCTGGTTGGGAAGGTGCTACAGATGTCCAAAATTATAAGGACAAGGCCATGTAAGGTTTCTTGTAGAATCAGTTGCAATTTTGAGCACATGGCCATCTCAATTTTTTTCCAGAATGAGTTAAGATCAGATGCATGTGAATGGTTACCAGTCAGAACCAAAATGCCATTTAAGGTTAGCATTACGAGAAATGTCACGTGTCCTTATCAGTACACAACAACTATTTGATCAAACAAGTCGTTACATCTTTGTTAGCCAAATTGGACTCAAATACAAAGATTCTGCGAGAACTGTCCAGCTTTAAACATGTAATAGAATGCACAAGGTGCCATTTCAAAATTGAAAAGAGGAATGACGCACAGCGTTACCTGACATTTCTGAATAGCTCTAAAGTAACTTTATTTAGGTTAAGCCCAGAGATTGTTGTAATTTTGTCATGAATACACAGACAATACACTTTAAAACCAACATTTTTTTTGCACCCCATGACTATGTAGCAATGCACGAAAGAAGCTTTAAACCTGCAAAATTCTCAAAGCCAACAAGAGGGTTGTGAAGTGCTTGTGCCCATAGAAAGACATGGTGATTGCTTGGGATGTTCCCCAATGCTGGGAGGGGGAGGGGCCCTAGTGGAGAAGTTCAGGAACTCCTGCTATGGCTGCAACCATCCTGAACCAGTTGGTCAAAGAGCATTGTCTCCGAGTAGGTGTAGTACAACCTACCGTTTAGTAAATGGTGATGAGATATGCAGCTTTCTAGTGGTTATATATTTCAACAAACATCTGTTAGAGTCCTGTGCTCTCAGAGCTCTATAGAAACAGCATAAGAAGACTTGAGTTCCATTTGGTATCGAGTGTTTATTAAAAAGGGTGTACAAAAACAAGACTGTAGAAACCTACGGCAGCTACAACGAAGACAAAAGCAAGCAAAGATACCCATCAACAACCAACATGATGCAGCGTGTCCTCAATGTTCCTTGGAGACCCCTGGACATGAAGGGAACATTGGTTTAACATTGAAGAAGCACAGCTGATATGTATTGATCGATCAGCTGATCAAATGTACTAAGCATTCCTATTTACACTGGATGCATTTTGAAAAACAGTTCACAAGCTTAATCACTCCCGCAGGGGCAGCAATTTCTGTAGCTACATATGTGTCTGCTCCGTGAGGCGATCCGTTGTCATTTGCTGCTTGTGGTCAGCCATAGGGAGTAGGATAAAGCTGTCCTGGATGCAGATCTCGGGTCAGTTTTGTGTTGTGTCCCTATTGAATAATCTGATCCTAGAAATGTGCCTCTGGGCAACTCCAACCGGCAGCATCCAATAACAGGAATGGCGTTTGAGTCGGTCTCGCTTTATTCGCTCGGTACAAGAAACACGATAACATGAACATTTCCATGCAGTGCTGAGGCAGCTATGTATTGCCCTCTAAAACACAAACGGCTACACAGGAAGTTAACCTCTCTCTGCACTCACATCTCTATTGCTTGCGTCTTATTGGGTACTCAGGGTACTCCACAGTAACATATGTGGAGTACCCTGATTGGATGAGGGGGAGAAAGTGTAGAAGGAGACCAGGATGGAATCCTCGTCAAAAAAACAACCAAAGGAGATTTAAGGGATTAAAAACATCTCAAAACACACATATATACTGTATATGCATATTATCATAATCCGTAACTGGAGCATTGTTATAAAACACATCAAGAAGGTAACAGCCTTGTTTAAAGTGCATTTTTACCCAGAAATACTGTGATTAGAAGGGCTATACTGTTAGTGGATGATGGGACTAGTTAGCACTAGGGGTGTGGCATTATTTTGAGGAAGTCCATTGGCCAATGGGAGAATAGATCACAGGCTCAGTATAACGGTCAAAGGGGAAGGAGTGAAAGGTGGGGTGGAGTTGTTCTGGGCTGTGAGGGGTAAAGGGTTTCTTTATGAGAGAGTTGTTTTTTGGACACGGGCCTGTGTTACTCTCAGGTGCTCCTCCCATTTGGCCCCTAGTCAGGTGTGGAAGTCTGGTGTGTTGTGTTCCTTCAGGGGTATAGACGAGGGCACGTAGTTAAGATATGGGGGGGCTGTACAACAGTCCTGGCTAAAATGAACACCTATCGATTCCTTTCAGCTATCAGTGGAAATGAAGAAATTGAGAACTGGAGAGCATTGGGACTGAGTCTCGGTATGCAGCATGAGGCGGCCATCCATGAGGGTCAAAGTTCATATCCCCCTCTTTGTCCCTCTGCTCTTCAAATTAAAATGTCACCGTTCGATCGGTCAGATCTGATAATTTGCCTCGTCCAGTTGCTCTCACCCATTGGCTGAGTGAGATCAGCAGAAGGAGACAGGGCTGATAGTGGATAGGTTGTTCCCAAAGCAGAGACTTTCTATTGGTGGGTCAAGGTGCTGGTTAACACCCTCCTGTTCAGATGGCCCAATGGCTGACTGGATCAGGGTCCGGTTTCATTCTGAATCCATTGGAGCCTTCAGACAGACAGTTTCAGTCGTCCTGTAGGGGCAGAGTAATAGGTTTAGGAAACTGAATAGTGGGGAGTGGTGTCCCTGTGTTAATAATGGCTCACTACAACCCAGCCAGAGAGCAGCACAGATGGGGGAAAGGAAGAGGATGTATCCACAGATTCCACACACACTAAATTCATATAGACAAGACACGAAAACATATAAACACCCTCACATCATACAATATACAGATCACATAGATAAGAATTGCATTCAGACAGTCAGACAGACCGTCAGTCACAGACAGCCAGAAGTCAGAGTCACAGACGTGTACGGACACCTTCACCCACACACACATGGATCTGCAGATAGAGAAACAAAGCTTGCAGTCTCTCACATAGACAGAGGGGCAAGAGTCAAGATCCACACAAACAGTTTCCTGGGGTTAGAGGTGGGGTGTGTTAGATAGGTGGGCATTAACCAGGTGACATGGGTGGGCACTTGGCACCATGCCATGCTGAGCATTTACTTTTCATGCCAAGCGACCAATCAGCATAAACCCCACCTACCTGCCCACCGTCCCCCACCAATGGGATGGCTCTGCCTAACAGCCTGTCTGCAAACCAACCAATCAGACCAGAGGATCAGGACACAGGAGTGAACGGATTCACACCTCACTTTGTTTGTGTATATTTTGTATCATCCCAATAATGGTGGCATATGGTGGTGTGTGTGTACATGTTAGTGTTGTATATTGATGGGTCCCAGAGTTCTTGGTGACATAGGACATTTCAAGAGAGGCATGTGTACCTGTTGGGACTAAGGGAGGGATGTGTGTGTGTGTGTGTGTGTGTGTGTGTGTATATAGGTGTGTGTGTACATTTACCTGTAGAGAGCTGGGACTGAGACCTCCGTCGTGTGGTGGGGGTTTTGGAGGAGGCAGAGAGGGTGGAGCCGGCACTGCTGGCCCGAGAGATAGGGAGGGGCACGGGAGTCACCGGGGGAGAGTCCAGCTGCAGAAAGGGCAAAGTTCAATTATAGAAATATCAATATCAAAGTTCAAGATCCCCATTCAACCCCATTCCGCTAAGGATCCTGTCTGTCTAACTGGATTACGATTGTTTCTCTGCTTCGGTTTCGCTCTCATCAGACTGAAACTTAAGTCGATCTTAGATTGATTGTCTGGGGCCAAGTTAACCTCCCATTTCATGTAAGAAAGTCATGACTATGATGCTTTTAGGGAAAGAGGATCATTTACATGTGAGCTTGACCAGTTCCAGTCCCTTTGCTTAGTGGGTTCGGGGTACTCCCTGGGATAATTTGTATGTAGTAGGACTGAAGCTCAGTTCTGGTGACATTTTAATTAAAATAAAATTATGCCGACACCTGACATTACCATGTTTTGACCACTAGATGGTGTCAGAACAATCTGAGATGGTGGGTGTCATGGCTTGCTGAAATGAAAGGACCCTGCTGCAAGCTTGCGAGTTCCACTTTCTACTCAGGTGTAAACACCTCTCGAACCCAGACTGGATGCATCTATTATGCATTTGAGTGCAGGCTCTGTCTGGCATTAACTCGGGGAGTTTTCATCTGATGAAAGCAGTGTGTTTGAATGGTAATCTGTTGAAAGTGTCTCCTAAATTAACAAAGTGCATAACTAATCATAACTAAGTGGTCATCAGGAATGGTCCATTAATAGAGACCATTTTCATCACCTTTCCTGAATGTGTAAAATCTCTGCACCATTTAGTGGTTAGAACCTGGTAATATGAAGATGTAGAATGGGACATAAACCTAAAAACTTAAATGACTAATTTCTCTGAACCGGGGGGTCACCAAATTCACTGAGAATAAATGACATAGGATGAATAAACAATACACGAGCCACAGCTCAATACTACTTGTCAAACAAAGACTTGATACTGTATACTCATTGTTGGGTTGGGATTGGGCGTTGGGTGGCTTCTGGCCATTTCTTTGGATTCCTCATACTCATTGTTAGAAAAAGAGTTTGGTCTAAATCGGATGTTAGGTACTATATTTATTGAATATTATAAGAATCCTAAAAATGTATACAGCCAATTTGGGTGCAATCAATGACCTTAATTTTTCACATTTCAATTGATATTTCAACAAAATAATGTTGCAGAAATGCTACTCTTATCCGTTTCTAACAGAAACAATTTCAGAACAATCAGGTGGTGGGTGTCATGACTTGATCAAATGAAATCAAACTACCCAGAGGCCTTTTGGAGATAACCTTTTCAAACATCCTGAGCCTACTAGATCTTCTGTGCAAGACAGTGAGTTTCCTGACCTGGATCATTAAGGGCAGAGGGACAGAATGAAACCTGATGCCCCAGATTTGGCTCAGTGATCTGGGGAAGGTTTGACGTAAGGCCTGGGCTGACCTAGCACGTGTGTGAGATTTCATGTGTGAGTGCGTCCCTCACTCTCTCCAGGGTGTGTGTGTGTGTGTGTGTGTGTGTGTGTGTGTGTGTAGGTTACCTCCACACTGTCGTGGGTGGGCGAGGAGGAGGTGGAGGAATTCTCCCACTGTCTCCTGGTGGCATTGCCCAGCTCGATGGTCCGTACCCGCTGGGCAAACTTCAGAGAGCACACAGACTCACTCATGTTACTGACCAGGGGAGACACCTAGAGAAAATACCTTCTGATATTAGCCTGAAGTCCAACATTGACAGCTTCAAGCATTGATCGTTTTATCATAGGCTAATATCCAATTTAATTTGAAACCCCTTTACACCCACCCCTCTCCCTCCTCTATCCCTCTCTCACCTGCACCATCATCAGGGTCTTGCTGTCCCCGCTCAGTGAGTCAGACAGCAGGTAGGTGAGCCGGGAGTTCCTAAAGGGCACGTGGGAGTGTCGGCTCCGTAGCGCATTGATGACGTCACCAAGGGCCGACAGGGACTTGTTGATGCACTGGGCCTCTCGCAGACGGCTGCCCTCTGCCCCAGATTTAGCAATCCGCTCTGAGCCAGCCAGGTCAACCAGGTTCAGCTTACCTAGTAGAGGGTGTACAGAGATAAAATCCTGAATTAGTGTGTGTCTGTCTGCCTGCCTGTGTACCTTGTCCGGTACAGGAATTGTGTGTGTACCTTGCGTGCGGTGCCCGGTGGAGGTGTTGACGCCTGCTACGGTGATGATGAGGAGGGCGTGAGAGCGGGAGCTGTGTTCGTTCAGATTGGTGCAGGCTGTGGCCCTGTTCATGTGACCCAGCTCAAACACCTACACAGAGGGCCCAGGCCAGGGGTTAGAGGTCAAAGGTCATTGGAAGTGAATAACTGCTCCTTCATCCGCACAGGCACATGGCAGAACACACACAGGACCAGATTTAAATCATTAACACACAAACTAATCTGTAGACTACAGACAAATCCAGGCTTTGGCACATTCCACTTGTTCAGGGAACACAAGAGCTCTGACAGACATTTCAGGATGAGAAAACAAGAGCTCAGTCTCAGGCCTGAAGAACCGTGGGAGCCGTCTTATTAACTGACACATGATTGTAAACAACGCCCAAGTTCATCTTACTCGAAACCTCTATTTAATTGGAAAACGGTACTGAAGGAAATGTATTGCTTTAGGGTTTCGTTAAGGAATACCATTTGGCACATTGTGATTGGTAAGTAACATATAAACAAAATGTGATTCATTGATTGCAGATCAGAGCACAAAGCTACCTCACTAGCCCAACGTCCTGTGGCAGGCATAGTATTAGTGGCAGTAGTAGAATGGTGGCCTCACCCTGTTGATGTCCTCAGGGCTCTGGACAGTGAACTCCGTGAGGCCTGGCACATAGAGCTGACCGCTACCGTCCGGGTTCATCTTGATGTCCAGCTTCTCACCCTGGATGTCCCCCAAAAGGTTCCTACAGGAAACAGTAACACACGGTCACAAAGATGGTTCCCACTCAAATAAAAAAAAAACGGTCTTAAAATGATACCCATACGGCACTACTTCAGGTGTATGGTGTCATTTCCTATGATATCCCCCAACAACATTCGGCAGACAGAGAGATAGATGGATAACTAGATAGCTCAAATTAACAAAAGCGATCTATGCATCTATCAAGATAATCTGTAGCCAACTCTCCAACTATAAGTGGGGCCAAAACGGCTTCTCTCATGTGTTGTGACATTCCGCCCCTCCAATTCTCTTCTCGTGGCGAGTTCTTGCTGTCACGCTTTGGCAGAAAGGACACACAGATGTTCAGAGATGACAAAATAGAGAGACGGTGAGATAGACGGAGGAAGGAGATAGAGGGAGAAAAAGAGGGAGGAAGGGAATAGAGGGAGGGTGGAGAGGAGCTTGTGTTCAACAGATGAACCAAGGACGTTAAATATAATCCACTCTTATAT
Source organism: Oncorhynchus keta (assembly GCF_023373465.1). Classification (NCBI taxonomy): domain Eukaryota; kingdom Metazoa; phylum Chordata; class Actinopteri; order Salmoniformes; family Salmonidae; genus Oncorhynchus; species Oncorhynchus keta. The sequence continues at coordinate 56,652,518 of NC_068434.1, read as the reverse complement.
AACTGCTGGCCCCATGCACCCAAATTGCTTACACAGATGCACACAGCAACTGTGTCAAAGACAGCTTAGGTCTAAATCACAATGAAATAACGCTTCAGCCTTGATCAACAAAAAAAAAAGAAGCCTTCTCATAAAGGTACGTAATTGTAACTACGTGACCCCTTTGCTTCCCCTCTGTCATTGTGTAACCCCTGAGGCAAGGCCGCCCCTGCACTCAAATCCAAACCTACTCACCCTGTCTGACCTTATACTGATGCGTGTGTGTGCGTGTGTGTGTCCTCTCACCGTAGGGTCTCGTTGTAGATCTCCACCATGCTAACAGTGATCTTGAAGTCCCAGTCGGGCGCTTTCTCAGTCACCTCAGAGAACAGCAGTCTGAGAGCCCTTTGGTTAATGCCCGGGTCCTTGGCCACACCCTAAAGAAAAAAGGACAGACAAGACATTTGCTATTAACAACCACTACAACACATCTCTTCATTTATCTCCTGTGGTATGAGAGAGAAGGAGAGAGTGAAAGTAAGTGTGTGTGTATTAGCAGCGAATACCTCCATGGTGTAGGTCTTTCCTGAGCCCGTCTGTCCGTAGGCGAAGATGCACACGTTAAAGCCATCAATACAGGACGTCACCAGGGACTGGACCTCCTGGAACACCTGGTTAGCCAATCAGAGAGGGACCGTTAGGACGACAGGCGTTGTGATTGGTGACAGTAAACCATTAGAATATATAGAGACAGCAACATCCTTTTGGTATATCTCAACTTAAAAAAAGGGGCTTCCTCATGTCATTTCCTTCATCCGTGCTGATGAGAAACGTCTTATGTTGCTTTTACCTGTGGTTACGTTTTCAGATGAGTAAAGACGAAGGCAAGGAAGCCACTTCAGACTATTGAGATGTACTCCAAGTCATGATCTTTTACTGACCTCTTCCTGTGTGGCCTGAGGGTGGAACACCTTGTCCAGTTCAAAGGTCATCAGTTTGACCTTGTTGGAAAGATAGAGAAGGGCATCGTCGTCTGGGTCAAAGCTGACCATGTTTTCGGCAGAATCATGCTCCCCCTGGCACACCGGCCGCACCCGACAGAACACCCTGATGTTACCTGGGAAGTGAAGGCAGAGGAGAGAGGCATTACAATACTGTTTAGGGACAACACATTAAAAGATCCACTGCTTTTGAACAGAATTGATCTGTTATATACTCAGATGCACCTGTGGAATCAAATCAAGCTTTGTCACATGCACCGAATACAACCTCACTATGAAATGCTTACTTACAAGCCCTTAACCAACAGTGCAGATCAAGAAGTTTTTTACCAAATAAACTAAAGTAAAAAATTAAATAAAAAGTAACACTAAAATAACAATAACGAGACTATATACAGGGGGTACCGGTACCGAGTCAATGTGCTGGGGTACAGTCTGGGGTTAGTCGAGGTCATTTGTACATGTAGGTAGGGGTAAACTGCCTATGCATAGATAATAAACAGTGAGTAGCACCAGTGTAAAATCAAATGGGTGGGGGTGTCAATGTAAATAGTCCGGGTGGCCATTTGATTAATTGTTCAGCAGTCTTATGGCTTGGGGGTAGAAGCTGTTAAGCCTTTTGGTCCGAGACTTGGCGCTCCCAGTACCGCTTGCCGTGCGGTAGAGAGAACAGTCTATGACTTGGGTGATGGGAGTCTAACAATTTTTTGGTCTTTCCTCTGACACTGCCTAGTATATATGTCCTGGTTGGCAGGAAGTATGGCCCCAGTGATGTACTGGGCCTACCCACTACCTTCTGTAGAGCCTTACGGTCAGATGCCGAGCAGTTGCCATGCCAGGCAGTGATGCAACCGGTCAGGATGCTCTCGATGGTGCAGCTGTAGAACCTTTTGAGGATCTGAGTACCCATGTCACATCTTTTCAGTCTCCTGAGGGGGAATAGGTTTTGTCGTGTTCTCTTCACGACTGTCTTGGTGTGCTTGGACCATGTTAGTTTGTTGGTGATGTGGATGCCAAGGAACTTGAATCTCTCGACCGCTCCACTACAGCCCTGTCGATGAGAATTGGGGGGGAGTGCTCGGTGCTCCTTTTCCTGTAGTCCACAATCATCTCCTTTGTCTTGATCACGTTGAGGGAGAGGTTGTTGTCCTTACACCACATGGCCAGGTCTCTGACCTCCTCCCTATAGGCTGTATCGTCGTTGTCAGTGATCAGGCCTACCACTGTTGTGTCATCGGCAAACTTAATGATGGTGTTTGAGTCATGGCCGCGCAGTCATGAGCGAACAGGGGAGTACAGGACGGGACTGAGCACGCACCCGAGTGACCCCCGTGTTGAGGATCAGCGTGGAGGATGTGTTGTTACCTACCTTTACCACCTGGGGGCGGGCCCGTCAGGAATTCCAGGATACAGTTGCAGAGGGAGGCGTTTAGTCCCAGGGTCCTTAGCACAGTGATGAGCTTTGAGGGCACTATGGTGATGAACGCTGAACTGTAGTCAATGAATAGCATTCTCACATAGGTGTATCTTTTGTCCAGGTGTGAAAGTGCCATGTGGAGTGCAATAGAGATTGCATCATCTGTGGATCTGTTGGGGCGGTATGCGCAAATTGGTGTGGGTCTAGGGTTTCTGGGATAATGGTGTTGATGTGAGCCATGACCAGCCTTTCAAAGCACTTCATGGCTACAGATATGAGTACTACGGGTCAGTAGCCATTTAGGCAGGTTACCTTAAGTGTTCTTGGGCACAGGGACTATGGTGGTTTGCCTGAAACATGTAGGTATTACAGACTCAGTCAAGAAGAGGTTGAAAATGTCAGTGAACACACTTGCCAGTTGGTCAGCGCATGCTCGGAGTACCCGTCATGGTAATCCATCTGGCCCAGCAGCTTTGTGAATGTTGACCTGTTTAAAGGTCTTGCTCACATCGGCTACGGAGAGCGTGATCACAGTCGTCCAGAACAGCTGGTGCTCTCATGTATGCTTCAGTGTTGCTTTCCTTGAAGCGAGCATGAAAAGGCATTTAGCTCGTCTGGTAGGCTCGCGTCACTGGGCAGCTCGTGGCTGAGTTTCCCTTTGTAGTCCGCAGTCTTCAAGCCTTGCCATATCCGAGGAGCCTCACAACCGATGTAGTAGCATTCAATCTTCATCCTGTATTGACGCTTTGCCTATTTGATGGTTCGTCTGAGGGCGTAGCGGGATTTCTAATAAGTGTCCGGATTGGTGTCCCGCTAATTGAAAGCGGCAGCTCGAGCGTTTAGCTCGATGTGGATGTTGCCTGTAATCCATGGCTTCTGGTTGGGATATGTACGTACGGTCACTGTGGGGAGCGTCAATGCACTTACTGATAAAGCCGATGACTGAGATGGTATACACCTCAAAGCCATTGGATGAATCTCGGAACACATTCCAGTCTGTGCTAGCAAAACTAGCAAATCTACTGGATGTACACACTATACACTAGCTAGTATGAACGGCTGATATCACACGCGCACACCTCTCAGAATGCACGGTCAAGGGCTCGTACCTTTGATGCGCACCAACTCGTTGTGACACTTCTTCCTCAGGTTCATCTCTCTCTTGTACTTCCTCAGCAGCTCTTGGTTGGCACTGCTCACCTCGCCTATCACCTGGCAGATCTCCTGCTTGGCCTCGGTGATGGCCTTCTCCAGCATGAAGGGGAAGTCCTGAACCTGTCTCTTCAGACAGTTGTAGTCACAAGTGAGAGTACGCAGGGCTGGCTGCAGGGTCAACAGGTTCATACGCACCCCTGGGGACAGGGAGGGACACGCACGCATTTTGTTACATCAGTGAACAACGACAAAAAACAGAGCACACAAACATTCCTGGGTAATATTCATTAGGAAGGACAGCAAAATTGAATAAAACCTGAATTGAATGAATGAATACTGCCCGAGACTACAATGTGCATACGCACAAATGCAAAAAGTACATAAACATAAAAGTCCTAAACTTTCGGCTTACCTGCCAGGTTCTCATGCACGGCCTTCATCTCGCTTTCGGCCCTGATGAAGGCCTCCTCTATCACCCTGTTCTTCTCCTCCTCCAGGTTCTGCATTTCAGCCTCCAACTGGCCCTGGGCCCGCTCCATCTCCCCCTCGTACACCAGGATCTACAGGGGACAAAGAGAGAGAGGTTAGAGAGGGTTGGACATGGGGATTGGAGTAGGTCTTGGGACAGTACCAGCACACCATACTGGTCTAGGCGGGGGACTGGAGCGTGTTTGGTGGTCTACCTGGAGTTAAGAGCTAAAAATCTAGCATAAAAGCTAACACAGCACTGGAACTCAGATCTAATAGCTACCAGGGCATTTGAACTAAAGGCTTCAAATGCCCCTTTAACATCTTTGTTAAGATCTGAAGCCTATAACTAACCCATGGAGGTAATTAAAAGTTAGCTCCCAGCAAAACTATCGGGTTTGCTTCTTCTCAGCTACAGGATATATTAATGGGTTCACAATGGGTTGTGAACCATCATTACAGCTAAAAGCTAATCCAAAACCACACACTGCACCCCCAATACAAGAATGGAGGACCCTCAGAGATTTAGGGTACAGTTTATGCATGTCACTACAGCACATGGGTTTTTGGTAGGGGTTGAAACCACACAGATGGGCAGAGTTTGGGAAGCAGGGTACCTGAGACACAGGAAGTGATGTAGTGAGAAAACAGGAAGCACTATGAGGGGCCTAATGTGCCTATCAAAGGGGGCCAACCTTAGACAACCTGCAAATGACCGCGCCATTGCCCCTTCCGACGGCCTTGGAGAGCAGGCCGCAGATACGGCCACGGTCCGCACGCAGCTGGAACCAAACGTAAGCCAAGAGAGAGGGGTTAACACGGCCCATGCCACTACAGGGGAGGGGAAGGGATTGGACGAGGGTTGAACCATTCACCTCTACTGGGAGGGAAGGGTGTTTCTGTGAAGGACCGTACCGCCACAATCTACTATAAGGGGGGTGAGTTGGATTGTACCAACGCTGGTACCAGGGGGAGGAACGAGGAAAACTTCAGAAATAACAAAGACCAACTGGTTAAGGAGCCAATGGGATTAGGAAGGGGCACAGAGGGTTATGCGTGTGTGACAGTAGTATGTGTGTGTTGTTAGATGGTTGTGTGTGTGCGCGCCTGTGTACATGTGCATCTCCTTATGTGTGTACCTGAGCTCGGAGCTGGGTGCTGGTCCTCTGGGAATCGTGCAACTGTGTCTCCAGCTCTCGGAGCAGCTGTCTCTGAAGTGATAGCTGCTCCTGCAGGGCGACGCTCTTGGCCTGGGCCTCGGCTACGGCCTGCTGAGACTCTGACGACTCCACCTCCACTATCTCAGTCACATACTGGACGGAGAGAGAATAGAGAGAGCGAGATAGATAGGGTAGGATAAGAGAGAGAGAAAGGTGGGGAGCAGGAGAGCGAGATTGATATCGTAAGATTCTCAGGGAAAACAATTCAGCAGCAAATGCTCTCGTAACATCCCAGTCATTCACAGAACTCAAAAACATTGGATAGGTGGTAAGCTACCAACATACAACGTACCCATCCTATCATTTCAGATCTACGAGGGACCATTAAGTAACATAGGAGCTAGCAAGGGGTTGTTTTTGAAATGGGACAGTTTTTCCGATTCCTCACCTTGACCTGATGGGGCCGGGTGGCCTGTCTGACCAGCTCCTCCTCACAATCTCTGAGCCGCACACTCAGCTGCTGCTCCACCTCCCCCTGCTGACACTTAGACTCCTCCAGTTGCCTCTGCATCTCCCCCGCGTGGCGCTTGGACTCCTCCAGCTGTCGGCTGAGCGTCTCCACCCTGCTGGCCTTCTCCAGGACCTGCTGCTCTAATTCAGCCAGCCTCTTCTGCCTCGGTCTGGCCTGGTTCTCCCAGCGAGACACCGCTTCACGCAGGGCCTCCGCATCCTATATAACACATAATTCACCACACATGCTTATAACACAGCCTCTTCTCGCTCTTCTAACGAGATACCTTTCCAAACAGGGCTTCTGTATCCTACACACACAGAGCTATAATAGACACATAAAAAACATGTTTTTTACAGCCTCTACCCTCACTTGATTTGCCCATGCCACACCCATACCTGGCTGTGGGGGCAGTCAGTGGTTGTACAGGCCGGTGGAGGAGGCTCCTGGAGCAGTGAGGTCTTGCATGCCTTCAGCTCCTGCTTCAGCCGCTCGTTCTCGACCACCAGCAGCTCCAGGTGCTTCTCCAGGTCGGTCGCCCCCTACAGGACAGAAGGAACAGGCACATGTCAGTATCACACTCACAAAGGCACCACAGAGGGATATCAATATACACAGGAAGGAATTAACACACATTCACATCAATGCCCAAGCACTTTTCCCTCTGACTATTGTTCATTATCTGTCCCCCGGACACAAACATCAGGAGACAGTGAAACAAAAAGAACACATTCACGTACATAACATTGCAATTGCCCCCTCACCTCCCCCTCTTACACACACTCACTCACATGCAACACCTTAGAATGCCTGTGAAGCAGAAGTGTGTCACGGTGCAATCTTACACCTGAAAGTAAAGGTGCCAGTTATCTTGAGCTCGTCTTTCCCAAGCTTCCCAAGAATGTAGGCCAGCTGGGATCTGCCCTCATTCTCCCTTTAGTTTCCTCCTCACCAGTCTTTCTCCTCCCATTTCCCTCTCTCTATTCTACTCACCAGCTCCGAGCGCAGTCTCTCCACCTCCTGGTTCTGGTCTAGTAGCTTCTCCTCCAGCTCCCCCACCTGTGTGCGCAGCGCTGCGATGAGCTGCTCTCCTTCCTGAATGAGACGGTTGCTGTGCTGCTGATGCTCCTGTGGCTCACCCAGCCTCTGCACTGCCCGAACACCTGCAACACACACACAGACAGTGATAACACATTATATACACGCACCCACAGAATTTAAAAACAGACACACACGCCATCCAGCCCCACAGTGTTGGATAATGCGTGTTGACAGTCGGTCACAGCCGTGACACACAGCTCTCTTCTTGCTGACAGGCTGGTTTGTGTCAGCATTGTGAACACCGTCCTGACAAGACACAACCCATTCGGAGTCATTCACTTCACAGTAATTACTGCCGTATCAGTCACGACTCACAGTCCTGTTTTTACATCTGCAGTTCTCCTAAATACTCTATTACGGTTCTCCCTCCCTCCCTCCATCCATCCATCCATCTCCCAGTTCCTCTCTCACCGTTTGGCAGGGCTGTGTGCAGCTCCTCTTGTAGAGTGTGTATGACGTTAGTCTTCTCCTGCGGACTCTGTTCGTGACTCTGCTGCAGTCTCTGCAGCTGCAGACACCGGGAAGCTTCCTCGCGTCGCAGACGCGCCTGGAACTCGCACACTTTCTCCTGCAGTGTCTAGACACATGCACACGGCAAAGGTCACAGGTTAGAAGCTAGACAGGTCGTTAATGGCGTCACATTTCCAAGGGAACAAGGATGTGTCAAGGAGGATTGGTCAGTTTATAACTACATCCACGTTCACAGGTCTGATCAAAACTGAGCCATCCAGTCAGTCTATATGAATATGTAAAATACATTTGAATTCAATCACTTTTTGACCTCATCCATTTTGATTTAAGCAACATTTATTATACATGTTTGCCCGTGGAAGAAGCGGTCAAAAAGGGACTTTTTGGACCTGAATGCCAAAACATTCAGGAGATAAAGGTGCTCTATGTTGACCAATTTTGAATACCCCACCATGAGACATCCATGTCTTCATCACTGGAAAAGTGATTAGTTTTAAATAATTTAAAAGCTTATTAACAGTTGTCAAACTATTATGTCTTGAAAATATATACATTTAAAACATTTTATATTTTAAACCTTTTTAAAAAAAAAAGTTTTTGCATTTTTAGATCATTGACTCGAAATAGTAAAGAAATTACAATTTGTATCAAAAACAAAAAAATATTTTCCCCCCCAGAAATGTTAAGTTTGACAACCCTGTTTGCAAGCTTATAAATTATATAAATCTCAACCGGTTATCTTATTTTCCAGTGATGAAGACATGGATGTCTCATGGTATGGTGGGGTATGCAAAATAGGTCAACTATGAGCACCTTTATCTCTTGAATGTTTTGGCGTTCAGGTCCAAAAAGTCACTTTCTGAGCACTTCTACAACAGTAGATTTCATTCAAATCAAAAGGGGTGCTGTCAAATAGTGATTGAATTCAAATGGATATACTCCTACACCAGTGGTTCAAACATCTCCTCTGGGACCCCAAGATATTTCACATTTTTTTATATAGCCCTGAACTGCACTCACCTGCCAGTTTATTAAGTACACCACCCAGTTTACGAAAATGGATCGCTCCCACAGACAGTGAGTCACGTGGCTGTGACTTGCTATATAAAAGCAGCAAGACAGGCCTCCAGTTACTGCTCGATTGAACATTAGAATGAGAAAAACGAGTGACCTAAGCGACTTGGAGTGTGGTATGATTATCGGTCCCAGGCTCGCCGGATCCAGTATCTCAGAAAAAACGGCCGCCGAAAAACATCCAGTCAGCGACAGTCATGTGGGCGAAAACAGCTCGTTGATGAGAGAAGTCGGAGGACAATGGCAAGAATCGTGCAAGCTAACAGACGGGCCCACAGCCAGACAAATAACTGTGCAGTGCAACTGTGGTGTGCAGAACGGCATCTCGGGAACACACAACTCGTCAATCCTTGTCACGGATGGGCTATTGCAGCAGACGACCACACCGGGTTCCACGACTATCCACTAAAAACAAGAACGGGCTCCAGTGGGCATGTGATCACCAACACTGGACAATTGAGTAGCGGATTCGTTGGACCAGGCTCTGTTTTTCCCAGTTCCTGTTGTGTCATGCTGATGGCAGATTCAAGATTTGGCGTAGGCAGCACGAGTCCATGGACCCATCCTGCCTGGTGGCAGTGGTGTGGTGAATGTCTTCCTGGCACACGTTAGGTCCCTTGATACCAATTGTGCAACAATTGAACGCCACAATTTGAACATTGTTGCTGACCAAACCCAATATAGTATCTTTGGGATGAGATGGCATGGGACGTTCACAGCATGACTGTACCTCTGTCCAATCTGCAGCAGCTGTGTGATGCCATCCCTGTAGAACATTTGACACCTTGTAGAATCCATGCCCTGGAGAATTCAGGCTGTTCTGGAGGCAAAGGTTGGTCTGACACGGTACTAGATGGGTGTACCTAATCAAATGACCGGTGTAATTCACCTAATCAAGGGGTTGATGATTAATTGAAGATTACAATCAGGTGTAGTAGTTCTGGAATAGATCAAATACATGGAACTGCATGGGGTCCCAGAGAAGAGGTTTGAAAACCACTGGTCTATACAACTAGACTCGGATGCAGAGTTTAAACTGCTATTCTACCACCTACAGCCATTCAAATCAGACTTAAGAAACTACTACATACAGAGACTAGAGGTCGACCGATTAATCGGAATGGCCAATTAATTAGGGCCGATTTCAAGTTGTCATAACAATCGGAAATCTGTATTTTTGGGCACCGATTTTATTTAACTAGGCAAGTCAGTTAAAAACACATTCTTATTTTCAATGACAGCCTAGGAACGTTCTGCCTCGTTCAGGGACAGAAAGACAGATTTTTACCTTGTCAGCTCGGGGGTCCAATCTTACAACCTTTCAGTTAACTAGTCCAAAGCTCTAACCACCTGATTACATTGCACTCCACGAGGAGCCTGCCTGTTACGCGGTAAGAATGCAGTAAGCCAAGGTAAATTGCTAGCTAGCATTAAACTTATTTTATAAAAAAAACATTGTTGCACCAATGTGTACTTAACCATAAACATCAATGCCTTTCTTAAAATCAAAACACAAGTATATATTTTTAAACCTGCATATTTAGCTAAAAGAAATCCAGGTTAGCAGGCAATATTAACCAGGTGAAATTGTGTCACCTCTTGCGTTCATTGCAAGCAGAGTCAGGGTAACAGTTTGGGCCACCTGGCTCTTTGCAAACTAATTTGCCAGAATGTTACGTAATTATGACATAACATTGAAGGTCGTGCAATATAACAGGAATATTTAGACTCATGGATGCCACCCTTCAGATAAAATACAGAACGGAATAAACGTTTTGTTTGAGGTGATCGTTTCCAGATTTGACATAAGGCTCGTATTTCTGTGTGTTTATTATAGTTAAGTCTATGATTTGATATTTGATAGAGCAGTCTGACTGAGGGGTGGTAGGCAGCAGCAGGCTCGTAATAGTCAAAGGTATATGGTTTAGAGAGAAATAGTCAACACGTGTGTGTCACTTCCGGGTTGGAGCGAGCGGTCGCATTCGCACTTCGCTCTGCAGGTTGTATAACTTTTTCATTACATTTCATTATAGTACAACGGTTTGATTTGTCTAATCTTAGCAATTCTTCTTAGCTAGCTACATAGCCGTCCTTGTATCAGAGATAATTGCATAATTATCGTATTTCGTCGCCCTAACGTAGCCTTCACTGCTATTCGCCCAGGAGCTAGCAAACGCTAGCTAACGCCCACAGATTAGCATCACTGTAGTGCTATTCACTCAACTGAACGACTTGATTAGTTTAGTGTTAGCTAGCTACACAGCTGTCTTTGTTTCCAAGATAATTGTGTAGTTTAGAGTGTGTAGTCTTGGAGTGATTATCTTAATTCACTGAGGTTCGCTAGCCAGCTATTTGTCGTCCTTAACTTAGGAGACTCTGCTAGCTAGCCAACAGCTAACAGCTAGCCAACGTCACCACACACACGTTACTGAATCGAATTCAACAACCCGGTCAGGTAGTATCACATTTTCATTTCATTACAGTACAACGGTTTGATTTGTTTGATCGTAGCTAGCTACATAGCTAGTTACATAGCCGTCTTTGTTCCAAAGATAATTGTGTAGTCTAGAGCGATTTCCTAGGTTAGCTAGCCAGCTATTGTCGTTCTTTTAACGCAACGTAACGTAAACAACACTGCTAGCTTGCCAGCTAGCCCCCGAATAGTAGCACTGTAGAAACTATTACACTCAACGGAACGACTTGATTAGTGTAGTGTCAACAACGCAGCTACTGCCAGCTAGCCTACTTCAGCAGTACTGTATCATTTTAATCATTTTAGTCAATAAGATTCTTGCTATGTAAGCTTAACTTTCTGAACATTCGAGACGTGTAGTCCACTTGTCATTCCAATCTCCTTGCATTAGCGTAGCCTTTTCTGTAGCCTGTCAACTATGTGTCTGTCTATCCCTGTTCTCTCCTCTCTGCACAGATCATACAAACGCTCCACACCGCGTGGCCGCGGCCACCCTAATCTGGTGGTCCCAGCGCGTACGACCCACGTGGAGTTCCAGGTCTCCGGTAGCCTCTGGAACTGCCGATCTGCGGCCAACAAGGCAGAGCTCATCTCAGCCTATGCCTCCCTCCAGTCCCTCGACTTCTTGGCACTGACGGAAACATGGATCACCACAGATAACACTGCTACTCCTACTGCTCTCTCCTCGTCCGCCCACGTGTTCTCGCACACCCCGAGAGCTTCTGGTCAGCGGGGTGGTGGCACCGGGATCCTCATCTCTCCCAAGTGGTCTTTCTCTCATTCTCCCCTTACCCATCTGTCTATCGCCTCCTTTGAATTCCATGCTGTCACAGTTACCAGCCCTTTCAAGCTTAACATCCTTATCATTTATCGCCCTCCAGGTTCCCTTGGAGAGTTCATCAATGAGCTTGATGCCTTGATAAGCTCCTTTCCTGAGGACGGCTCACCTCTCACAGTTCTGGGCGACTTTAACCTCCCCACGTCTACCTTTGACTCATTCCTCTCTGCCTCCTTCTTTCCACTCCTCTCCTCTTTTGACCTCACCCTCTCACCTTCCCCCTACTCACAAGGCAGGCAATACGCTTGACCTCATCTTTACTAGATGCTGCTCTTCTACTAACCTCATTGCAACTCCCCTCCAAGTCTCCGACCACTACCTTGTATCCTTTTCCCTCTCGCTCTCATCGAACACTTCCCACACTGCCCCTACTCGGATGGTATCGCGCCGTCCCAACCTTCGCTCTCTCTCCCCCGCTACTCTCTCCTCTTCCATCCTATCATCTCTTCCCTCTGCTCAAACTTTCTCCAACCTATCTCCTGATTCTGCCTCCTCAACCCTCCTCTCCTCCCTTTCTGCATCCTTTGACTCTCCATGTCCCCTATCCTCCAGGCCAGCTCGGTCCTCCCCTCCCGCTCCGTGGCTCGACGACTCATTGAGAGCTCACAGAACAGGGCTCCGGGCAGCCGAGCGGAAATGGAGGAAAACTCGCCTCCCTGCGGACCTGGCATCCTTTCACTCCCTCCTCTCTACATTTTCCTCCTCTGTCTCTGCTGCTAAAGCCACTTTCTACCATTCTAAATTCCAAGCATTTGCCTCTAACCCTAGGAAGCTCTTTGCCACCTTCTCCTCCCTCCTGAATCCCCCCCTCCTCCCTCTCTGCAGATGACTTCGTCAACCATTTTGAAAAGAAGGTCGACGACATCCGATCCTCGTTTGCTAAGTCAAACGACACCGCTGGTTCTGCTCACACTGCCCTACCCTATGCTCTGACCTCTCTCTCCCCTCTCTCTCCAGATGAAATCTTGCGTCTTGTGACGGCCGGCCGCCCAACAACCTGCCCGCTTGACCCTATCCCCTCCTCTCCAGACCATTTCCGGAGACCTTCTCCCTTACCTCACCTCGCTCATCAACTCATCCCTGACCGCTGGCTACGTCCCTCCCGTCTTCAAGAGAGCGAGAGTTGCACCCCTTCTGAAAAAACCTACACACTCGATCCCTCCGATGTCAACAACTACAGACCAGTATCCCTTCTCTCTTTTCTCTCCAAAACTCTTGAGCGTGCCGTCCTTGGCCAGCTCTCCCGCTATCTCTCTCAGAATGACCTTCTTGATCCAAATCAGTCAGGTTTCAAGACTAGTCATTCAACTGAGACTGCTCTTCTCTGTATCACGGAGGCGCTCCGCACTGCTAAAGCTAACTCTCTCTCCTCTGCTCTCATCCTTCTAGACCTATCGGCTGCCTTCGATACTGTGAACCATCAGATCCTCCTCTCCACCCTCTCCGAGTTGGGCATCTCCGGCGCGGCCCACGCTTGGATTGCGTCCTACCTGACAGGTCGCGTGGCGAGAATCTGTCTCCTCACCACGCGCTCTCACCACTGGTGTCCCCCAGGGCTCGGTTCTAGGCCCTCTCCTATTCTCGCTATACACCAAGTCACTTGGCTCTGTCATAACCTCACATGGTCTCTCCTATCATTGCTATGCAGACGACACACAATTAATCTTCTCCTTTCCCCTTCTGATGACCAGGTGGCGAATCGCATCTCTGCATGTCTGGCAGACATATCAGTGTGGATGACGGATCACCACCTCAAGCTGAACCTCAGCAAGACGGAGCTCCTCTTCCTCCCGGGGAAGGACTGCCCGTTCCATGATCTCGCCATCACGGTTGACAACTCCATTGTGTCCTCCTCCCAGAGCGCTAAGAACCTTGGCGTGATCCTGGACAACACCCTGTCGTTCTCAACTAACATCAAGGCGGTGTCCCGTTCCTGTAGGTTCATGCTCTACAACATCCGCAGAGTACGACCCTGCCTCACACAGGAAGCGGCGCAGGTCCTAATCCAGGCACTTGTCATCTCCCGTCTTGATTACTGCAACTCGCTGTTGGCTGGGCTCCCTCCCTGTGCCATTAAACCCCTACAACTCATCCAGAAGGCCGCAGCCCGTCTGGTGTTCAACCTTCCCAAGTTCTCTCACGTCACCCCGCTCCTCCGCTCTCTCCACTGGCTTCCAGTTGAAGCTCGCATCCGCTACAAGACCATGGTGCTTGCCTACGGAGCTGTGAGGGGAACGGCACCTCAGTACCTCCAGGCTCTGATCAGGCCCTACACCCAAACAAGGGCACTGCGTTCATCCACCTCTGGCCTGCTCGCCTCCCTACCACTGAGGAAGTACAGTTCCCGCTCAGCCCAGTCAAAACTGTTCGCTGCTCTGGCCCCCAATGGTGGAACAAACTCCCTCACGACGCCAGGACAGCGGAGTCAATCACCACCTTCCGGAGACACCTGAAACCCCACCTCTTCAAGGAATACCTAGGATAGGGTAAGTAATCCTTCTCACCCCCCCTAAAAGATTTAGATGCACTATTGTAAGTGGCTGTTCCACTGGATGTCATAAGGTCTATGCACCAATTTGTAAGTCGCTCTGGATAAGAGCGTCTGCTAAATGACTTAAATGTAAATGTAAATGTTAAAATTCCTGTAATAACTTGCAGCTGAACTTGAAAGGGGTTCCTTCGTTATTTTACTGTTCATGTCTTCCATAGAGAATGTCTTGATCTACTTTAAGGTCTGTGTTTCGTGCTTAAACCGCCTCTGCGTTTTGATACCCGTGTAAATCTCACTAGGATAAGGTCATATTTTCATAAATCCACTCTACATATGATCTTCGCTTATATTTAGCCAATATTGATCCGAGTTACTTTGTCCTATGGATATCTACACAGTTATAAAATTGGCAAGGTGGTGTAAGCCTACACGAAACACAGACCTTATTTTAAGTTAAGTGAATCTAAAAATATCCTATGGAATAAATGATTTTGCTAGAAGGTGTCATAGCAATTATGACTCGCACTTTGGTAGTCAATTATTACCATGCCCATTATTAAAATAGGATTTCCTGCATATAGAAATTACAGTTTTTGTTTTCAACATTCATCATTCATGTTATTTGAGACTAAATATCTATATATAATATCTATATATATTGTTTTAATATATATTTTTTAAATTTTTATTTTAAAATCGGCCAATTAATCAGTATCGGCTTTTTTTTCGGTCCTCCAATAATCGGTATCGGTGTTGAAAAATCATAATCTGTCGACCTCTAACAGAGACACGCAGAGACAGAAAGAGCGACAGAGAGCGAGACAGATCTAACTAGACTGTAGAGAGAGCGAATGAGGACATTACATAGGCAGATGTCCAGGAACAGGTGACCTTCTGTGGATGAAAGCGGGATGTGGGAGAGGAGAGAGGGATGGGAAGATGTACAACAATGAAAGGTGTAGAGGAGTGGAGGAAGACAAAAGCGAAATGGCCGATGAGGTGAAGGAGAAACAGCACAATGAATGGAATATGGAAGAAATGCAATGATTTGTTGAAGAGACAGACTGCTTTTTGCATAAGTTCCGCGCGTGTCCAGTTAAAAGCCACGCGTCAAAAGGCAACGGACAGCACAGTCATCTTTAATCTGCAAGACCTGTCGCTATGAGGCGCCAATGTAATTTTATGAGGTGCTGATGTGAGCTTTATGACTCAGCACTGGGGCTGTCAACTGTCATAGGGGCAGATTAGGATGCTTGTCATGAGGCGTTGGGTAGAACAGTGCAGAATACCCACACCTGAGGGATCTACTACAAAGCAAGATCAATGACTTAGCCAGCTAACTTGGCTAAATATTCTGAGTTAACTTTTTATCGTACAGAAAAATAAGCTTGAAGTAGGCATGTCTGATTGACCCAACAGCCAAAAACATATTAGTTTATCTTTCCTAATGAACCAGAAAATCAGTACTTATTGTTGTTTATCTTTATCTTGTTTGTTTATCCAAGTTAGCTGGCTAACTCATTGATCCTGCTTTGTAGTAGACCCCTCTGTGCACAACATTGTGGAACGTTCTGATGGAAATATACTTTGTAGAACAGACAACAGGTGTGTTGTTGTAACAGTGTGTGCTCTACCCTGTGTTTTTCCAAAGGCAGACAAAGTAACACAATCCCAAACACACATGAAATGAAAATACAAGAGGGATACTATGCAGACACAGGATTCTCTGTTCTGCAGAGTACATACAGAGTAACAGGATAACGGGATAACGACAGCTAGGCTGTGTGTGTGTGTGTGTATTAGGCTGGTGTGTGTTAGAAGCCCATTAAAACCTGATCGATATCGACTGAGTCTCACTCCCCAGGGCTCTTACTGACCTGAACCCCCCACCAGTTTAGCCAGTGAAACCAGGACAAACAAGTGCCATGTTGGAAAAAGAACCACTAAAATGAACGATATGCTAGCCACATTGACCTAGTTAGTGTGTGTGTGTGCGCGCCATCTCACCTGTATGAGTAGCTGTTGGTCGTGGTTGTGCTGGCTGGTTTCTAATTGGTCAGTAGTGGTCAGAGCGGTGTGTTGTGGGAAAGCGGCTGCGGGTAGAGACAGGAAGGAGCAGTCCTCCTCACCATCACTCATCAAAAAGTCCACAGAGCTCGCTACGGACACACGGGAGGGACAAACAAAGTTTGGAAACACAAACACATACACTGTAGACTCACAGTTAAACACAGTACACAAACAAGCAACAAACAAGCCTGAGCCTAATGGGTTGATTATGTTCTTATCCACTGTGGCAGAGCTGATCCTGTATTCACTTGAGTCAGAAAACAGTCTATACATCTTTGTCCCTCTACCCTTTTCCATCTTATCCCAATCTCTCATTCCCCCTCTCTACCTCCATTTATACATGTGAGAGGTCATTTTCTATGGCCTGCTTTTCTCCCCACTTACCTTTCTCCCCCCTCTCCTTCCACTAACCATTATCATCTCCTCTACCCTCCCCTCACTTCAGCAAAGAGCGATTCTAGGCCTCTCTCCCCTATTTTCCCTCCACGACCTTCCAAGGTTCGCACAGACAGTACCATGGAAACAAGCACAGCTAGATAAGCAGTGTGATAACACAGGCCCCAGCAGGTGATACATTAACTCCATACAGGCCTGTTCACCTGTGTGTGTGTGTGTGTGTGTGTGTGTGTGTGTGTGTGTGTGTGTGTGTGTGTGTGTGTGTGTGTGCGTATGGGGGCCCAGTCTTATCAACCTGAGGACAATCACTGTACTACCGCACTGGGTCTATTCTACACACAATCAACCCTACAGTATGAACCTGTATTGACACACACACACACACACACACACACACACACACACACACACACACACAGTTTATTTCCAAATACACACGTAAGAGCAATTTAACTGAACAAAGCGCCTCATACATACAATGGATCACAGACTAAGGCAAACACACACCAAGAAAAATACACTTATTCAGCGAAGTAGTGCTTAAAGTATCCCCCACACAGTCCACAAATACATTGTGTGTACACGCTGCGCAAATCAGTTTAACACACAGGTTTACTCGTACCTCTGTAAGGCTGGGAAAAAAACAGCATGCATTCAGTAACTGATGACACAGCAGATTTACGTCCCAACATCGGAGTCACACACGTACAGACAAACGTACGATACATACACACAACCTCACACACACCATTAGGACACACATTGTTAAGTATTATACAACGGGACACGTTAACGCTACCATCCTCTCATTCTCTACCTTCTGCCCTCCGCTAGCAACATTGTCCCTTTCTCTCTGCCTCTTTCTTTCTCAGTCACTCTCTTGCTTGCTTTTCTGCACTAGCACAGTCACAGCTCTGCGGCTCCATCGTCACCTTGAGCAGTCCTGCAAGAGCATTAACGCAGAGAAACGCACACCCACAGACCGCTGGACACACACATGGACACATACAATAGGTCCAGTGTTTGCACTCCTGGCCCCTGAACTGTGGCTGTAAGGGGATCAGCTTTAAGATCTGTACCTGCTAGACGCACTCCTTCAGCTGAGAGTAGAGAAAGAAGCACACACTCACTCCTCACCGCTTTCTCAGATAGCTGGCATACACTCCTCCTTTCCCCTCTCCAGTCAGATACAATAATTCCTTCTCTTCTCCAGTATTTCCTGTTCCTCCCAGTTTCACTGAGAGGCACAGCTCATGGTAATCTGTCACACGCTCCTCTCCTCTTAGTAAGAGTCCTGTCAGACAGGCAGCACACACCTCTCCCATTCCCTCCCTCCCGCTCTTTGTCATCCCAAAAATGCAGCCACACTGGTTTAGTCCCACCCCTGTGTCAGAGGGACTTCCTTGCTGCCCAATGGGGTGGGCCTACAGAATCCACTTACCATCCAATGAGACGTCTTTCTTCCAGAGCTCCTGCAGACAGGGGGTGTGGCCAAGGTCCCAGGTCTTTCTTGTTCCGAACATGACCGCAGGGCTGAGCAGAGCACTGGGTCTCTGGACCGGCTAGAGAGAGACAGAATGAGATAGAGAGAAAACAGCGAGAGAGAGAGAAAAAGACAGCTTGAGATGTAAATATATCTTTCTATTTTTGTCACTTAGCAGACGCTCTTATCCAAAGCGACTTACACTAGTGAGTGCATACATTTTTCATACTGATCCCAGGTGGGAATCGAACCCACAACCCCGGTGTTGCAAGCGTCATACATGGGATTACATACACAGAGTGAGAGAGAGACAAGGGCGATAGCTTGTGGTCAATATTCCCTTTGTTGTAATTTCATTGCCATTATTGAGTTAATAGGTTCTTCTTTGGCAATATAAGATAACTTGTCATGCCAATAAAGCTCATTGAAAGTTCAGCAGTAGTGTCTGAAAGAGGAAAAAAAGACAGACAGTACGGTATTTGAGAGTGATTAGAGATAGGAGAAAGAGAGCGTTTGTGTGTGCATCTGTTTACACAGCGGGCGGTGGGAACAGCCTTCAGAGTTCATGGTGAAACAGGAGAAATGAGAAAGAGATGGACAACATTCCTGCATGAGTGATAACCACATTCACAGCCAATACTGGCTTGTATTCATTAGTCAGACACCATTTACTCCAAACAGAACAAACATTCTGCAACTATTAGCCAATTTCAGGTAGGTCCCTCCCTATGTCATTTTGTTTGCTTCAGCTTGGTTCCTAGTGAATACATCCCTGGTAACCAGTTACCGGTTTACTACAGCCACATGAATACTGACCAGGGACCGGTTCCCTGATAGCGATGGAACTTAAGCTTTTTTTTCATCGCGTGTAGTCTTTTAACGATGTATCGTTCCTAGAAAATGGCCAAACAGCTCACATACGTTTCCCAAAACACCACGTAGGGAAAACTTTCAGTGTGTCGATACTGATAGGATTGAGAAGGGGAAAAAAAAATGCAGCACTGCTCTCAGATCAGCTTTCTCCATTCAAATCTTACCTTAACATTGGGTATTATTCCACAATACTGACAATGGAACAGCTCCTAGAGAGATCACCTACAGTGCCTTCAGAAATTATTCACACCCCTTGACCCCTCAACATTTTGTTGTGTTATAGCCTGAATTTAAAATGGATTCAAATGTACTGTTTTGTCACTAGCCTACTTCATAAAGTCAAAGTGGAATTATGTTTAGATATTTTTTACAAATTAGTAAAGATTTTCTTAACAAGTCAAACTCACTGTGTGCAATACTTTTGAATGACTACCTGATCTCTGTACCCCACACATCCAAGGTCCCTCAGTTGAGCAGTGAATTTCAAAAAGATTCAACCACGAAGACCAGGGAGGTTTTCCAATGCCTTGCAAAGAAGGGAATCGATAGGTAGAGGAGTAAACATCTTAAAAGCAGACATTGAGTAAGTTTACATACACACTAATAATTCGATATTAAACTGCATGGCAGTAGGCAAATTATGCAATATTCATATAAACAACTTACTCTGCTGATCTTAAAATTGACGTGAGGTCAAAATCGAAGTAAGCATACGGCGATTACAATACCCGAGCAATCTTTCGAATTATTAGGACATGTAAACACCTTAATTGGCTTTCCAGCAGTGTATTTGATCTGCCAAGTGAGCCTCCCTCTTCAGTGTGACCGAAGTGTCTTCAGAACAACTGAATGTATGCGTTTTAAAAGTAGTTTTCACATATAACATTTGTAGGTCCGAACTCCGAATCAAATATGCTTCCTGATTTCTGATGTGTCAATGTAAACAGGATTATTAGGGAAATCTTTCTGGGAAATCATGTACACGTTTTATTTATACTATTATATTATCTGACAATCTAATTATTGTGTGCATATAACCACACTCATTGAATATCTCTGAGCATGGTGAAGTTATTACACTATGGTGTATCAATTCACCCAGTCACGACAAAAACAGGCGTCCTTCCCAATCTGTTGCCGGAGAGGAAGGAAACCACTCAGGGATTTCACCATGAGGCCAATGGTGACTTTAAAAATGAGCGTTTAATGGCTGTGATCGAAAACTGAGGACGGATCAACAACATTCAGTGGTGGAAAAAGTACCCAATTGTCATACTTGAGTAAAAGTAAAGATACCTTAATAGAAAATGGCAAGTAAAAGTGAGTCACCCAGTAAAATACTGAAGTAGTATTTGGTTTTAAATATGCTTAAGTATCAAAAGTAAACATAATTGCTAAACTATACTTAAGTATTCAAATTCAAACTCCAGATGAACTCCAGATGAAATCTCGCGTCTTGTGACGGCCGGCCGCCCAACAACCTGCCCGCTTGACCCTATCCCCTCCTCTCTTCTCCAGACCATTTCCGGAGACCTTCTCCCTTACCTCACCTCGCTCATCAACTCATCCCTGACCGCTGGCTACGTCCCTTCAGTCTTCAAGAGAGCGAGAGTTGCACCCCTTCTGAAAAAACCTACACTCGATCCCTCCGATGTCAACAACTACAGACCAGTATCCCTTCTTTCTTTTCACTCTTGAACGTGCCGTCCTTGGCCAGCTCTCCCGCTATCTCTCTCAGAATGACCTTCTTGATCCAAATCAGTCAGGTTTCAAGACTAGTCATTCAACTGAGACTGCTCTTCTCTGTATCACGGAGGCGCTCCGCACTGCTAAAGCTAACTCTCTCTCCTCTGCTCTCATCCTTCTAGACCTATCGGCTGCCTTCGATACTGTGAACCATCAGATCCTCCTCTCCACCCTCTCCGAGTTGGGCATCTCCGGCGCGGCCCACGCTTGGATTGCGTCCTACCTGACAGGTCGCTCCTACCAGGTGGCATGGCGAGAATCTGTCTCCTCACCACGCGCTCTCACCACTGGTGTCCCCCAGGGCTCTGTTCTAGGCCCTCTCCTATTCTCGCTATACACCAAGTCACTTGGCTCTGTCATAACCTCACATGGTCTCTCCTATCATTGCTATGCAGACGACACACAATTAATCTTCTCCTTTCCCCCTTCTGATGACCAGGTGGCGAATCGCATCTCTGCATGTCTGGCAGACATATCAGTGTGGATGACGGATCACCACCTCAAGCTGAACCTCGGCAAGACGGAGCTGCTCTTCCTCCCGGGAAGGACTGCCCATTCCATGATCTCGCCATCACGGTTGACAACTCCATTGTGTCCTCCTCCCAGAGCGCTAAGAACCTTGGCGTGATCCTGGACAACACCCTGTCGTTCTCAACTAACATCAAGGCGGTGGCCCGTTCCTGTAGGTTCATGCTCTACAACATCCGCAGAGTACGACCCTGCCTCACACAGGAAGCGGCGCAGGTCCTAATCCAGGCACTTGTCATCTCCCGTCTGGATTACTGCAACTCGCTGTTGGCTGGGCTCCCTGCCTGTGCCATTAAACCCCTACAACTCATCCAGAACGCCGCAGCCCGTCTGGTGTTCAACCTTCCCAAGTTCTCTCACGTCACCCCGCTCCTCCGCTCTCTCCACTGGCTTCCAGTTGAAGCTCGCATCCGCTACAAGACCACGGTGCTTGCCTACGGAGCTGTGAGGGAACGGCACCTCAGTACCTCCAGGCTCTGATCAGGCCCTACACCCAAACAAGGGCACTGCGTTCATCCACCTCTGGCCTGCTCGCCTCCCTACCATTGAGGAAGTACAGTTCCCGCTCAGCCCAGTCAAAACTGTTCGCTGCTCTGGCCCCCCAATGGTGGAACAAACTCCCTCACGACGCCAGGACAGCGGAGTCAATCACCACCTTCCGGAGACACCTGAAACCCCACCTCTTTAAGGAATACCTAGGATAGGATAAAGTAATCCTTCTCACCAGTTTAAATAATTGAAAGAAAAATGGGAAATTGTGGTACAATCCAGGTGTGGAAAGCTCTTTACATTTAATTATATAAATGTAACCTTTATTTAACTAGCCAGGCGCACCAGTTTGAGTGTGTCAAGAACTGCAAACGCGGCTAGGTTTTTCCACACGCAACAGTTTCCCATGTGTATCAAGAACGATTCACCACCCAAAGGTCATCCAGCAAACTTGGAAGTGGGAAGCATCGGCGTCACATGGGCCGGAATCCCAACGTGACACCGAAGGGCAAAAGAAAAGCATCCAACAACGTTTTATCTGTTCTACGAGTGGGCTGAGGCAGTTCTAAATAAACTTTAGAAACAATTGTTTTGAGAAATAGCACAGATTTAACGATGCTCCTATGAAGGCTGTAACGATGAACTTAGCCTTATGATGCTTGGAAAACTTGGTCCTGGTTGGCTAAATTCATCGTTAGAATCTTCGTAGGAGCATCGTTAAATCTCTAAGCTGTTTCCCCAAAACCATCGTTAATGTTGCACTTGAAAATAATCGTAATCTAAACGCCTGCCTCAGGCAGACCACTCGTAGAAAAGCTAAGAGTGTCATTAAGATGCGTTTTGCTCTCCCGCTTTACTTTGTACACTGATGATCTCCGCTAACCATCGAATCACAAGGTTTATCCATCTTTGTGACGACCGATAACGTGAGACAAAAGTTGACTACAAATACAAAGTTTCCAATGTTGTTGCAATTGATACAAAACAAGTGATGCATAAAAATATGCTTCAAATGAAAATCGAAATTACCGCATTAAAAAAATAAAATCGGCAGGCTATAGGCTTATTTCAGTCATATTGAAATATATTTAATGTTCAATTGATTTAATTATATTTTGCTACTTGTAGGCTACTGTCTGTAATGCGTCTCAATCCATTTCATCACTAGTAGTCTAACACGTGCGCTCAATGATGTGCCAAATCTGTGATTTTGTGCATTTTTATAGGCTAAGCATTAGAATAAGCCACACCAATATTTGCAGTCGTAGGTGGTGATATCGCTCTAGTAGCTGATCCGTTATCAGTATTGTGAAATAATTATAATGTTAAAGGTAAGATTTTAATGGAGAAAGCTGATCCGAGAGCAGCGCTCCCTTCATTTCGATCCTATCCAGTGGCGGTTCTAGCTTGTATGGCTCCCTGGGCGAACCCCCCCTTCAGCGCCCCCCCACCCAGAAAAAAAAGCACCATTCTGCACAAACTAATTTTTATTCAGACATTCAAAACACAAATAAATAATCATAACATTAAAAACTACACAAATATAAAAATATATACAAAAATAAGTAACAAAAGACAAATAGAAACCAATTGTAGTATATAAATACAAATAAAAAAAGAGAATACAATTATTCCACTATTACCCTATTGCTAACAAAAAACAGTAAATCGCACAAATACACAAATAGAATAACTTAGAAACAAGAGAACCTGATTATTACACCTTTGCACTTCAAACAAGAAACAAACTAAATTGCACAGTTAATTGCATTAGAACTGTACAAAGTTAGAGGTGCGCTATTTGATAGATTCACCCGCTCCCCTTACCTCGGGCTTCCAGTGGAGAGACCGGAGGTCAACCTACCCCTGCCCCTCTCCCCATCTCGTACTTCTGAGTGGGAGACCTTTCCAGCTAACAAACTAGAATCAGGACGCCCACTCCGACAAGGTTAATTGACCCACAGTGAAATATCATTGACGTGACGTGCAAATGAGCGATAGAAAACCGATCATGCAAATGTCACCATTCCGATTTTTGTGGGGGTTTGTGCTGGCGCCCCGTGCTGCCCCCGGCAAGATGCCGCCCATGTCGCCTATACCTAAATCCGCCACTGATCCCATCAGTACCGACACATGCTCCAACAACGCACTTAGAGACCGTTCTCTCTGCGTGATGTTTTGGGAAACTCATGTTACATCTTCAGATGTTGTAGGAAAGATTAATCATTAATAAAAAATAATTTAAAAAACACTCCGGGAAACCAGGCCCTGGACAGTTGGAGGTTAAGTAGCACATTCAGGTATGTACTGTATGTGGTAATGACATCGGGACATTAGTCAATGAAATGCCTGTATATTTTTTATTTAACCTTTGTCAGGCCATTCTGGTGGCTCTTTCCAGACTCTCCCTGGTCTGAGCCGGGGCACGAGGGTCAAGCCAATCAGACTACACAGGACTGACCTCAAACTGGTCAATACTGACCAAATCAGATTATACCGACAGTGATAAGCAGTTTACAGTTCACAGCCCCACACAGACTGCCCTGATATTAACGGAGTCAGTGGAAGAGTAAGGGTCAAGACACACACACACACTTCCATGTTGTACTACATCACCACACAACACACACAGCAATACAATACTATTCATATACATAAAACTCTGCACCACACACACGCCATATCAATTCATTACTCAACTCTATTCAATAGCTACACATTACAGAGTGGGATACAAAACATGTGAATGCACCCAGTGAGCAAATATAGCAATGCCTGCACAAAGAACCGGGCAGAAACGTCAAAACTCACACCTGTGTCTTTGGCGAGTCCCATGATTGTGTGAATGTGACCACTGATCGTGTGGTCAGTCTGGTTCAACCCTTGTGTGTATGTAGTTGTACTGACCGTGACCCAGAGTTGACCGTTCTGTCGGAGACATGGTGGGTCAGCAGGTCCAGTCCAGTGCTGCTGTATTAGCTAGGCTAAATCTCTCACAGCGGGAACTTCCCCAAAGTACTGGCCACATAGAACACAAGGAACTGTATTCAGCAAGTGTGTGTGTTCATCAATGTTCTGTATGTTGTACTGTTTCCTACAGCAGAATATCCAGAACAGTGGTTTACTGTAAAAAGGTCCTCAGAGCTCTTCCACAAAGTGCTACAATAGCTACAGTACTATACTAAGTTCGGTCCATACAGGGTCTATCCGGGATCCAGAGCCCATGGATGGATCTCAAGTAAAATGGGTCTTCCTTTCCTTTCCTCTCCTCATCTTATTTCCTTCATGTACACTGATGTGATGAAACTGGACAGCTAAAAGCAAATGCCTAATGTATGGAGTTGCTGTCACCGGTCATTGAGTCGTCACCTGTCTTCAGGTCAGACTATGGCGATGCACCAAATTAACTGGACCATACTCAGGGCCTCCATCTACCCTCCCATAGAGTGTATATCAGACTTCACCCTCAATCTATACATAATATAAGAACCAATCCTGTGTCCCTGAATGAAACCGTACCCTGTGTGCGACTCCGGAGGGAATCCGGTCCTGTGTGGAGTAGTGGTCTTTGTCTCGATCTCGGTCCAGCCAGCGTTTGTTGATCAGAGATCCCATCCAGCCAATCATCCTGCCTGCCCCTTAGCCAGACTTGTGGCAGCCACCCTCCTTCTACAGCCTGAACAACACACACTCTACCATGTGACCACTCTTACACACGCCTATGTATTCCAAATAACTCCAAATGAAATAATTAAACTTGAACACACCTGCAGTCCCTTCCCCAGGCCTGGCGGCCATCATAACATCCTCACTCTACAACCTGACCACACGCTTGGCATCCATAGAAAGACGTCGGTATCCGTAGCGACAGGCCATAGTTTACTAGCGGTATGTACAGGGTTAGGTCCCGCCCACAAACACACAGGAAACACAGAATGGACGTTGCCATTAATCACAGATCTAAGATCGGGTTATTTAACACCCCAACCTAACCTTAACCATTAGGCTGATTAAATAATACCTGACCCTGGACCAGTGGTAAGAGGCAACCTCTACCTTCTCCACTTATTTACCCATAATCCTTTAAACCCCACAACAGATGACCTCCTTCATAAACACCTCATCTTCCTCTGAGGAGAAGGATCAAGGTGTCCCTAACCACAGATCAGATCTATCAACAGGGACCCATCTTCAAATCCTAGCTTTTAATATTAGGGGGGAATCCAAAACTGATGTCATCATACTCTCCGGGGAGACTGGTGTGTTTACTTTAGGGATTTTGTCCTCACTTGTCTCCCCTTGTCCACCCCAACCTGCTGCTTCTCCCTCTGACTGCAGGAGAAAGGTGGGTGGCCTTTTGATCTCTGCTTCCTTCCCTCCCTCTATCACCTCATTTCCTCTCTTTCTACACTCTGAATTCACAGCTCAGAGCAAAGTGTCGGGAATGTTAGAGCCTAAGACGGTTGTGCCAGAAAAATTAAAAGCGTTCTCATTATTACAATGTTCCAGTGAGATCAGGCACCCCCTGTGGCTTTTCCTAAGTAGTAGAAAAGGAGTCGGTAGAGAAAAGTCATGTTTGTGTAGATCTGTGGTTAAAGGCAACTTTTACACTGAGCTTCTGATACATGAGGCGATACAGTATAGAGTTGTTGATGCCTTTGTGGTAAATGCAGTTCTCTGCCAGCCCCATAGAGGGTGTTATGAGCACAAAGGACAAAAAACAAAACAAACAAAAAAAGAGTAAAGTCACATCTTATCTGGTTATTTACTGCTTCCAGGGTATTGTCCTCACAGAAACATACACACACACCTGACAGGTTTCTAGGTTACCACGCTCTCCATGGTCCTTTGAGCACAAGGCATGGTGTGTAGGATAAGGTTACACACTCCTGTCGGCACTCTGCCTTCTATAGTATCACCGGTCCCCTCTATGCACCAGGAATATTGCAAAAAACTATTTAGCTCTAGTACAGTGGGTGATATCAATATGCTTGTGTGGGAGACTACTGTTGTGGAACAGGGGGATGACAGGAGGGGCTGGCTAGCTGTGAGGAGCTAATGTTGCACCCCCACCCCCAGCCAGTACTCTACCTCCTACTTTAACTAGTGTTTAGCTTCACCCTGCCAAAGCATAGCATTCTAATAGTTGATGACAGCACAGAGGAAGGGCTTAACATAAAGCAGAGAGGATAAGATGTGACTCCCCCCATCCCCCTGCCTCTCTCTCTCTCTTACTGTTTGTATATCCCTCCCTCAAGTATTTTCATCCCTCTTATCGCTCTCCTTTCATTTGAGTGTATCCTCTGAGTATCCCTCCCTACTCTCTTCCTCTCCACAGTATGTGAATCTCATTAGCCCAGTTCCAGTTGTCCCTGTTAAGACTGAGCTATATATAAACTAGTGTAAATATAAAATAGTATGTATGTATATATATGTATGCACACACACACACACACACACACACACACACACACACACAAACTACACCAGGAACTTGATAGTGTTATGATAACACTAGAATAATTCCCTGGAGATGCTGGGTTCATGTTTTACTGTTGTGCTCTCGTGGCTCATGAAGCCGGGGTACCTGAGCCAGGGTGTAGTGTGTTTCAATGATAATTCCCTGAGGAACAGTGGCTACCCTGAGAACACCTGTGTGTCCCCGCTAGTTTCTCTGCATATACAGTTGAAGTCGGAAGTTCACATACACCTTAGCCAAATACATTTAAACTTTTTTCACAATTCCTGACATTTAATCCTAGTAAAAATGTCCTGTCTTAGGTCAGTTAGGATCCCCACTTTATTTTAAGAATGTCAAATGTCAGAATAACAGTAGAGAGAATTATTTCAGCTTTTATGTCTTTCATCACATTCCCAGTGGGTCAGATGTTTACATACACTCTATTAGTATTTGGTAGCATTGCTTTTACATTATTTAAACTTGGGTCAAATGTTTTGGGTAGCCTTCCACAAGCTTCCCACAAAATTCCCAGTTAGGAGGAATGGGCCAAAATTCACCCGACAGAGCTGGTGTAACTGAGTCAGGTTTGTCGGCCTCCTTGTTCGCATACGCTTTTTCAGTTCTGCCCACACATTTTCTGTAGGATTGAGGTCAGGTCTTTGTGATGGCCACTCCAATACCTTCACTTTGTTCTCCTTAATCCATTTGGCCACAACTTTGAAAGTATGCTTGGGGTCATTGTCCATTTGGAAGACCCATTTGCAACCAAGCTTCAACTTTCTGACCGTTGTCTTGAGATGTTGCTTCAACATCGATTTTGTGAAGTGCACCAGTCCCTCCTGCAGCAAAGCACCCCCATTTGTTCCATCAGATCAGAAGAAATTTCTCCAAAAAGTATGATCTTTGTTCCCATGTGCAGTTGCAAACCGTAGTCTGGCTTTTTTATGGTGGTTTTGGAGCAGTGGCTTCTTCCTTGCTGAGTGGCCATTCAGGTTATGTCGATATAGGACTTGTTTTACTGTTGATATAGATACTTTTGCAGCTGTTTCCTCCAGCATCTTAAGGTCCTTTGCTGTTGTTCTGGGATTGATTTGCACTTTTCGCACCAAAGTAAGTTAATCTCTAGGAGACTGAACGAGTCTCCTTCCTGAGCGGTATGACAGCTGCCTGGTCCCATGGTGTTTATACTTGCATACTATTGTTTGTACAGATGAACGTAGTGCCTTCAGGCATTTGGAAATTGCTCCCAAGGATGAACCAGACTTGTGGAGGTCTACAATTTTTTTTCTGAAATCGTTGCTGATTTTTTTAAAAGTTAAGTTAAAATAAGTGTTCATTCAGTATTGTTGTAATTGTCATTATTACAATTTTTGCATTTTTTATTATTATTATTTTATATATATATATATATATATTTTTTTTTCATTTAAATTGGAAGATTAATTGGTATCGTTTTTTGGTCCTCCAATAATTGGTATCGGTATCGACGTTGAAAAATCATAATCGGTCAACCTCTAATTTCGACCCCCCTTTGTTCAGAGACACATTTCTGTTAGACATGTCTGTGGAACTTGTTCAGTTTATGTCTCAGTTGTTGAATCTTATGTTGGTACAAATATTTACACATGTTAAGTTCGCTGAAAATAAATGCAGTTGACAGTGAGAGGACAATTATTTTTTTGTTGAGTTTATTCATTCATATATATATTATAATATATATATATATATATATATATATATATATATATATATATATATATATAATTATCTATCTATCTATAAATACACACACACACACACAAATATACACACACATTGCTCAAAAAAATAAAGGGAACACTAAAATAACATCCTAGATCTGAATGAATGAAATATTCTTATTAAATACTTTTTTCTTTACATAGTTGAATGTGCTGACAATAAAATCACACAAATTATCAATTGAAATCAAATTTATCAACTCACGGAGGTCTGGATTTGGAGACACACTCAAAATTAAAAGTGGGAAACCACACTACATGCTGATACAACTTTGATGTAAATGTCCTTAAAACAAGTCAAAATGAGGCTCAGTAGTGTGTGTGGCCTCCACGTGCCTGTATGACCTCCCTACAACACCTGGGCATGCTCCTGATGAGGTGGCGGATGGTCTCCTGAGGGAACTCCTCCCAGACCTGGACTAAAGCATCCGCCAACTCCTGGACAGTCTGTGGTGCAATGTGGCGTTGGTGGATGGAGCGAAACATGATGTCCCAGATGTGCTCAATTGGATTCAGGTCTGGGGAACGGGCGGGCCAGTCCATAGCATCAATGCCTTCCTCTTGCAGGAACTGCTGACATGTTTTGGGGCAGTTGCTCGGCAACACGGACTTTCAACTCCCTCCAAAGATTTTCTATGGGGTTGAGATCTGGAGACTGGCTAGGCCACTCCAGGACCTTGAAATGCTTCTTACGAAGCCACTCCTTCGTTGCCCGGGCAATGTGTTTGGGATCATTGTCATGCTGAAAGACCCAGCCACGTTTCATCTTCAATGCCCTTGCTGATGGAAGGAGGTTTTCACTCAATCTCACGATACATGGCCCCATTTATTCTTTCCTTTACACGGATCAGTCGTCCTGGTCCCTTTGCAGAAAAACAGCCCCAAAGCATGATGTGTCCACCCCCATGCTTCACAGTAGGTATGGTGTTCTTTGGATGCAACTCAGCATTCTTTGTCCTCCAAACATGACGAGTTGAGTTTTTACCAAAAAGTTCTACTTTGGTTTCATATGACATTCTCCCAATCTTCTTCCGGATTATCCAAATACTCTAGGCTTTGTTACTTTGGTCCCAGCTCTCTGCAGGTCATTCACTAGGTCCCCCCGTGTGGTTCTGGGATTTTTGCTCACCGTTCTTGTGATCATTTTGACCCCACGGGGTGAGATCTTGTGTGGAGCCCCAGATCGAGGGAGATTATCAGTGGTCTTGTATGTCTTCCATTTCCTAATAATGGCTCCCAGTTGATTTCTTCAAACCAAGCTGCTTACCTATTGCAGATTCAGTCTTCCCAGCCTGATGCAGGTCTACAAATTTGTTTCTGGTGACAGCTCTCTGGTCTTGGCCATAGTAGAGTTTGGAGTGTGACTGTTTGATGTTGTGGACAGGTGTCTTTTATACTGATAAGTTCAAACAGGTGCCATTAATACAGGTAACAAGTGGAGGACAGAGGAGCCTCTTAAAGAAGAAGTTACAGGTCTGTGAGAGCCAGTTATCTTGCTTGTTTGTAGGTGACCAAATACTTATTTTCCACCATAATTTGCAAATAAATTCATAAAAAATCCTACAATGTGATTTTCTGGATTTTTCTCTCTCATTTTGTCCGTCATAGTTGAAGTGTACCTATGATGAAAATTACAGGCCTCCCATCTTTTTAAGTGGGAGAACTTGCACAATTGGTGGCTGACTAAATACTTTTTTGCCCCACTGTGTGTGTGTGTGTGTGTGTGTGTATACACACACACACATATATATATAGTGAATCGGCCATATTTTTTTTTAAATTGATGATTTTTAGGCCATATCAACAAGCCCTTCTTCAAGGGGGGATTCGGGCCATCTGACTGTACAGTAGGAGCTAGACAGTGACAGACTGCCTGACCACAGGAAGCTTGTGCATGTGTGTCTTTGTCTGTTGGAACTGTCCTGTCAGAGACTTCCTAGTCCCTACAGCCCTGTCTGTTTTAAATAATGTATGTTATAGGCTGGTAAATTAAAGAGCTCTTTGTTAGTGATACAAAGCCTGGGAGTACTATACCTCAGTCCTCATACATTTGTCTGTTAAAGCCCCCCTTAGAGGAGAGTGAGTTCAAAAAAACGTGTTTTGATATTATTAAAACTCAAACTTCATAATTCAAATCCTTACCCCTTGGTCAGTAATGTTCCAATAACCGGCTTTATGGTTCCCAAGTAGGGAACCAGACAGGGCATGGATCTGTAGCTGTGTTACACTGAAAGTCCTCGTCACACGATGAGACTGAGAAAAGGGGCTTGCTGGTCGACTTTCTCTCTTCCATTTTTTTTAGCCATGAATGGTCTTTATTTAATTGCAATATTTTGACTGCATTTCATTCAATGTTTACTGTGCCTGGTGTCTTTCATTCTATGGTCCGCTCCCTGTTGTCGTAGCAGAAGGACGCACATAGCTTTGGTCTCTGTAGCCCGAAATATGGATTCAACACACATACATACCACGCAGATTAGAACATATACACACACATGCATAGATATATGAGTGACATGGTTAATACGCTGCATTTAAAAGTCAGGAATAATCTAATCAGGGTTTGTAAATTTTATACCTAGGCTAAATATAAGCCTTCCACAATCATAAGTAATAATTAAATTATTTTATCAAAATAGTTTAACCTGCTTTTTTGCAATAATCACTGATCCGGCTTTCAAGTCTATGAAAATGACCTTTTTGTTACAGATTTAACCAGAACCATGTGAAATGCACTAATGATGAGCAGGTTGACTTTTGTTATGAGTCTTGTCCTGGAGGCAGAACTGAGTGATTTCCCATTAGATAAGCCAACTGCAGTGTCAAAACTGGCTATATTGTAAAAATTAATGAAAACAAAAATGTGCTTTTCTTAAAGGGATACTTTGTATTTTGGCAATGAAGCCCTTTATCTACTTCCTACGAGTCAGAATAACTCATGGATACCATTTGTACGTCTCTGCATCCAGTATGAAGGAAATTGGAGTTAATTTTGCAAGCCATTGCTAACTAGATTTAGCAATGACTAGAAGTCTACTGTATTTAATAGCATCCTAGCAGTTACCCATAGACATCCAGTCATTGCGTTAACACTAGCTAGCAAATGCGCTAACACTAGTTAGCAACTTCCTTCAAATTGTTCTTAGAGGTACAGCATAAAAATGGCATCCACTGGTTCATCTGACTCTGGGGAAGTAGACAAAGGGCTTCATTGCCAAATTCCAAAAGTATCCCTTTAGTTTAAGGTTAGCGTTAGGCATCGGGGTTGGCAGTGTGGTTAGGGTTAAGGATTGTTTAAAAATCAGATTTTATGACTTTGTGGCAGTGCCAGCTATAGTGACCACTCTGCAAGAGCTGCCTCCAGAACAATATTCACGACAAAAAAAAAAACACTAACCTGCTAATAATGACCAACTTCTTATAGCAGGTACTATAGAAAATGTAAGGAAAACCCCACCCAAAAACTATATTTTGGTATTTATTTCATTAGTCTATTGTTGATATAGTCACAAAATGTTTTGCATGTCAGCAATCAAGTTTGAGAAACCGCATCGTATTGGCTGTAGTCTTGAAAACTTGATTGTTGACATGCCAAACATTTTGGGACTATATCAACAATGGACTAGTGAAATGCATACCAATAGAAAGTTGAGACCTACTGTATGTTAAAGGAAATTCCACCCAAAAACTCTCAAGCACAAGCCCACACATGCTTCCTGTTATAATGAGCACATCACAGAACCCTTACTTACCTCCTCCTCCCACTAAACTGGGTCAAATCATTCAGTGGTAGCTCAGCTCAGCCACCATGCATCAAGTGTCAGAAACTGTCTGCTCAAAATCACACAGCTCTGAGAGGTTCAGGGCTGTTTTTACTGCCAATACACACCACAGACATGAATCTGAATAAAACCCAATGCATCAGAATACGGTTGAGATGAATTCATCAGCACGACATCATATAGACTGGGATTACTAGGTATGGGTAAAACCTTAACAAAAGACAGTGGGAAGAGGAGAGAATCCTCCCATACAGGGACAATCAGTCAACAAAAGAGAAACACTAACTGCCCTTTCTTTCCTTCTCCTGCAGTTATTCTATCGCTTTTTATTTCTCTCCATATAACCCGAGTGGTTACCTCTCATACCTCACTCAACATGTCCCCCTCCTCTCTTCCCCCAGTCTCTCCATTTCTCAACCACCCATTCCTTTTCCTTAAATCGGTAGGATACTCACCTCCCTCCCTGCAGTCTCTGTGTCCTGATCATCCCTGCAACGCTGTAGAGACCATCTTTACACGGCGGAAACACACACACACTCACCAATCAACACACCCCCACGGCTCACTGTCACTAGCCAGCCCCCCGTCTCTAACACACACTCTCGCTGTTCCTTAGTAACAGCAGAATTGGAGCCACCCTCATTCTTCCCCCTC
Source organism: Oncorhynchus keta (assembly GCF_023373465.1). Classification (NCBI taxonomy): domain Eukaryota; kingdom Metazoa; phylum Chordata; class Actinopteri; order Salmoniformes; family Salmonidae; genus Oncorhynchus; species Oncorhynchus keta. Next base: position 56,619,137 of record NC_068434.1, on the reverse strand, counting down.
CCTTTAATATATATATATATATATTTTTTTTTTGTTAATCGCTCGCTCTGCAGTGGAGGAATAAATATTTTAGCTACAAATGAATTGTGGCTCTTCTCAGTTCTCTTCCCTCTGCTTGCAATATGTAACTGTGTGTGTGCAAATATGAATTTATGAAACACTGTCTCCACACATCATTTATTACTTAAAAGGCAAATGGCTCTCGTAACATGCCATACACTTGTTCCTAAACCATACAGTATACATAATTGTACACTGCAATATGCACACACAAAGATCATATGGTCTCCTATGGCTGCCACCGCTCAAATGTATATTTACCCAAACAAGTAGTGCTGTATATCACACCGTGTGAGAACTGCTTCACTGACAATTCACTAGCACTCAAGCCAGAGTCCCTCCCCACTCACTAGAAACTGCTGGGTAATGGAGTCCTGGCCAGGTCTGTGTGACTACTCATACTGAGGGAAACTGAGAAAAAGGCTGGTGTGTGTACACAGTTTAAGTCAGAAGTTTACATAAATTAGTTTTAATGACAACCTAAGTGTTTCAACCACTTCACAAATTTCTTGTTAACAAACTATAGTTTTGGCAAGTCGGTTAGGACATCTACTTTGAGAATGACAAGTAATTTTGCCAACAATTGTTTACAGACAGATTATTTCACTGTATCACAATTCCAGTGGGTCAGAAGTTCACATACACTAAGTTGACTGTGCCTTTAAACTGCTTGGAAAATTCCTGAAAATTATGTCATGGCTTTAGAAGCTTCTGACAGACTAATTGACATAATTTGAGTCAATTGGAGGTGTACCTGTGGATGTATTTCAAGGCCTACCTTCAAACTCAGTGCATCTTTACTTGACATCATGGGAAAATTAAAAGAAGTCAGCCAAGACCTCAGATAAAAAATTGTAGACCTCCACAAGTCTGGTTCATCCTTGGGAGCAATTTCCAAACACCTTAAGGTACCACGTTCATCTGTACAAACAATAGTACGCAAGTAAACACCATGGGACCACGGAGCCGCCATACCGCTCAGGAAGGAGACGCGTTCAGTCTCCTAGAGATTAACGTACTTTGGTGCGAAAAGTGCAAATCAATCCCAGAACAGCAAAAGGATCTTGTGAAGATGCTGGAGGAAACAGGTGCAAAAGTATCTATATCCACAGTAAATAGAGTCCTATATCGACATAACCTGAAAGGCCGCTCAGCAAGGAAAAAGCCACTGCTCCAAAACCACCATAAAAAAAAGCCAGACTACGGTTTGCAACTGCACATGGGGACAAAGATCGTAATTTTTTGGAGAAATGTCTTCTGGTCTGATGAAACAAAAATATAACTATTTGGCCATAATGACCATCGTTATGTTTGGAGGAAAAAGGGGGAGGCTTGCAAGCCGAAGAACACCATCCCAACCGTGAAGCACGGGGGTGGCAGCATCATGTTGTGGGGGTGCTTTGCTGCAGGAGGAACTGGTGCACTTCACAAAATAGATGGCATCATGAGGCTGGAAAATGATGTGGATATATTGAAGCAACACCTCAAGACATCAGTCAGGAAGTTAAAGTTTGGTCGCAAATGGGTCTTCCAAATGGACAATGGCTTAAGGATAACAATGTCAAGGTATTGGAGTGGCCATCACAAAGCCCTGACCTCAATCCGATAGACAATTTGTGGGCAGAACTGAAAATGTGTGTGCGTGCAAAGAGACCTACAAACCCGTCTCAGTTACACCACCTCTGACAGGAGGAATGGGCCAAAATTCACCCAACGTATTGTGGGAAGGCTACCCGAAACGTTTGACCCAAGTTAAACAATTTAAAGGCAATGCTACCAAATACTAATTGAGTGTATGTACCACTGGGAATGTGATGAAAGAAATAAAAGCTGAAATAAATCCCTCTCTACTATTATTCTGACATTTCACAATCTTAAAATAAAGTGGTGATCCTAACTGACCCAAGACCGGGAATTTTTTACTAGGATTAAATGTCAAGAATTGTGAAAAACTGAGTTGAAATGTAATTTGGCTCAGGTGCATGTAAACTTCCGACTTCAACTGCATATACAGAGAAACTAGCAGACACACACATAAGGTGTTCTCAGGGTAGTCACTGTTCCTCAGGGAATTCTAGATGAAACACACTACACCCTGGCTCAGGTACCCCGGCTTCATGAGCTACGAGAGCACAACGGTAAGACATGAACACATCTCCAGGGAATTATTCTAGTGTTATCATAACACTATTAAGTTCCTGGTGTAGTTTGTCCTTTACTAATTAATCATGTGGCAGATGTCAAATGTAGAGGACATCAGATGAGTGACCATGAGAGGACAGCACAGTGACCATGCTCCCTCTGATGTTACTTTATAGAAATACCTTAGCGTTCCCTCAGAGTCCTAGTTGTGTAACCAAAGCGTTGTTTAGGGATTTACAGGGACAAATGTCAAAGGAGGGTGATTCAGAGAGAAGGCCCTCCCCTCCCTATGACCAGGAGGAATGGGGTTAGGGTTGAGAGAGAATGGGTGGGGTAAAGGTAGGTCTGGGCAGTATACAGTATTTTACAATATACCAGTATTGTGTTTTTACTTTACCTTCTATAACGTACTTGAATGTTTGGTTTGTTAAAGATGATACGCCATGTGTAACAGTTTATGCCATTTTTACAGTTTACTTTGCTTCTTCATCCCTGTTCGAACTCTCTCTACATGCTGCTTTTCACACAGACCTTACCCTGCCCTGTCACTGAAGGAGCACATCTGTTGTTCCTCGACCACGAGACACTGCAAGGTCAATGCAGAACATCAAATCACATTTTATTGGTCACATATACGTGTTTAGCAGATGGGGGGGGGGTTGAAGTTGAATTGAACAGTATAAAACAATCCGAACGGAGAAAGACCCATTTAAAATCACTTAGAATATATATATATATGTGTTGCCACCCTAGGGTCACACACTATTCATAAAGAAAATACATAATTTATTATGCAAAAACATAAAATACTGTCAACCCCCTTTTTTTTTACCTTGATATGAAATGTGTCATTGGGCCGACAGCCAGAATCACAGCATTGTGAGGGATTAAAGCCCACTTTATCCCAAACACACAGAGCAGAGATAGTGAGGCTGTCCTCAGATTAACAACATGGTTACATAAATGATGATCTGAATCCGTTTCCCCGGAATGCAGGGACACTCCGGCCCACTTTAGCATCAGCACGCATTCTGCCATTACTCATTTCTCATACCACCAATAGATATATAGTCAGCAGGTTAGGAGGGGATTTGACTGGGCATGGGGGAAGATGGGTGAAAATAAGAAAGACAGGAGGGGGGAAAAACTTTTAAAAGAATAAGGGAGGCTGTCCGAGGGAGGGAAAGGAGAGATGGAGAACAGGAAAATCTATTTGGCTATACATTACATTACATTTAAGTCATTTAGCAGACGCTCTTATCCAGAGCGACTTACAAATTACAAACCCAAGTGAGCGGTAGGGAGGTAGGAATGGGCGATGGTCATCACATTACTCACTAATGTGAACCTCAAGGTAATCAATGGTGAACTGCCAAGGTCCATAATCACCCACAAACAACCACACATTCCTTCAATAGCCCAGAAAGGTTAAGACTGCTGGAGCAGCGCTTAGATTATCTCTCCAACTTGGTCACACAAGCACATAATTACTTAAATACTAAACCAACATGGTGCTGCATCTCATTAAAAAGGATTTCAACAATCTTTCAAATTTTTGGCCAATTTCATGATATCCAATTGGTGCTGCAACTCCCGTATGGACTTGGGACAGGCGAAGGTCAAGAGCCATGCTTCCTCTGAAATATGACCCCGCCAAGCCACGCTGCATCTTGACACACTGCTCGCTTAATCCGGAAGCCAGCCACACCAATGTGTTTAAGGAAACACTGTATAACTGGTGACCATGCCCGGCCTGCCATAGGAGTCGCTAGAGAGCGATGGGACAAGGACATCCCAGCCGGCCAAACCCTCCCTTAACCCGGACACCGACTGGGCCAATTGTGCTCAATCTCATGGATCTCCTGGCTGCGGCACAGCCCTGGATCGGACCCGGGTCTGTAGTGACTCCTCAAGCACTACAATGCACTGTCTTAGACCGCTGCACCACTCGGGAGGCCCCAATCCTTGGACTTCTGTACCACAATATTTATGATTGGTACTTCATTAATTAGATTGGTGCCTTATCCATGTCTGTAATCCCATGCCAGTCTCAAACATACCTGTGCCTACATGCTGGTTTGCACATGTAGGTGCTCTCCCCTCCCTCCTGTTCTGTTTAGCATGCCCTCCCTCTATCCCCATCTTCCCCTCCTCTCACCTGCAATCGTTTTCTGCTGTCCGGCACATTCTCCAGGCTGCCTTCTCCGCATCCCAGCCTGCCCTGGCTGCAGCGCAGCTCCCCGTCACCTCTATGTTTGCCTGTGAAGTTGCAGCCTGCAGCCTTACTGTCTACAACAGGAGCCCTCTGCCTCTTATCCTGAGAGAGGGCTACAGTCATCCCGCTCTCCTTCTCCCTTGGCCCCACACCCCCTCCAAGAACTCCAGGCCCGGGGTCCCTTGACCTGCCTCCCTCCCCTAGTGGAGGGGCCTTGTCCCCATGCAGCGTGGCCCCATCTCTAGCCTCTTTATCGCCGGGCTCCAGGGCCTTGTGTCGGCTCTTAAAGAGGCTGTGGATACTCAGTACCACCAGAGTGCACAGCACGTACATGATCCCGTCCGTCCGTGGAGACGGGCAGGTTGGTTCGCTCTGTTCTCACCCAAACAAAGTCCCCCTTGTTTGAATGGGACAGGAACTGTTGAAGTTCCACAGGTTGTTATGATAGCTTATAAGCTGTTATGGAGGGGTTCCATGGTTGAGGTCTAGGTGTGAATGGCAGTCAGAGCTCCAGGCATATCTTCTGTGGTCTGGTCATAGTTGTCATCAGTTGGAGAGCTAAATACTGAGTGCGAGAGATGACAACAAGTGTATCCACAGCGAGAACAGTTCCAAAGTTCTATCCGTGACTGTAGTGTCTGTACTGTGCAATCTGTACTGCAGCCAATTTCAAAGACGAAAAGACTACCAATATCCAGTCTACTCTCCTCTTTTACGGTATTCACCACAATATACAACGCCGGTGCTCTTCAGAGGGCGAGAGAGGTTCCAGTAGGGAGTCTCACTTTCTCTCCTCTGTGTGTGTGTGTGTGTTGATCCCCTGGACAATGGCAGTGCCTTAAATCTCATCAACTGTCTGATAATCCCCAAGTCTGTTCTCTGGTCAGCAGACACAGACGGACGAGAGGTGAGTGAGTGTGATCCTCAGATACACACACGCCTGCTTTTATATCTCACCTGTGTCACCTCTGTCCCTGTGCCTCTACTAATCCCTCCCACAGAACTACACACACACCACCTTTACAGTTCCTCAGAACAATAAGGTTTTGGACTCCGTCCTGTAGTAAAGGCGATTGCTGTTCCTCTGCCAAGCCGGTGGAGCTCATGTAACCCAAACCTCTAGGAGCATACGGCTGGTTAAGTAACTCCAGGTAACTACAGACACACCTTGTCCATCAACCATACACAGAAACTAGTAGATATTAAATCTACACCCAAGCAGATAACTCACTAAACCTTCACACACGCACTTAAACCCTTACAAAACACACACGAACCCTAAACCGTTGCAAACTTCGAACAGTGTAGGAATGTCTCGGATGTTGATTCATCCTCCTCTGCCCTGCTAATTTATGTTTACAGTCCAGTCCAGGATGGTGTAAAGAAGTTTCCAATTAAATGATTAACAGGTCCAAAGTAATGCCTCTCCCCTTTCCCTCTTCCTGCTGCGAACAGCCAGGGGACTGTCCAGTCCTCCCTGAAAAGTCCCTGGACAGAGAGAGGGGCGATATGTACACCCCTTCACTTGTTCAGTCACACTCCATCTCCCGCTCCACTCATGCACAGAGTTTACGGTCCTATCATGTGCGGTTCTGCAACTCTCCAGAAAGAGAGAGAGAGAGAAAGTATCTTCATCCACTCTCGCTCTCACCCTCCCTTCCTGTGTTCTGTCCATCTGTCGCTGCGGGATAAGCACTGGAATGGGACAGAGCCGGCCATGCGCTGGTGATGTAACACATAATACACTATTGATATGGATGTATCTAAAAAAGCAAAACCAACGTGGAGTGCGGAAAGAGTAAAACATTATTATTTTTTTTAAAGCTTCCCACCTTCGTCCGTTAGGAGTTCCACCATATCAATTCAAACTGATCTGTGGGCTCTGAGGGGCGACCTCGTTAGTTGGTGTCCTGTATGCCTGACAGTCTTCCTGGTACGTGACAACCCTGCACGGTAACGCCATGACAACCGTGCAGCTATGGAACCAGGCCACAATGGGAACTGACAGTGTCGATCACGTCGGTTGAATCGTGATGAGAGGTCCACGGCAGTCAGCGAGGTCACTTTGTGCCCAGCGGTCCTGGTCATTCACAGTTCTGGTTCATTGTTCTGTGACATACTGTAAACATGGAGTGATTCTCTAGCCTAACTTGGTCCTATGGGGCCAAAGGTGAAGTCCTCCGCTTGAGTGGTCACTTTTAGGATCCTAACGAAGGGGACGGGAAGGGACCGGGCACACACACACACTTGGGGAGGGGACCCTAGAACGGAGGCTGGCTAGGATGAGCTACTACACACAATGAATAAGACACTATGACTGAATGAATTCCAAACTGCTCAGACCAGTGACCCAAACTAGTTGTGACCTACCAAGTCATCGTGGTCTCAGGGTAAACAATTTTCTGTTTGTAAATCCGTTACACTCCATTTAGTATGATATATTATGTTACGCCACATTATACGTCCTTCTCTGAGACAAGGTTGCTTGTTGGACCATAACAAAGGAGGATTATGGGGAGAATTTATGTTGGTGGTTAGGGGAACTAAAAGGACAAATGTCAGGGAAATTTACATAGCAGGTTAGCTGAATTGGGTTAAGTTAAGAACAAGGGTTAGCTAAAATGTAAGTTGTCCCGGACGCATCCTCACAACTTCTGGCTTGCTAGACCGACCCATTCGCCCCGACCAAATAGGAATTAGACCAAATATTATGCCAAAATGTGTTCCAACAGACCATTTGGGTAACACAATCTACCCACACCCTTTTGGCCCAAATTACCAGCACTATCGTGGGACTCAAAATGGCACTTTCAGCGACCCATGACAATACATGGCACGTGACAGGCCAGCTGAGTAACCACAGGAAGTGACCTGATTAACAAAAACAGAATGGTTAAGAATTTCACCACCACTTTTATTTATTTATCTCACCTTTATTTAACCAGGTAGGCAAGTTGAGAACAAGTTCATTTACAATTGCGACCTGGACAAGATAAAGCAAAGCAGTTCGACACGAACAACAACACAGTAAACAAACAGCCAATAGTACAGTAGAAAAATGAGTCTATATACAATGTGAGCAAATGAGGTGAGATAAGGGAGGTAAAGGCAAAAAAGGACATGGTGGCGAAGTAAATACAATATAGCAAGTAAAAAAATAAAAATAAATTAAACACTGGAATGGTAGATTTGCAGTGGAAGAATGTGCAAAGTAGAGAGAAATAATGGGGGTGCAAAGGAGCAAAATAAATAGATAAATACAGTAGGGGGAGAGGTAGTTGTTTGGGCTAAATTATAGATGGGCTATGTACAGGTGCAGTAAGCTGTGAGCTGCTCTAACAGCTGGTGCTTAAAGATAGTGAGGGGGATAAGTGTTTCCAGTTTCAGAGATTTTTGCAGTTCGTTCCAGTCATTGGCAGCAGAGAACGGCCAAAGTAAGAATTGGTTTTGGGAGTGAGAGAGAGAGAGATACCTGCTGGAGTGCGTGCTACAGGTGGGTGCTGCTATTGTGACCAGCGAGGTGAGATAAGGGGGGACTTTACCTAGCAGGGTCTTGAAGATGACCTGGAGCCAGTGGGTTTGGTGACGAGTATGAAGCGAGGGCGTACAGGTCGCAGTGGTGGGTAGTATATGGGGCTTTGGTGACAAAACGGATGGCACTGTGATAGACTGCATCCAATTTATTGAGTAGGGTATTGGAGGCTATTTTGTAAATGACGTTGCCGAAGTCGAGGATCAGTAGGATCGTCAGTTTTACAAGGGCATGTTTGGCAGCATGAGTGAAGGAGGCTTTGTTACGAAATAGGAAGCCAATTCTAGATTTAACTTTGGATTGGAGATGTTTGATGTGAGTCTGGAAGGAGAGTTTACAGTCTAGCCAGACACTAGGTATTTGTAGTTATTCTAAGACAGAACCGTATTCTAAGACCGAACCGTCCAGAGTAGTGATGTTGGACGGGCGGGCAGGTGCCGGCAGCGATCAGTTGAAGAGCATGCATTTAGATTTACTTGTATTTAAGAGCAATTGGAGGCCACGGAAGGAGAGGTGTATGTCATTGAAGCTCGTCTGGAGGGTTGTTAACACAGAGTCCAAAGAAGGGCCAGAAGTATACAGAATGGTGTCGTCTGCGTAGAGGTGGATCAGAGACTCACCAGCAGCAAGAGCGACATCATTGATGTATACAGAGAAGAGAGACGGTCCAAGAATTGAACCCTGTGGCACCCCCATAGAGACTGCCAGAGGCCCGGACAACAGGCCCTCCGATTTGACACACTGAACTCTATCAGAGAAATAGTTAGTGAACCAGGCGAGGCAATCATTTGAGAAACCAAGGCTATCGAGTCTGCCGATGAGGATGTGGTGATTGGCAGAGTCGAAAGCCTTGGCCAGGTCTATGAATACGGCTGCACAGTATTGGTTCTTATCGATGGCGGTTAAGATATCGTTTAGAACCTTGAGCGTGGCTGAGGCGCACCCATGACTAGCTCCGAAACCAGATTGCATAGCGGAGAAGGTATGGTGGGATTCGAAATGGTCGGTAATCTGTTTGTTGACTTGGCTTTGTAGGTCTGTAGCAGTTTGGGTCAAGAGTGTCACCCCCCTTGAAGAGGGAGATGACCGCAGCTGCTTTCCAATATTTGGGAATCTCAGACGACACGAAAGAGAGGTTGAACAGGCTAGTTAATAGGGGTTGCAACAATTTCGGCAGATCATTTTAGAAAGGGTCCAGATTGTCTAGCCCGGCTGATTTGTAGGGATCCAGATTATGCAGCTCTTTCAGAACATCAGCTGACTGGATTTGGGAGAAGGAGAAATGGGGAAGGCTTGGGCCAGTTGCTGTGGGATGTGCAGTGCTGTTGACCGGGGTAGGAGTAGCCAGGTGGAAAGCATGGCCAGCCGTAGAAAAATGCTTATTGAAATTCTCAATTATAGTGGATTTATCGGTAGTGACAGTGTTTCCTATCCTCAGTGCAGTGGGCAGCTGGGAGGAGGTGTTCTTATTCTCCAAGGATTTTAGTGTCCCAGAACTGAGTTTGTGTTGCAGGAAGCAAATTTCTGCTTGAAAAAGCTAGCCTTGGCTTTTCTAACTGCCTGTGTGTATTGGTTTCTAGCTTCCCTGAAAAGTTGCATATCACAGGGGCTGTTTGATGCTAATGCAGAACGCCATAGGATGTTTTTGTGTTGGTTAAGGGCAGTCAGGTCTGGAGAGAACCCGGGGCTACACCTGTTCCTGGTTTTAAATGTCTTGAATGGAGCATGCTTATTTAAGATGGTGAGGAAGGCATTTCAAAAAAATAACCAGGCATCCTCTACTGACGGGATGAGATCAATGTCCTTCCAGGATACCCCGGCCAGGTCGATTTGAAAGGCCTGCTCGCTGAAGTGTTTCAGGGAGCGTTTGACAGTGATGAGTGGAGGTCATTTGACCACTGACCCATTACAGATGCAGGCAATGAGGCAGTGATCGCTGAGATCTTGGTTGAAAACAGCAGAGGTGTATTTAGAGGGCAAGTTGGTTAGGATGATATCTATGAGGGTGCCCATGTTTACGGCTTTGGGGTGGTACCTGGTAGGTTCATTGATAATTTGTGTGAGATTGAGGGCATCAAGCTTAGATTGTAAAATGGCTGGGGTGTTAAGCATGTTCCAGTTTAGATCGTCTAGCAGCACGAGCTCTGAAGATAGATGGGGGGCAATCAGTTCACATATGGTGTCCAGAGCACAGCCGGGGGCAGAGGGTGGTCTATAGCAGGTGGCAACAGTGAGACTTGTTTTTATTGAGGTGGATTTTTAAAAGTAGAAGTTCAAATTGTTTGGGTACAGACCTGGACAGTAGGACAGAACTCTGCAGGCTCTCTCTGCAGTAGATTGCAACACAGCCCCCTTTGGCCGTTCTATCTTGTCTGAAAATGTTGTAGTTCGGAATGGAGATTTCAGAATTTATGGTGGTCTTCCTAAGCCAGGATTCAGACACGGCTAGAACATCCGGGTTGGCAGAGTGTGCTAAAGCAGTGAATAAAACAAGCTTAGGGAGGAGGCTTCTAATGTTAACATGCATGAAACCAAGGCTATTACGGTTACAGAAGTCATCAAAAGAGAGCGTCTCGGGAATAGGAGTGGAGCTAGGCACTGCAGGGCCTGGATTCACCTCTATATCACCAGAGGAACAGAGGAGGAGTAGGATAAGGGTACTGCTAGAAGCTATGAGAATTGGTCATTTAGAACGTCCGGAACAGAGAGTAAAAGGAGGTTTCTGGGGGCGATGAAATAGCTTCAAGGTATAATGTACAGACAAAAGGTATGGTAGGATGTGAATACAGTGGAGGTAAACCTAGGTATTGAGATGATGAGAGATATTGTCTCGAGAAACATCATTGAAACCTGGTGATGTCATCGCATGTGTGGGTGGTGGAAGTGAAATGTTGGATAAGGTATAAATGTTAGGGCTAGAGGCTCTACAGTGAAATAAACCAATAAACACTAACCAGAACAGCAATGGACAAGGCATATATATATTGACATTATGAGAGGCATGCTTTGTCGAGTGATCATAAGGGTCCAGTTAGTAGTGAGGTTGGTTGGGGTAACGGCGATTCAGACAGCTAGCCGGGCCATCGGTAGCAAGCTAGCGTAGGACGGTTTTCTGTTTTTATCCACTTCGTGCATATCCGTTAGTAGATTAGTGGGGTTCCGTGTGGTAGAGGGGATCAATCCAATTGGCAAAATAGATTTAGTAATAGTGACCCAAGAAAAATTGTCCGAGAGACCTATTCAGATAGCAGCCGATAAGACCGCTAACGATTAGCGGGCCGCAGATGACCGTTCAGGTAACGTCGCGGAGGAGCCAGTTGGATAACTCCCTCGTGCAGATAATGTCGGTAGTACAGTCGTGAAGGCCCGTTGGTAAAACGAGTCCGGATAGGTGATTGTAGCCCAGGAGTGTTGATGGAACTCTTCAGCTGACTAGCTCCGTAATAATTTAAGTTTGCTCTGGGACCGACGTAAGCCAATAGTCACACGGATAGCAGCTAGCTAGCTGCGTGATCCAGGTGTAAATGTTCAGAGCTTTCGGTTGAAATCTGGGGATATGGAGAGAAAAATAGGTCCGGTATATTCTGGTCTGAGTCGCGTTGTACAAAACTGCCGATAGCTTTTCGAGTTAAAGGATAGATGAGCTTTTCGAGTTAAAGGGATTGATGATGACCATCAACCGTGTTTGGCTAAATACTAACGTTAGCCAGTAAACTGGCTAGCTCCTGGCTAGCTTCTATTGTGGATTTCAGATTTGAGGTAAATAATACGTTTTATTTATTGGTGAGGCGGGTTGCAGGAGAGTGTTTTGAATTTGAGTTTTTGGAGAAAAAATATATATAAAAGATATGTTATGCGAAGAGAGATATATATATATATATATATACACACATATACAACCAACAGAGTAAGGAAAGGCCAGAGAGACTAATAAACAAAGTCTGAGGTTCAATAGCAGATTAAGTGGCTGATAAGTTTGAATCAAACCATAAAAGGTGATAAGGCATGGGTGGAGTGATCAGATTTGTTTCCTGTGTATTAGTGGTTTGGTATTAGTGGTTTCCAGTGTTATAGTGGTTGCAGTGGTTTGGGAGGCAGAAAGCCTAGTGGTTAGAGTGTTGGGTCAGTAACCAAAAGGTTGTTCGATTGAATCCCCGAACTGACAAGGTAAACATATGTCCTTCTGCCCCTGAACAAGGCAGTTAACCCACTGTTCCTAGGCCGTCATTGTAAATAAGAATGTTCTTAACTGACTTGCCTAGTTAAATAAAGGTTACATTTTTTAAAAAGTCAACCAAGAAGTCAACAAACATTTCGCTTGGCCTAGAAGTGGGCACTGCGTTCATCCACCTCTGGCCTGCTCGCCTACCTACCACTGAGGAAGTACAGTTCCCGCTCAGCCCAGTCAAAACTGTTCGCTGCTCTGGCCCCCCAATGGTGGAACAAACTCCCTCACGACGCCAGGACAGCGGAGTCAATCACCACCTTCCGGAGACACCTGAAACCCCACCTCTTCAAGGAATACCTAGGATAGGATAAAGTAATCCTTCTCACCCCCCCCCTTAAAAGATTTAGATGCACTATTGTAAAGTGGCTGTTCCACTGGATGTCATAAGGTGAATGCACCAATTTGTAAGTCGCTCTGGATAAGAGCGTCTGCTAAATGACTTAAATGTAAATGTAAATGTAAGTGAGAAAGTGTATGAAAGAGAATGTGCTAAAGTGTGAGAATGTGCAAACCTGTGTGTGTGTGTGTGTGTGTGTGTGTGTGTGTGTGTGTGTGCAGGAGATCTCAGGTGTGTGAGTTGGTCTCACTTTAAGTAGCTTAGACCCCCTGGATTTGTGTTTCAGACTATTTTGTGCCTAATAGAAATTAATAGTAAATGATGTAGTGCCGTTTTGGAATCACTATTATTGTAAATAAGAATAGAATATGTTTCTAAGCCGTTTGTAAATTTGGATGCTACCATGATTACTGTAGTCCTGAATGAATCGTGAATAATGATGAGTGAGAAAGTTAGACGCACAAATATCATTCACACAAATGTGTCACTTCAAGCACAAATGTATCATACTTTGACTAAAACTATGACTTTTTGACTTAAATCATTGTGCAACACGGGTAAGCTCTGGCCGTCATCTTTCAGCTTGAAAAAGTGGATTTCTACTGGTGTGGGCGTTTAAGCAGCTTACAGGAGAAAATGTGCCACACTTCACTTTATGGCTTTAGGTAAAGGCTTTAACTCAGTCACCCCACACCCAAATATGGTATTCGAGGCCGTCTGAATTAGGGATGGGCATATTCGAATATCTGATCGGACGTCAGTATTTGATTACTTGTGAGTATTCATTTAAAAAAATAAGTATATTTTAACAATGAAAAGGCTTTTTCTAAATACAATAAACATATCCATGTGACATTGTTACTTACAAGGATATAACCATGTCATTACAAATACTTAATTTAATAAAACACACTTTTGAATGTAGTTTTTATGACACGCACCCCTTAAAATGACCGGTAGCCTTCTTTCTGTAGCTTGTTTTTGTCAGCCAATCAAAGCAGCACCACAGTCAAAGGCTCAATGTGTAACAAAAAGTGAGAGTTCACTAATGCAATGCAAGATGGAATTACAAGTTAACTGAGTTAAATGAGAAAGAATAGGCTACAACGAGCAACCAACAGGTAGGATGTTGTTTATCAATCTCTGAATGGGGTTGGGGAGAAAGCGCAGCACATAGCCTGCAAATTAGCCTAGGTAGTTAGCTAGTTTCTCTAGGCTACTCCAGTCAAGACAGGCACTGTTATATGGGATGATAAATAACATTGTGGCTGCTACAAGTTAACTAGTCTTGGCTGTAGCCGAGTTGGCTCTCTTCCTCACGTCCTCTCCACTCCCAGCTCCTACACACCAACCCCACCCATTGCTCCAGCAATAGAGCACAGGGTCTCTACCTCACGCAGCAGTGCTCAGGTTAAAAACTGTGCAATAAAATAAACTGGATATCCAAAAACATTTCATGATACTATTTTAATTGTGACATTATGATAACACCGATCCATCCCTAGTCTGAGTCAAAGAGAGGGGAGTCAGGGAGAAAGAAAGAAAGAACGTGGGGGGAGGATGTGAGAGAAACAGGCAGTGCGCAGTCAACAGAAAGCCTCAATCTTAACTCTTGGACTAGCCCACAATGCACTACACACGCCCTTTTCATCTTTCTCAACTGGGCTATTTCAGAGCTAAATTACAGTGACACAGCAGGGAGGGACAGGCACACACACGCACACACTTAATAACAGGTTAGAGGGTGGACCATCCCTGCCAGTGTGGCCCATCCCTGCCAGTGTGGCCAACACACCACTGACGTCACGCCACTAAGGATGAGGTTTGAGAGGAAGACGATGGGTGGAGGGGCAGCTAGACAGCCAGAGGGTGGAGAGAGAGAAAAGGGACAGAGGGAGGCTGTTGAGAAACAGTGAAGGGGGAAAAAGGGCTAGGGAGTGTGACAGAGAGAGGAAAGAAGAGTGCCAAAATCCCACAAGAGAGAACCCTGAGGTTCTGCCTCCTCCCCCTCTTCCGGTCTCTGTGCTCCCTCCCTGGTTGGCCCGTAACATGTTTCACTCTCAACCCGTTACAGCACATGGTTCGACTTTACAGACAAACAGGCCTGTGGAAAACCGACTTGCCCTTGCAGCCTTTTTCGACATATGTGACACACTTGTTCCTTCCTCTCATGGCTGTTCACATGCCAAGACAACTCCCACTCAAACAAACTGGTGATTAACGCACACAGGCCAGACTTAACTGCATATACTGTAGGTCTACACCATGAGCTCATGGCCAGAGGGGACTATATGAACAACAACTGCATAGCAGCACTGAATGGCACACGAAACAGGGAATATATCAATCTCCAAGGTTTGTCAACACTTCTAGGCATCTACCATGGTAACAGTCAGACTCACGAGATACTCACAAACTACATATTTCTGACTGACACACAGACATGGCTTAGTGCTGAGAGGGACCTTGGGCTGTTGGGGCGCTGCTTCAGATATGCAAATACAGACCTGCTAAAAAACCAAATAGGTTAGGCGAGATCGGAGACCTTCACCTCTGACCCGGGGTGCTAGTCACACAGGTAGGGACTGTGTGACTAGCACCCATTGTCTCCCTCTCCTCCCTGCTACTGCGACCACCACAGAACATCATGTGAACAGCCATGAGAGGAAGGAACAAGTGTGTTTATCGAGCCGTCAGTGCTGCTGAAGCTACAACATAATTACAGCCATTTCTGACTGAAAAGTAATGTTACCGAAATCCCTCGTTTGTTAAGGAAAAACATTCCCTATTCCCTCAACAATTGCTCTCTTTACCGTGAAATGTATGTATCAAATGCACGTGACCAATAGGGCCTGACCTGTAGCCTATCATAATCACATCAATAAATAAGTTACAATAAACTCAGAAAATCAAAACACATTGACAGAAAAATGGATGCAGAGGACATGACAAATCAACTCCAAAACAGGGGAATGTTTACTGGTTGCTCAGGAAGTAAATGGGGAAGTCAGATGCGTGGAATAAAATTTGACTAGTTGTAGAAAATACTGGAGATCAAGAAAAAGAAGGTAAGAAGCAAGCGCTGCATGCATATTATGTCTGCCAAACAGGTGCTGTTAGATTACAATCACATTTTGGAACCATGTAAATAGGGTTGCAAAGGGTAAGACTCCATCAAATCATCAGCGCTCCCTCCATTTCAATTCGAGGTGAAAATGATGAATCAGACACCTTATCGATAGCAACAGATCATAGTCCTTCTGGAATCAGAAGGTTTTTTTGACTCAATGGAGGAACATGGTCAAATAAATGCTGATGAATGTCGTGCTCGTGCTGTATATGCAACTAGTTCAACTCTGATGCTCATAGGCAATGAGTATTGGAAGAGATTTCTGAATGTTCTTCGCCCAGCATACACCCCTCCAACCAGACATGATTTATCTACTAAATTTGCTGGATGCAGAGTTCAACATAGTTTAAGTGAAGGTCAAGCAAATCATAGTTAAAGCAGACTATTGCAATCACCTCTGATATGTGATCAAATGTTTGTGGGCAAGGAATAATTAACGACATCTCCACCCCTCAACCAGTGTTCTTCAAGAGCACAGACAAGACACACCGGTCTCTATATTGCAGATGAGCTGAAGGCAGTCAATGACCTTGTACCACAGAAGGTATTTGCACTTGTGACAGACAAAGCCGTGAACATGAAGGCTGCTTGGTCTAAAGTGGAGGAGCCCTACCCACACAGCACACCCATTGGCTGTGCTTCTCATGCATTGGATCTGCTCCTCAAGGACATCATGGCACTGAAAACAATGGATACACTCGACAAGAGAGCCAAGGAAATGGTTGGGTATGTGAAGGTTCATCAAGTTGTAGCAGCAATCTATCTCACCAAGCAAAGTGAGAAGAATATCACATTGAAGCTGCCCAGCAACACCCGTTGGGGGTGGTGTTGTCATCATGTTTGACAGTCTACTGGAGGGGAGGAGTCTCTCCAAGAAATGGCCATATCACAGTCTGCCGATATAAATAGCCCCATCAAGAGGATTCTCCTGGATGATGTATTTTGAGACAGAGTGGTAAAGCAGCCTGAAACCTATAGCAGTAGCCATTGCACGGATTGAGGGAGACAATGCCATCCTGTCTGATGTTCAGACTCTGCTTGCAGATGTAAGAGAAGAAATCCATACTGCCCTGCCCACTCCACTGTTGCTCCAAGCAGAGGAAACCACAGTTCTGAATTACATCTAAAAGCATAAAGACTTCTGCCTGAAGTTCATACACGCCGCAGTGTACGTTGGACCCCAAGTATGCTGGCAAGAGCATCCTGTCTGGTGCAGAGACCAACAAGGCCTATGTGTCTCGCCACTTTGCCCTGGATGAGGGCAAGGTTTTTGGTAGTCTGGCATAGTACACTTCCAAGCAAAGGCTTTGAGATGGAGATGCAATATGGCAGTTGTGCCAAAATATCTCATCAGCCACCTGGTGGAAGGGAATTTGTGGATCCGAGGCGCTTTCCCCAGTCTGAACAAACAGTGAAGAGGAGACTCCGGGATGCTGGCCTTCTAGGCAGAGATGCAAAGAAAAAGCCACATCTCAGACTCGCCAATAAAAAGAAAGATGGGCAAAAGTACACAGACACTGGGCACAGGAACTGTTGACGTTGAGACTGGTGTTTTGCGGGTACTATTTAATGAAGCTGCCTGTTGAGGACTTGTGAGGCTTCTGTTTCTCAAAGTAGACAATGCACTTGTCCTCTTGATCAGTTGTGCACCGGGGCTTCCCACTCCTCTTTCTATTCTGGTTAGAGGCAGTTTGCGCTGTTCTGTGAAGGTAGTACACACCAGTGTAGGAGATTGCACTTCCTAGGGCTTCCACTAGATGTCAACCGTCTTTAGAAACTTTAATGAGACTTCTGTGTTGTGGAGCCGGATGGGAGCTGTTTGAGTCAGTGGTCTGGCAGAGAGCCAGGTCCTGGTCACACGCATTACACATTATAGCGACCTGCCTTCCATGGCTTCTCTACAGACATAGGAATTCTCCGGTTGGAACTTTATTGAAGATTTATGATAACATCCTAAAGATTGATTCTATACTTAGTTTGACAAGTTTCTTCGACCTGCAATATAACTTTTTGAAGTTTTCGTCCGACGTTCGGATGGACCTGCACGAGCGTTTGGATTTGTGTACTAAACGCGCTAACAAAAGTAGCTACTTGGACATAAATAATGGACATTATTGAACAAATCAAGCATTTATTGTGGAACTAGGATTCCTGGGAGTGCATTCTGATGAAGATCATCAAAGGTAAGGGAATATTTATAATGTGATTTCTGATTTCTGTTGACTCCAACATGGCGGATCATTTTATTTATTTTCTGAGCGCCGTCGCAGATTATTACTTGGTTTGCTCTTTCCGTAAAGTTTTTTTGAAATCTGACACAGCGGTTGCATTAAGGAGAGGTATATCTATATTTCCATGTCTAACAATTGTATTTATCGACATTTATAATGAGTATTTCTGTAAAATTATGTGGCTCTCTGCAATATCACCGGATGTTTTTGGAACTAGTGAATGTAACGTGCCAATGTATACTGAGATTTTGACACGTCAAATAGTGTTAAATAATACCTTTTTTGACACGCAAAGACCCAAACGGCGTTCCATAGAAATCCTTGTTGAGAATGAAATGACTGAACAAATGAACAACGAAACAGCACAGCAAGTAAGTGAATAGGTTTTGATTATGTTCTACTGGTAATTGGGATATACGTAAAAGCCAACAAAATAATGTTTTGGTCAGTGTGGTGTGTGTGTGTAACCTTTATTTAACTAGTAAAGTCAGTTAAGAATAAATTCCCCGGCCAAACCCGGTCGACGCTGGGCCGCCCTATGTGACTCCTAATCACGGCCAGATGTGATACAGCCTGGATTTGAACCAGGGACTGTAGTGATGCCTCTTGCACTTAGATGCAGTGCCTTAACACACACATGGACACAGCAAGGAAAATCAGCAAGGAAAATCAGATATCGGTATCGGCCAAAAATGTAATATCGGTGCATCACTAGTTTACTATGTTACTATGTTGCGATTATATTTTTGTTGAGTATAATAAAAAAGAAAAATACTAACAAGAGAATTCAAATAGGCATCACAATATATAATATATAATAAGAGTCAGAGTAGTAAGAATAAGAGTAGCAGCAGCATATGATGAGTGTAAAAGTGTATGTGTGTGGGTTTTGTTTCAGTGTAATTGAGCATGTATATAGTGCAGGGGTCTAGGACTCATTTTGCATGGGGATCGCACTTGGTCTTCAACAAGGTCCGGAGGGCAGCAATGAAAATGGGTTACATTTGCTTGTTGTCAAAATGTACAAAAGAATTGTCCTCTAGCTATCGTTTTTGGAATTTGAGACACTCACTGTCATTTTAAAAGTATATTGAGTTTGTTCCACCCCCAAAACAAACTTTAATTTATTTACTCAAACCACCCGCAGGCCGTATGTTTGACACCCCTGATATAGTGTAATGTTCTAACCCATGCTCACACTTAAAATAGCCTAGTCATTTTCTTACTGTGTCTTTTAGCCATTAACATGCAGAATGAAGTTAGGCAGTAATCCGCTGTAGCCAACATGGCATGAACATTTCCTCATATAAAATCTACCCCTCTTTCATACACAGTTTAATTGGACCAGATTAGCTACAGCTGAACTGAGGCTCTGCTGTCGTTTCCACATCTTCTCTTGTTCAGAATCTAATCCGATTTAACAGTTGTGTTGAAATGACCATGAGACTAAGTAGGATGAAGTTGTCAGTTTCCCTAGCTCAGGTGTGTCAAACTAATTTTGACACAGGGGCCGCATTCAGTCTTCAATGAGGTCCGGAGGGCCGCATTGAAAATTGGTTGCATTTCCTCACCATCAAAATGTGCAACAAATAAAATAGTACTTAATCCATCGTTTTTGAATTGCAGATGCTCCCTGAAAAAGTATATTTCACAAAAAAAAAAAAACACCCAGGGGCCAGATTGGACCCCCTCGTGGTCAGTTGTGATTCACCTCATAACGAATTGTGGGAAGATAAACTGATCCTAGATCTGTGCCAAAGGGTAACTTCTAACCTGAGAATGGCATCCATGTAGGCTAACCAACATCAGTGCCAAGAGTCCATCTATGTGACAGACACTGCAGCAAACAGCACCACCTACTGGTTATCTGGTAATGTTCACATTCTATAATAATATGCTTCCAATCAGATCAGTTACATAATGCCTGAATGCATGGAGAAGTCACAACATGCCATCCTTTATATGATGAAAGGGAAAAAGTGGTTCACACGCCCCACTCCCTAACCTCATCTCCACTACCGCAGCAAAACAAGTCAAACTGTCCGGGACTTATTTAACAAACAGCCTACAATAGAGCACCAAACCAGAGACTGACTGTGATCCAAACAAACACTATCCTCATGTGTGAGCTCACGCACTTTTGTGCAAACACAGACATGGCACGTTTCGGAACAGATTTCCCTATACAGTGTCTTGGGCAAATATTTTATGGAATACATTGTCTGATGTGTAGCTAGTAGCTACACACACACACACACACACACACCATGTAATTTCCACGAGTAGTCTCTTATTCTCTTTACAGCCTGTGACTCAACCAGCCCATCGTCCGGAAACCACAGACTGTGTGTGTGTCTGCTCTCTGTCTCCACACCCTCCCAGCCTACACTGGTGTCTTGTCCATCTATACCTTGCTTGGGGGACCAGGATTATTATATATCTTTTTAATTATTAACTAGGCAAGTCAGTTAAGAACTAATTCTTATTTACAATGACGGCCTAGGAAGAGGCAAAAGGCCTCCTGCGGGGACGGACAAGAGAGACATCACGACAAGAGAGACAACACAACATAAAGAGAGACCTAAGACAACAACATAGGTACAAACATTATTCGGCACAGACAACAGCAAAGAGTAAAGACAACAAAACATTACACAAAGCAGCCACAACTGTCAGTAAGAGTGTCTATGATTGAGTCTTTGAAAGAAGAGATGGAGATAAAACTGTCCAGTTTGAGTGTTTGTTGCAGCTCATTCCAGTCGCTAGCTGCAGCGAACTGAAAAGAAGAGCGACCCAGGGATGCGTGCACTTTGGGGACCTTTGACAGAATGTGACTGGCAGAACAGGTGTTGTATGTGGAGGATGAGGGCAGCAGTAGATATCTCAGATAGGGGGGAGTGAGGCCTAAGTTCTAGAGGGGGGCAGAATTGTGTCTCCATCTATGGGAGTACAACATAACATATGAACTGTCTAAGCAGTTCCCACAATAACTGTCCGAACAGCTAGAGACTTAGCCGACATGCCCGGACCATCTTCCCTCACATCAACATGAAATTGAATTAAAGCTGCATAATTTCTCAGCTATGCAGGTCTAACAGAGAGGGGTAGGGTCAATTTGTTCAGCTCATGACTCCTGCCTCTGGAATGCCATGCCAGTGATGACACGAGGAGTGGTACTGTCCCTGTACTCCCTGTGCTCTAGTGTTATGTATTTTACAAACACAGCCCCCTCTGGTGCAGTAACAACTGGGAGGGCTTTTAAAAACAGTGGTCTGTCAAAATAAGTCCGCCCCACATTGAGCTATTACATTTTCTAACAGTAAGAGGGGAAGGATGTTACACATACTTAGTTATTCCTGAAGCAAGATTTGTAACAATCAACAGGCTCTCCATTACCCAGCGTGTAGAAAATCTGCTCCGATGTCAAATCAAAATCGCTATCCCTGACACTTGTCTGTATTTTTTTTAAGGATAACTCATAAATTATCTAAAAATATAAGTTTATACATTCATTCATTCATTGGCACGGTCTGTAAAGACGACGAGACACACCCTGGTCTCCCTCAACAAACAGAAATAACTAAATTACATACGTACTAGCTCAGGTGCATCCTGTTTCCGTTGGTCATCCTTGAGATGTTTCTACAACTTCTTTGGAGTCCACCTGTGACAAATTCAATTGATTGGACTTGATTTGGAAAGGCACACACCTGTCTATATAAAGGTCCCACAGTTGACTGTGCATATCAGAGCAAAAACCAAGCAATGAGGTTAAAGGAATTGTCAGTCAAGCTCCGACGAGACAGGATTGTGTCGAGGCACAAATCTGGGGAAGGATACCAAACCATTTCTGCAGCATTGAAGGTACCATACTGGAAGAAGTTTGGAACCACCAAGACTCTTCCTAGAGCTGGCTGTCTGGCCAAGCTGCACAATTGGGGGAGAAGGTCCTTGGTCAGGGAGGTGACTAAGAACCCAGTGGTCACTCTGACAAACCTCCAGATTTCCTTTATTGACATGGGAGAAACTTCCAGAAGGACAACCATCTCGGCAGCACTCCACCAATCAGGCCTTTATGGTAGAGTGGCCAGACTCAAGTCACTCCTCAGTAAAAGGCACGACAGTCTGCGTGGAGTTTGCCAAAAGGCACGTAAAGGACTGACTGAGAAACAAGATTCTCTGGAGGAAACCTGGGACCATCCCTACGGTGAAGCATGTCGGTGGCAGCATCATGCTTTGGGGATGTTTTTCAGCTGCAGGGACTGAGAGACTAGTCAGGATCGAGGCAAAGATGAACAGAGTAAAGTAATATATAATAATAATATAATAATAATATATGCCATTTAGCAGACGCTTTTATCCAAAGCGACTTACAGTCATGTGTGCATACATTCTACGTATGGGTGGTCCCGGGAATCGAACCCACTACCCTGGCGTTACAAGCGCCATGCTCTACCAACTGAGCTACAGAAGGACCATTTTAGATATATCCTTGATGAAAACCAGATACCCGAGAACCACTCCAATTTGCATACCGTCCCAACAGATCCACAGATGAAGCAATCTCAAACGCACTCCACACTGCCCTTTCCCACCTGGACAAAAGGAACACCTATGTGAGAATGTTGTTCATTGAACACTGAGCTGTAGTCAACACCATAGTGCCCACGAAGCTCATCACTAAGCTAAGGACCCTGGGACTAAACACATCCCTCTGCAACTGGATCCTGGACTTCCTGACAGGCTACCCCTAGGTTAAGGGTAGGCAACAACACATTTCCCACACTAATCCTCAAAACTGGGGCCCCTCAGGGGTGTGTACTTAGTCCCCTCCTGTACTCCCAGTTCTCCCATGACTGTGTGGACACAACAGTGGGAGGCCTGATCACTGACAACGATGAGATTGCCAGTTCTCTGACCTCCCTATAGGCTGTGTGGTGCCAGGACAACAACCTTTCCCTCAAACTGACCAAGACAAAGGAGCTGATTGTAGGCCCCCATGATCATCAACAGGGCTGTAGTGGAGCAGTCGAGATTTTCAAGTTCATTGGTGTCCACATCACCAAAGAAGTATCATGGTCCAAACACACCAAGAGTCGTGAAGAAGGCACGACAAATTTTTCCCCCTCAGGACACTGAAAATATTTGGCATGGGTCCCCAGATGCTCAAAAAGTTCTACAGCTGCACCGTCGAGAGCTGTTGCATTACCGCCTGGAATGGAAACTGCTGGGCATCTGACCATAAGGTGCCACAGAGGGTAGTGCAGCCCAGTACATCACTGGTGCCACGCCTCCTGCCATCCAGGACCAATATAATAGGCAATTTCAGAGTTAAGCCCATTCAATTGTCAGAGACTCCAGTCACCCAAGTCATAGACTGCTTTCTCTGCTACCGCACGGCAAGCGGTTCCAGAGCGCCACATCTAGGACCAAAAGGCTTCTTAAAAGAGCTTCTAACCCCAAGCCATAAAACTGCTGAACAATTAATCAAATGGCCACTGGACTACTTACATTGACATTGTTCATTTTTTTACTTTAGTTTATTTGGTCAATATTTTCTTAACTCTTCTTGAACTGCACTTTTGGTTAAGGGCTTGTAAGTAAGAATTTCACAGTAAGGTCTACACTTGCTGTATTCGGCGCGTGTGACAAATAGTTTGATTTGATTTACTTCAGAGCGCTCAAGACCCCAGACTCTACAAAGCTGTTATAAAGGCAAAGGGTGGCTACTTTGAAGAATCTCAAATATATTTTTGGTTACTACATGTTCCATGTGCCATTTCAGTTTGTCTTCACTATTATTCTACAATGTAGAAAATAGTAAAATAAAGAAAAACCCTTGAATGAGTAGGTGTGTCCCAACATTGACTGGTTACTGTATATAAATGTGATTTCAGTATTTTATAAATTAGAGTAAAAAAATGATATACTGATTTTTTTTGTCATTGTGGGGTATTGTGTATAGATCGATAAGGGACAAATACTACTGAATCATTTATAGAAGTAGGCTGTAACAAAATGTGGAAAATGTCAAGGGGTCTGAATACTTTCTGAAGACACCGTGTGTGTAATGTGTGATATATATTTTATACGAGTGGGCGCGAACACACACACACACACACTAATCCCGTGCACTGTCCCACAGCTCAGCACTGAAATGAAAACGCTGGGAACATTTTTGTTTGACAGAAGAGGGAGGCTTTTTGACAAGCGTGGAAACGGCTGGAATGGTGTGAACCACGGCTGTTTCCAGTGAATTGGATGTGCTCCGTTGCCATTTTCTGTAAACACCGAAAACAAAACGAGGCAATTTGATAATGTGGCTTTGGGCTGTAGTCTAGGGCGCCTTGCCAAGTAGCCTAATATTGATAGTCAATATCACTAATTAAACAGCAAGACCACATCAGTGTGCAACTCGCGGTTTGAAAAAATTGTTAATACAAACCAACATTATTTTGACAAGGCAACTACAACTTATTGTGTAAACAAAAACGTGTGTGCAAATTTGACAAACAATTTACTATAAATTGCGAAATGGAAAGCAAACAATGTGCTAGAGGAATGGAAAATAGTGCAAAGTTTGTAACTCTTACCTCTCGGTCCAACACGCGAAACCTCGCCTTGTTATTTTATCCGTAAATTTCCCGAATTGACCAAATAAATCAACATCAAGAGTCTCAATCAAAAAGCGGTTGGACTGTGTTGTGGAGTCCAAAACCCCGAAGTAGCCTATCCAGAGTTCAGTGGAGCAAATATTTCCGTTAAGTTTTTTTTTTTTTTTTTCGGCTACGGCCCAAAGTCAAGTCTCCTCGCGATTTGGAGTGGAATTCACCAGCTGACAGCGCTTCAGAGACTGTGACGTAGGTCAGACATTGTCGCGTTCAAACCAACTCGGAAATCTCAGACTTCTGACTTAAGTGCGTTCAAGAATTCCAAGTCGGGAACTCGGACATCTTTCGAAAGAGCTTCAACTTTCCCAATGACCGAGGTCATGATTTGACCAATGATATTTTCTAGGTCGCAGACGGTTATCTTCTGCCTTGTTCCACCAATCCAGTAAATGTGGATGCGGAGTTAAACTGGAGTAACGCCTTGCTAACGTTCAAAAGCGGAAGTCGTGTCACAGGCTCTCGTTCCATTTAACCTGAAAACCGGAAAATTCGGTTGTTGTGGACTCGCAAATGATATTTGTCAACAGAATATATTTTCCCTCAACTTGTTCCCTCATTGGTCCAAAAAACTACAGCACAATGAATGCATTTTTTTTTTTACTGATCTGTGCTGTGGTTGACTCACGCGAATGTCCTGTTTAGCAGACCAGTCAAAAGCTCAAAACTTAAGCAAAACAGTTGTCACTATGCTCTGAAACGTCTTAATGACCAACCAGTGGTCTTAATGCAAAACATGAGAGCATTAAAGATGTATATCAAATAATCACTTTGTCGCCTTTAGTTTACCACAGCTCTGATCTATAGCGGCTGGCACACTGGCAGTAGGATGCAGGAGGACAATCTCTTTCTCTCTCTTTACCCAATCTTCACTAAGCCAATATTTATTTATTTATTTACAAGCTACTTACATATAATGCATTCACCCGCATACCTATAACAATATTAGGCAAATCATCATCTATAAAACATTCCTCTTCTTCATTGTCAAAAATCAATCTGAATCTAACAAGGGAGCTTACGTATCCAGTTGTATTCAGCATATATTTTAACCAATATATATATATACATATATACAGTTGAAGTCGGAAGTTTACATACACTTAGGTTGTAGTCATTAAAACTTGTTTTTCAACAAGTCGGTTAGGATATCTACTTTGTGCATGACACAAGTGATTATTCCAACAATTATTTACAGACAGATTATTTCACTTATAATTCACTGTATCACAATCCAGTGGGTCAGAAGTTCACATACACTAAATTGACTGTGCCTTTAAACAGCTTGGAAAATTCCAGAAAATGATGTCATGGCTTTAGAAGCTTCTGATAGGCTAATTGACATAATTTCAGTCAATTGGAACTGTACCTGTGGATGTATTTCAAGGCCTACCTTCAAACTTAGTGTCTCTTTGCTTGACATCATGGGAAAATCAAAAGAAATCAGCAAAGACCTCAGAAAAAAAATTGTGGACCTCCACAAGTCTGGTTCATCCTTGGGAGCAATTTCCAAATGCCCAAAGGTACCACGTTCATCTGTACAAACAATAGTACGCAAGTATAAACACCATGGGACAACGCAGCCATCATACCGCTCAGGAAGGAGACACGTTCTGTCTCCTCGAGATGAACGTACTTTGGTGCGATAAGTGCAAATCAATCCCAGAACAACAGCAAAGGACCTTGAGAAGATGCTGGAGGAAACAGGTACAACAGTATCTATATCCACAGTAAAACGAGGTCGATATCGACATAACCTGAAAAGCTGCTCAGCTAGGAAGAAGCCTCTGCTCCAAAACCTCCATAAAAAAGCCAGACAGCGGTTTGCAACTGCACATGGGGACAAATATCGTACTTTTTGGAGAAATGTCCTCTGGTCTGATGAAACAAAAATAGAACTGTTTGGCCATAATGACCATTGTTATTTTTGGAAGAAAAAGGGGGAGGCTTGCAAGCCGAAGAACACCATCTCAACCATGAAGCATGTGGGTGGCAGCATCATGTTGTAGGGATGCTTTGCTGCAGGAGGGACTGGTGCACTTCACAAAATAGATGGCATCCGGGGGTTTGAAAATTATGTGGATATATTGAAGCAACATCAAGACATCAGTCAGGAAGTTAAAGCTTGGTTGCAAATGTGTCTTCCAAATGGACAATGACCCCAAGCATACTTCCAAAGCTGTGGCAAAATGGCTTAAGGACAACAAGTCAAGGTATTGGAGTGGCCATCACAAAGCCCTGACCTCAATCCTATAGAAAATGTGTGGGCAGAACTGAAAACGTGTGTATGAGCAAGGAGGCCTACAAACCTGACTCAGTTACACCACCTCTGTCAGGAGGAATGGGCCAAAATTCACCAAATTTATTGTGGAAGGCTACCCGACGCGTTTGACCCAAGTTAAACAATTTAAAGGCAATACTACCGAATACTAATAGAGTGTATGTAAACTTCTGACCAACTGGGAATATATATATATATATAGCTTTCATTTCCAAAATGGTTCAGTGTGTCTGATACTTTTTCAGTTGAAAAAGACACCAAAAGCACATCCAGTCGACTGAAACATATCCATGTTAAAAACAGTCTCATAAAAACATGAACTATGGGCATGATCCCTGAGCGTTACACTTAAGGGCTGGATTCAATCCGTATCGCGGAAGTATCTAGTAAGATCTGCATTAAAATGTAAAGGTCATTTTTGATTGAGCCGACATATGCAGCATTTACCGTGAATCTAGTATCCGAGAATGCGGGAACATTGCCTTGAAATTGAAAACAAGCTATAACGCAGATCTTCTGCAATTTCCTACTTCTGCGATAGGGATTTAATCTGGCCTTAAATCTTCTAGTAGCACCTAGGCTTCTATGCCATGGTGTTTAAAAATAACCCACTCTGACAACCCACTGTGTCTATGACCTTAGCTCACTGATAGATATGGGAAGGGGTTGTAAAAGTTAAGTTAAAACGTGACTCCTACCACAAGTATGCACACACACCCACAGCCTAAGATGTAGCACAATGTTGGACAGAGGTTAGTTCTGAGGCTTGCTCAGCATTGTTTTATTCCCGCCTTTTTTTATTCTGCCTTTTCCCGTTTGGTTGAGACGGACACAATGCACACTTCCTCTGGCTTTCTGCACCTCTTCCTGCTCAAACACACTCATTTCCACATCTTACACACACACACACACACACACACACACACACACACACACACACACACACACACACACACACACACACACACACACACACACACACACACACACACACACACACACACACACACACACACACCTCGAAACGTAAAATCATTGAAACCCATTTGTGCTCCTGCTGTGTCAGACTGAATGATATGTACCCATTGATTCTTGAAGAATATAACTTAAAAATGTCTCATGAGTTTAGTTCAACTGTCGTACCATTTCACAACCCCAAATATAAGCTTGTTTTACTTCAATGTTTATCAGCAAAGTAAACGTAAACAAACGCTATATGGCCTCAAAAGAAGCATAGCACTACATTTTGATATCATGGATGGTCATTTTTTGACAGTGGTTACATTTCTTCAGCCCCATGCCTCAGCTTTTTACCGAAACGGGGGCGGAAGTACACTTTCTTATTGTTTCAATTGCTAATTGCCACTTTAAGGCACTAAAACGTATTTAACACACACGACATCAGTGAGACCATGAGGGAGTGAGGGACAGAAGGGGTACACAGAATATCCCAGAATATTAAAGGTTAACTCTGTAAAGGGAACTTTTCCGAGGGGGACATATGTCATGTTCACGTCTTGTCGGAAACTCCAAAATTTCCGACTTGCTTACTCATTATAAAAAAGATGGAACCCGAGTTTCCCACTTGGAAAATCAACCAATAGGAAGCTCTATGCAAATAACTTAAGTTAATTTTGTTTCGGAGGTCCAGTTTCTAACATGAAGTGAACGCGGCAATAGAGAGAGAATGTTTTTTTTTAACCATTTCGGTCTGAAATCTCAATGTCAATATATACCAAGAAGAGCATAGAAAAGTAGTGGAGGACCACAACATTTCTTCCCCTTCTCTTTCTGTCTATTTCCTTTTCAGTCTCCTACTTCTTCTCAATCTCCTCCTCTTCATCTCCAGTTTTCTGCTCAACGGACAGGAGCTCCTCGCTTTTGTGACGGCATGTCATGAGGATGAGCATCATGCTGTCGTTCGTCTCGGGAAGCCGCATCTTCGTCATCCTCGACGCGAGGATGTGTAGGGGGGATGGGGGAGCGACGGTGCACCATCGGGGAGGGAGGAGGTATGTGGAGTCCAGAGGACTGGTGGGAGAGGGGGTTGGGGGTGAGAGAGAGAGAGGAGAGAACGAAAATTGATTTGATGTTTAATCCACCCACAGACAGAGAGAGAGAGAGAGAGAGAGAGAGAGAGAGAGAGAGAGAGAGAGAGAGAGAGAGAGAGAGAGAGGGAGGGTGTGAGAAGGGAGAGAAGGGACAGACACAGAGGCAGCTGTTTATGACACTAGGTGTGTGCATGTAAATGCATGCGTGTACTATTTACCTCAGTCTCAGTAGGTTTGTAGCCCTCTTTCAGCTTGGCAAAGGTGCCCTTAATGCCTGCCTGCTCTGTAACCACCAGGGCTGCTTTCAACAGCTTGGGGGTCTCTGGCCTGTCTGGGATCACCTCGGCAGTCTCCTTCACCTCTGCCTTTTCCTCTGGCTTCTTATTCTTAGTCAGCATTTTCCTAGAAAGGGAGAGAGGTAGGGAAAAGTTGTGGTCAGGTCAGTCAGACTGAAGTGAACTGTTTAGATATTTAGGTCTCACTGTGCATATACACTGTGTACATAGATGCATTTTGTGGGCTTGAAACATTTAGGCACACACACACACACACATATACACACACACATATACACACACACACTGCACCGCCCTGTCCTCACTCATGAGGTAAATTGATGCCACGGATGAGTTAGAGTAGGTCATGAGACTGTCTGTTTATCCGGATGTGATTCCCTCTGAACTTCTGCCTGCCTCTCACTTAAACCAATAATAATTCATCAGGAGCTCAAACTCCTCTTAAACGTTGGCCGTGCGTCTGTTCCCCCCGCCCCCTGCCAGCAAGCTGTCCAATTCAAGGACATATATGGGTTATACGCCAAACAAACACTAAACACATGCTTCATGCTTAGGGACACGCTAGAGGCAAGCTAGAGGTATAGCATGCACATTGTTTCACGCATGAGCGCTGAAACAGGTTCATTGGGATTGTGTACAATGTACAGCCCTTAGATATTCCAAAACATGATACTGTATATGAGGAAAAGATTTGGACCAGGGATTAAGGGGGAGCTCTCACCTGATTTCTCCAAACACAGAGCCGGCCCTGATTGTTACAAACACAGTTTTCAAATCAGGTCGTCCCACCACCTGAACCGCCCCCTGCTTGATGATATACATCTCCCTGCCGATCTCACCCTGCCCACATGGGACACACAGCACATTATAGCAGGTCATAGCAAACACGCACAGGTGCAATTAGAGGTATCGTTTACAAAGGGAGAATGGACCATGTGCAAGTGATTTAGGCTAAGCTTGGGGTAAAGCTGTGATGGGAGGGTGAGGGCATCACTCCACAGGCCTACCTTTTTACAGACAAAGTCCCCAGGCAGGTATACCACAGACTCGAGCCTCATCAACATGTCAAATATCATCTGTCTGTCACAGCGGGGGGCAGATATAGAGGCAGGGAATAGAGAGACATGAAAGAGGGAGTTTAGTACAATTGGAGAAATAAAAAAAACACGAGAGAGAGAGAGAAGAAAGAGTACAGTATGTATTATTGAAGATTTGACAAAGATGAGGGCTGCAATGTCTGAGTGTCTGCATTAGACTCCTAACCTCCCCTTACCTGAAACAGGGCCACTTTATTGACAATGTAGTAGTGAACATCCACAGCCATGTCCACCCTCATCTTATCTGGCAGCTGGATCAACAGCTCCTGCTCCTCTGTAGGGAGAGAGAGAGACAGCGAGAGAGAGATAAAGGTAAGGAGGGAGACAGATGGACAGAGAGAAGGAGAGAGATAGGGGGATGGTGAGTGAGCAGCTAGGCCCATAACAGAAACAGCCTCTTTGTAACGTTTTCACATGCAGCACTTTCACAACATTTAGCCAATGTTCCTCACCCAGCATGCCCTGTATCTTCCAGGTGTAGTCGTGCCAGGTCTTCACTCGGTTCTGGACCTCTTTGGGGATGTGGTAGGAGGTCATGTACTTGATGATGTTGTCCATGCAGGCCCGGTAGTAGTTCTGTCCTGCTGTGGCAGCCCCCGCCACATCTCTCATCTGGTACAACAGCAGAACAACAGGCCTTATGTTCAGTAGGCATGAAACGGAAGAAAATGCTCAGAAACAAGAACATACCAGCCATCAAGAAACGCCTTTTTTTTTTCATTTTCTGTTGAAAAAAGTTTTGCTACAGCGTGCCTTAATGAACCTACCTGACCCATCCTGATGGAGAAAGCAAAGACACCAACAAAGTAGTTGACGAGCTGGAATGTGATCTCGAACACGGTGGTGGGGTCCGGGAGACCACCGATTGTGATCACGGTCTTTACAGCAAAGTAGTAACACCGGATATAACTGGGCACACAGACAGACAGAGGTAGAGTATACACACAGATGTCAGACAAATACATGCACACACACATCTGGGATAAATACACATTTTAAAGGAGATAGCAGAAGAGGACTTTGAAAAAGCTGTTTTGTATTGTGGTAATGTGGTTGGAATGAGGTTTTTGGCTGTTTAGTGACTGTGTAGCGGTATTCTCCTCACCTGTTCCCTCTGCCGTCGTAGACCCACTTAGTGGACCCCAGCCCCTCATAGTCAGAACCCCAATAGAACAGACAGGTGTTGAGGTGGAGAGAATACAACAATTAGGAAGTGGTCAGGATCCCTCTGAGAGGGGGAGAGAGCGAGAGGAGGGGGAATGAGAAAAAGTTATTTGAGCTCAGTAAGGGCTACAGCACCCTCTGCTGGCTAAATATGCATATTGTGTTTTGAGTGTGTTGGCTTAGTTTTCTCTGCTGAGTGTTTACGTGCTGAGAGAATGTCCTGTGTAGAGTATGTATGTGTGGTTGATGATCAAAATGTGTTCTATGTGTCCCTCTCTGGTACCTGTAGATGTAGGCTTTCTTCATGACTGCTTCCAAACGGTCGCTGAACTCAAAGAAAGCCATGTACTGAAACAGAGAGAGAGAGACAACAGAGAGGCATCAATAATCAAACACTAATCACTAAGATCTAAGCACTACAAAGAATGTATGTGTATGTGTGTGTACCTTCAGTAGGCGGGGGAATCTGAGGAGGGAGTTAACTCCAGTAAAGTTGTAAAATATCTCCATGGGGAACATACTGATTACAATCCATCTGAAAGACAAATAATTCTATAACAAACCAACACTCCTCACGTCCATCTTAGAAATATAGAGTTACTTATCTACTAGCCTAGTCAACAAGGAGAAACAGTGGAGCTTCAGCCTCACCTTGAATTCGCTCTGTTGTCATGTAGCTGTCTCTCGTGTCCTTTTTGTCACTCTGTAGGAAAATAGAAGAAATTAGAACATAATTGTGTTCCTTGTATTTATAAATATGTACATGTATGTGTGTTTTAGATTTTTTTGGGGGACTCTGTGTGTATGACTGTCTGTGTTGGCATACGTTTTCTAGTAATACTTGCCATAGAGGGCCTGTTTGTGTGAGGGCCTGTTTGTGTATATGTGAATCTCTGCATACGCATGTGCATATGTGGTTGCCTACAGGATACACAAGTATCCAGATCCCCTTACCACAATATCTCCTCTGCGTACAAACTCCAGGCGGGGCTGAAAGACCAGGATGTCGTTGATGTAAACAAGGTCACAGGTGTAGTCCATTAACAGCCACCAGTAGATGTTGTCTGCAGTCTGGTAGAGGAAGACCCGGCGCACAGGGATCAGCCACACGTTCCAGTTCCACGCCATCATCACAAAGAACAGCCACACCACGTAGACCAGGTCTACAGGGAGACAATAGGCACAAACAGAGCAGAGCAGAGTCAACTACAACGTGAATATAAAAACTCAGAGGGGGATAAAAGGCATATTATGATTTCATTACATTAGTATCAGGGCCGAAGATCAGGTTGGTAAAGATAGTTCATATTTTATTGTCAAGATCCAGTTGTGATATGAGACTGTAACAGGCGCACTCATTCGCCAGTTGGTCATGTCGGGAAAAGTATTGTGTTGTATAGGAATGTATAATGGTACAGGGGTATATGGTAGTCAAGGTCACAGGTGTAGTCCATTAACAGTATCCTGGATACTGATTGGCTGAAAGCCGTGCTATATTATATTGTATTCCACGGGTATGACGGCAAATTATTTGTTTACCGTTCTAATTATGTTCATAATTGCGAAAAGGCACTTCTTGGGTTTGTAGCATATGGCTAATATACCACGGCTAAGGGCTGTATGCAGGCAATCTGCGTTGCGTCGTGCCTAAGAACAGTCCTTAAATGTGGTATATTGGCAATACACCACACCCCCTAGTGCCTCATTGCTTAAATAAAAAAATACTTGTTCATTGTATAATTACAGTGCCTTGCGAAAGTATTCTGCCCCCTTGGCATTTTTCCTATTTTGTTTCCTTTCAAACTGGAATTAAAATAGATTTTGTGGGGGTTTGTATCATTTGATTTACACAACATGCCTACCACTTTGAAGATGCAAAACATATTTTTTATTGTGAAACAAACAAGAAATAAGACAAAAAAATCGAAAACTTGAGCATGCATAACTATTCACCCCCCAAAAGTCAATACTTTGTAGAGACACAATTTGCAGCAATAACAGCTACAAGTCTCTTGGGATATGTCTCTATAAGCTTGGCACATGTAGCCACTGGGATTTTTGCCCATTCTTCAAGGCAAAACTCCCAGTCCCTGCCGATGAAAAACATCTCCACACCACCATGCTTCACTGTGGGGATGCTGTTCTCGGGGTGATGAGAGGTGTTGGGTTTGTGCCAGACATAGTGCTTGCCTTGATGGCCAAAAAGCTCAATTTCAGTCTCATCTGACCAGAGTACCTTCTTCCATATGTTTGGGGAGTCTCCCACATGCCTTTTGGCGAACACAAAACATGTTTGTTATTTTTGTCTTTAAGCTATGGCTTTTTTTCTGCCCACCTCCATAAAGCCCAGCTCTGTAGAGTGTACGGCTTAATGTGGTCCGATAGACAGATACTCCTATCTCCCCTGTGGAGCTTTGCAGCTCCTTCAGGGTTATCTTTGGTCTCTTTGTTGCCTCTCTGATTAATGCCCTCCTTGCCTGGTCCGTGAGTTTTGGTGGGCGGCTCTCTCTTGGCAGGTTTGTTGTGGTGCCATATTCTTAAATTTTTTTAATGATGGATTTAATGGTGCTCAGTAGGATGTTAAATGTTTCTGATATTTTTCATAACCCATCCCTGATCTGTACTTCTCCACAACTTTGTCCCTGTCCTGTTTAGAGAGCTCCTTGGTCGTCATGGTGCCGCTGGCTGGGTTAGTGGTGTTGCAGACGCTGGGGCCTTCCAGAACAGGTGTATATATACTGAGATCATGTGACCGTTCATGTGACACTTAGATTGCACACAGGTGAACTTTATTTAATGAATTATGTGACTTCTGAAGGTAATTGGTTGCAGCAGATCTTATTTAGGGGCTTCGTAGCAAAGGGGGTGAATACATATGCATGCACCACTTTCCTTTGTAATTCTATTTTTATTTTTTTTAACAAGTTATTTTTTTCATTTCACTACACCATTCTGGACTATTTTGTGAATGTCCATTACATGACATTTAAATTACAGGTTGTAATGCAACAAAATATGAAAAATGGCAAGGGGGGTGAATACTTTTGCAAGGCACTGCAACTTTAAACATCAAATCAAATCAAATTTATTTATATAGCCCTTCGTACATCCGCTGATATCTCAAAGTGCTGTACAGAAACCCAGCCTAAAACCCCAAACAGCAAGCAATGCAGGCGTAGAAGCACGGTGGCTAGGAAAAACTCCCTAGAAAGGCCAAAACCTAGGAAGAAACCTAGAGAGGAACCAGGCTGTGTGGGGTGGCCAGTCCTCTTCTGGCTGTGCCGGGTGGAGATTATAACAGAACATGGCCAAGATGTTCAAATGTTCATAAATGACCAGCATGGTCGAATAATAATAAGGCAGAACAGTTGAAACTGGAGCAGCAGCACAGTCAGGTGGACTGGGGACAGCAAGGAGTCATCATGTCAGGTAGTCCTGGGAGCACGGTCCTAGGGCTCAGGTCCTCCGAGAGAGAGAAAGAAAGAGAGAATTAGAGAGAGCATATGTGGGGTGGCCAGTCCTCTTCTGGCTGTGCCGGGTGGAGATTATAACAGAACATGGCCAAGATGTTCAAATGTTCATAAATGACCAGCATGGTCGAATAATAGTAAGGCAGAACAGTTGAAACAGAACAGTTGAAACATCTGCTATCTGAGCAGCTAACCGATCGCTGCAGCTGTACATAGTCCATTGGTGTATATAGCCCACCCAATTTACCTACCTCATCCCCATACTGTTTTTATTTATTTACTTTTCTGCTCTTTTGCACACCAGTATCTCTACCTGCACATGCCCATTTGATCATGTATCACTCCAGTGTTAATCTGCTAAATTGTAGTTATTCACCTACCTCCTCATGCCTTTTGCACACAATGTATATAGACTCTTTAAAAAAAAATTATACTGTGATATTGACTTGTTAATTGTTTACTCCATGTGTAACTCTGTGTTGTTGTCTGTTCACACTGCTATGCTTTATCTTGGCCAGGTCGCAGTTGTAAATGAGAACTTGTTCTCAACTAGCCTACCTGCTTAAATAAAGGTGAAATAAAAAATAAAAAAATAAAATAAATAAATGTTGATAACCAGTTTATAATAGCAGTAATGCACCTCAGTCATTTGTGGTATATGGCCAATATACCACGGCTAAGGGGTGTACCAAGGCACTCATTGCGATGAGCATAAGAACAGCCCTTTGCCGTGGAATATTGGCCATACACAGTAACACACCTCCTCGGGCCTGAGTGCTTAAGTATAATATGTTATAACTCACCAGTATAGATGCTGGATGGGAAACGATAGTCCACTATGGGTTGAAGCCAACTAGGAAGTGGGAGCATTTTGTGAAGTTTGAGGATTTTGATACAAGTCCCAGTACTCCTCCGCCTCTTCCTCCTCCACCGGGCCTGGGATGTCCTTCATATCCTGTTCTGGGGGCAGGGGAGGAGGGGGTGCCTTGGCTGGGGCTGGGAGTCAAAAGTTATAGGTTATGTGAAAAAGGATGTGGGTCAGGCTTGCATTTGTGTATTTTAGAAAATCGTATGGCAATTGTCTATTTTGCTTGTTTTAAGGTCAAGGGTCAGGGTCACAAGTTAAAGGTCATGTTTAGTGGTAACCTACAGGCTTGGGGGCTGTCTTCCTCAGAGTCATCAGGGTCCATCAGTTTTTCCTTCTTGTGGACCGTCCTCGCCTTAAACAACTTGACCAATGTAGTCACTCCCTCTTGGATATTCACACTGCCATAGCTGGCCACTGATGCTGGACGATCCCTGCAGTATATGCCATCATCAGTGAGTGAGCGAGTGTGTGTGTGTGCAAGTGTAAATGCGTGTTTGCATCACAGGAGTTTGGTGGCACCTTAATTGGGGAGGACGGGGCTCATAGTAATGGTATCAAATACATCAAATGCGTGGCTTCCATAACGAGGGGTGGCAGGTAGCCTAGTGGTTAGAGTGTTGGTCCAGTGAACTGCAAGATTGGTGGATTGAATCCCTGAGCTGACAAGGTAAAAATTGTTCTGCCCCTGAACAAGGTAATTAACCCACTGTTCCTAGGCTGTCATTGTAAATAATAATTTGTTCTTAACTGACTTGCCTAGTTAAATAAAGATGCAAATATATATGATTGATTCCAGCCATTGTTAAGAGCTGTCCTCTGCTCAGCAG
Organism: Oncorhynchus keta; assembly: GCF_023373465.1. Lineage (NCBI taxonomy): Eukaryota > Metazoa > Chordata > Actinopteri > Salmoniformes > Salmonidae > Oncorhynchus > Oncorhynchus keta. The sequence goes on along the minus strand of NC_068434.1, from coordinate 56,582,540 downwards.
CCTCCACTGGTTTTGCATGCATGTTGTGCATTTGCCTGTGTGGCATCACTCACTCATCTTCCACAGTCAGGAGGCCGGTCTGCATCTCCAAATCATCAACAACACAAACATCATCCTCTTCAGCACTTCTCTCTTCTACCAGGAGGAGCAAAGCCCCTGAGGGGAAGGCGAAACAAGGTTAGGCAATAGGAGACAAAGACAAAAGGGCAGAATAGCTGCACAAACAAAGCTGCCATAACTTACTCTGTAGCCACAGCTTTGCTGAATGTGTGAGAAAAAGAAAGAGAGTAATATTAGGGTCATCCTAGGAAAATCACTACAGAGCAAGTCTGTGCAGCTAGACTCAGCAAAAAAAGAAACGTCCCTTTTTCAGGACACTGTCTTTCAAATATAATTTGTAAAAATCAAAATAACTTCACAGATCTTCATTGTAAAGGGTTTAAACACGGTTTCCTATGCTTGCTCAATGAACTATAAACAATTAATGAACAAGCACCTGTGGAACGGTCGTCACGACACTAACAGCTTACAGACGGTATGCAATTAAGGTCACAGTTATGAAAATGTAGGACACTAAAAGAGGCCTTTCTACTGACTCTGGAAAACACACAAAAGAAACATTCCAGAACTCTCTGAGGAATCCCTGACAGATTATTCTAGAACTGTAGAAAAGTCACTCAAGAGCGTTCTGTTGATACACACCAACAACCCAGAACTATCAGATTACAAATTCTAGAAACAACACTTGAAAGTGTTCTAGAACTTTTGTAGGAAGACGAAGACATTATAGAAACCAAGGGGTTTTCTTAGCCCAGGGATAACTTGGGTACAACAGTAACGAGGCTATTATCAATTAACAGGTGACTTCTTCATGAGGCTGGTTGGGAGATCGCCATGGGTGTCCAGAGCGGGGGGGACGACGACGACTGTGTTTTGATTTGTTTGGCACTTTTTTGGTTGCTACATGATTCCATATTTGTTATTTCATAGTTTTGATGTCTTCCCTATTATTCTATAATGTAGAAAACGTTAAAAAAAAATAAAGAGGCTATTGTCATTGATGTGGCACAACACGACACAGCATTGCACGACCCAGAACAGAACAGCACGGCACAGGACATTTCGCCCTTTAGAGGGTTCGGTTCACCTTAGCAGTGGGTGGATGGCTGCTGCTCTTCCCGATGAAGCAGGGGGGAATGTAGAGAGCATGATGGGAGAGATGTGGAGGTCGGGGGTCAAGGGGTGAGGATGGGGTCTGGATGGGGTCGGGAAGTCTCAGGATAGGTGAAACTTGATTTGGTGCTCTGAGGAGAAGGGTGATCTAATTTGACACTCATTTTATGAATCTAACTCCAGGTCTGCAGGGAGGGGAAGGCGTTGGAACAGAGGAAGGGAGTGCTACTCCTTGGAGGCATCCGCCTGGGGTTGGGGTTGGGACACTGTGTTTGGGTTAAGTCTGTTGAGGATAATTTGGCAGTACTGTTGTGCCTGCTTGGGTAGCTTGGATATGTCATGTTTTAGCAGGGTTAGCTTTTCTGTCAGGGCGAGCATGGATAGTTTTGGAGGGGTCAGGTTGTCATAGCATAGCAACTGGGTGAGACTGTCGAGGCACTGGCAGACGTGGGGTATATGCACAAGCAGGCTCTTGATTGGAGAGCAACTGGAGGGCACTGGGTGGAGACACCGTCAGACAGCCAATCAGATCAAAACAATCGAGCAAAACTGGAAGTCATGATAAGATCGAAAATGTTAGAGTAGTAGTTATTAGTAGTAGTTTTAATGTCTGGTAGTTGTGCCGTTATATAAACTATAAATACAAAAGTATGTGGCCACCCTTTCAAATTATTCGATTCGGCTCTTTCAGCCATACCCGTTGTTGACAGGTGTATAAAATCAAGCACACAGCCATGTCATTTTAAGATTCATAGACAAACATTGGCATTAGAATGGCCTTAATAAAGAGCTTAGTGACCTTCAACGTGGCACCATCATACAGTAGGATGTCACCTTTCCAACAATTCAGTTCGTCAGATTTCTGCCCTGCTCGAGCTGCCCCGGTCAACTGTCAACTATTATGAAATGGAAATGTCTAGGAGCAATAACAGCTCAACCGCAAAGTTTTAGGCAACACAAGCTCTGTGAGCTTCGGTTGCAACACTCACTACCGAGTTCCAAACGGCCTCTGGAAGCAACGTCAGCACAGGAGAACTGTTCGTCGGGAGCTTAATGAATTGGGTTTCCATGGCCGAGCAGCCTCACACAAGCCTAATATCACCATGTGCAATGCCAAGCATCGCCTGGAGTGGTGTAAAGCTCACCGCCATTGGACTCCGTAGCAGTGGAAATGCGTTCTCTGGAGTGATGTATCACGCTTCACCATCTGGCATGCCAGGAGAACGCTACCTGCCCCAATGCATAGTGCCAACTGTAAAGTTTGGTGGAGGAGGAATAATGGTTTGGGCTGTTTTTCATTGTTCGAGCTTAGTTCCGGTGAAGACAATTTTTTGCGCTACAGCATACAATGACATTCTATACGATTCTTTGCTTCCAACAATGTGGCAACATTTTTGGGAAGGCTTTTTCCTGTTTCAGCATGACATTGCCCCCGTGCACAAAGCGAAGTCAATACAGAAATTATTTGTTGAGATTGGTGTGGAAGAACTTGACAGGCATGTACAGAGTCCTGACCTCAACCCCATCGAATACCTTTGGAATAAATTACAACGCAGACTGTGAGCCAGACCTAATCGCCCAACATCAGTGCCCGACCTCACTAATGCTCTTGTGGCTAAATGGAAGCAAGTCCCTGCAGCAATGTTCCAACATCTAGTGGAAATCTGGGGTTGAGGTCAAGCCCCATATACTAGTCACTACTGCGACCTGTATGCTCTCGTTGGCTGGCCCTCGATACATATTTGTTGTCAGACCCACTGGCTCCAGGTCATCTATAAGTCTTTTCTAGGTAAAGCCCTGCCTTATCTCAGCTCACTGGTCACCATAGCAACACCCACCCATAGCACAGACTCGAGCAGGTATATTTCACTGCTCATCCACAAAGCCAACACCCCATTTGGCTGCCTTTCCTTCCAGTTCTCTGCTGCCAATGACTGGAAAGAATTGCAAAAATCACTGAAGCTGGAGACTTCTATCTCCCTCTCTAACTTTAAGCATCAGCTGTCAGAGCAGCTTACCAATCACTGTACCTGTACACAGCCCATCTGTAAATAGTACACCCAACTACGTCATCCCCATATTGTTATTTTTTTGGTTGTTGCTCTTTTGCACCCCAGTATCTCTTCTTGCACATCATCATCTGCACATCTATCACTCCAGTGTTAATGCTAAATTGTAATTATTTTGCCACTATGGCCTATTTATTGCCTTACCTCCATAATCGTACTACATCATACTACAATTGTACACACTGAACATAGATTTTTCTATTGTGTTATTGACTGTACGTTTGTTTAGCCCATGTGTAACTCTGTGTTGTTGTTTTTGTCGCACTGCTTTGCTTTATCTTGGCCAGGTAGCAGTTGTAAATGAGAACTTGTTCTCAACTGGCCTACCTGGATAAATAAAGGTGAAATAAAATAAATAAATAACAAGCCTTCCCAGAAGAGTCGAGACTTATAGCAGCAAAGGGGAGACCAACTCCATATTAGTGGCCATGATTTTTGGAATGAGATGTTCGATGAGCAGGTGTCCATAAACGTTTGTCCATGTAGCATATGTGCACTACTGTTCAGCATTGATGAATATTCTCATATTACATGAAGCAGGAAGACTCACCTTCACACCCTCCTTCGTTGACACCTTCCTCTTCCTGTAATGAGAGCAGTGAACAGATAAAAACTATTCTCCAAAGTAATAGCATTGGTAACACACATGTAACTACAGTGTAATAACAAGGTTACCTGTTGACAGTTAAAATGTTCCCTACCTGAGGAGTGGCAGTAGGCGGAGCCTTCTGGGTGGCTGGTTCTGGCTGGTCGGTCAATGCTGGGGCCTATGTCGCTGGGGGAGACTGTTTCTTTGTCGGTTCTGGCTCTGGTTCTGGCTCTGGTTCAGGGGAAGACTCTCTGGGGGTAGACACTGGGAGGCTTGGATCGACTGGCTCTGCCTCTGCCTTAACCTCGGGCAACACCTCAGCTGGACATACATCCACCAGGCACCTGGAGAGGGAGTGTGGTCCAATCAGTGCAGCTTTACTGTGTGAGATAGCCAATAGGAGTAGCGTTAAAACACTGAGAGAACCTATCAATACAGTCTTAGTGCTGGAAGTGAAGCAGAGAAAATAATCAGGACAAACACATCCACCTAGCTCTGGTTCAGGGCGTTAGAGCTGCTTGCTAGAAGGATCAGCGTTAACATAGGCATATGCACTCTGGGCATCCAGAGTAAGAAAATGTCTCACAATTGCAGATAATTAATTCTCCACTGGTAAGGAAATGATTTATATCTGTCACTGAAACAGATACAGCCATAACTCAACAACAATGTCGACAGATTGTTCCCTGTTACACAACTCACTCTGAACCCATTGGAAAATCTCTCTGAAGTTCTCTAAAGCCTATGTGGTCTCCTTCTTCAGTGACGGTTTGCCACTTAATTGTAAATTAAGTGTAATATACAGTGCGCGGTCTCACCTTCACAACAAATAATCCTCAACTCTAAATCCTGGAGATTAACGGTTGGTTTGGAGGAAAAACGTCTGAGTTTGATATGAACTATGACTGCCAAGACAATCATAAACTCAGGATAAATTGTCAAGACAACCATCGACAACAAGATGAGACAGATACGAATGGAAGGATTTAGAACAATGTTGCCATAGCAGCATTGAATTATCAAGATAATATTTGTCAATCGGGAGTGTGAGGATGGATACTGGGGAGAGCATTATACTTCCGTGTTGTTTTTGAATTGGTCTGTTTGACATTGGGTTAGATCTCAACTATGTTTACATGAATGAAACAATTGTTTTGTGTAGAAAAAAAGGACAAAATTAAACATATCCCAGACTAGTCATCCTTAGCCTCGCTGTCGACCCTCCAATGAGAATCCAGTATCTGGCTCGCGAGACTAAGTCATTCTTAATGGTCTAAATTTGATTTTAGAACCTACCTTTTCAGGTTCGCTCTGATTCAATGAGGGATTGGTGGCACAAGACAATACAAGAGACATGTCCGACTGAAGCTGTAATAGTGTAAACAATATTGTACATACAGTGCCTTCAGAAAGTATTCACACCCCTTGACTTTTTCAATTTATTTTGTGTTACAGCCTGAATTCAAAATATATTAAATGAGATTTTGTGTCACTGGCCTAAACACAATACCCCATAATGTCAAAGTGGAATTATGTTTTAAATTTTTTTTTATTTTTTACAAATTAATAAAAAATGAAAAGCTGAAATGTCTAGCGACAATAACAGTATAACCTGTTTGTTAACTAATTTCAGGAGTAAAACATTTCTACTAAGCTAACATATGGAATATATTTTGAATCTTAGGACCCCTTCATATAAATATATATATTTTATTACAAATTATTTGAAAAAATATTGAATTTGGCCTTTACTACTATAGCTCATAGAAAAGCATTGAATACACATTCATAAATGGCAAAAAAGATAGTAATTTTTTTATGATAATGGATAAGGTTTTGAAGTGTCTGTCCTACATCTAGGAGATATAAGAAAGCTCAGGAAATATTTAATATTTTTGGGATACATATACTGTATAACAGCTTATTTTGGTTGGCACAAAGCTACCTTCCATTCCTTTGTTTGTGTTACCTTCATTCGAGTCCTGAGACACTTGTGGGCATCATAGAGCATAAACGGAGCATCGTGTTCATGAGAGTTTCCCCTTTCCACAGTGGTGTCATATTAGTTTGTAGCCCAAACGGTTCAGATTTGGCACATCACCATAACAGACTTCAAATGTGTCCCTTCATATTTCCAAGCATGGTGGTGGCTGCATCATGTTATGGGTATGATTGTCATCGGCAAGGACTAGGGATTTTTTTTGTGAAAAGAAACAGAATAGAGCTAAGCACAGGCACAATCCTAGAGGAAAACCATGTTAAGTCTGCTTTCCAACAGACATTGGGAGACAAAGTCTCCTTTCAGCAGGACAATAAACTAAAACACAAGGCCAAATATACACTAAAGTTGCTTACCAAGACGACATTGAATGTTCCTGAGTGGCCTAGTTACGGTTTTGACTTAAATCGACTTGAAAATGGCTGTCTAGCAATGATCAACAACCAACTTGACAGAGCTTGAAGAATTTTAAAAAGAATAATGTGCTTCAACGTATGAATGGTGCCAGGTTTCCTCCAGACGTGAGGCCAAAGAGTTCAATCTTGGTTTCATCAGACCAGAGAATCTTGTTTCTCATGGTTTGAGAGTCCTTCAGGTGCCTTTTGGCAAGCTCCAAGCGGACCATCATGTGCCTTTTACTGAGGAGTGGCTTCCGCCTGGCCACTCTACCATAAAGACCTGATTGGTGGAGTGCTGCAGAGATGGTTGTCCTTCTGGAAGGTTCTCCCATCTCCACAGGGGAACTCTGGAGCTATGTCAGAATGACCATAGGGTTCTTGATCATCTCCCTGACCAAGGCCCTTCTCCCCCGATTGATCAGTTTCTAGGAAGAGCTCTAGGAAGAGTCTTGGTGGTTCCAAACTTCTTCCATTTAAGAATGATGGAGGCCACTGTGTTCTTGGGGACCTACAATGCTGCAGAAATGTTTTGGTACCCTTCCCCAGATCTGTGCCTCGACACAATCCTGTCTCAGTGCTCAACAGACAATTCCTTCGACCACATGGTTTGGTTTTTGCTCTGACATTCACTGTCAACTGTGGTCCTTATATAGACAAGTCTGTGCCTTTCCAAATCATGTCCAATTAATTGAATTTAGCACAGGTAGACTCTAATAAAGTTGTAGAAAAATCTCAAGGATGATCAATGGAAAGAGGATGCACCTGAGCTTAATTTCTAGTCTCTTAGCTAACGGTCTGAATACTTACGTAAATAAGGTATTTCTGGTTTTATTTTTAATAAATGAGCAAAGTCGTCAAAACAACTGTTTTCTCTTCGTCATTATGGGGCATTATGTGTAGATTGATGAGGAAAAAATGTATTTAATCAAATTTAGAAGATAATAAAATGTGGAAAAGGGGAAGGGGTCTGAATACTTTCCGAATGCACTGTACATGCAGGCAGGGTAAAGTGGTAGAAAATAATGTGTGTTTGAGTGTGCGTGTGTGTGTGTGTGTGTATTGTTTAAATGTGTGAGGGATTTGTGTGGGAGTGGCAGTGTAGTGTGTGTGAGTGAGTGTGCATATAAAGTCTAGGTTGCGAAGGGTCCGCGCAAGATAGTTTGGGTACCATGAGTTGACTATTTAGCAGTCTGGCTATTTAGCAGTCTTATGGCTTGGGGGTAGAAGTTGTCTCGGAGCCTGTTTGTCCGAGAGCCGATGCTCTGGTAGTATTTGCCGGACGGTAGCAGGGTGAACAGTCTATGAATTGGATGGCTGGAGTCCTTGGCAATTTTTCAGGTGTTCCTCTGACACCGCCTGATATAGAGGTCCTGGATAGCAGGGAGCTCAGCCCCAGTGATGTACCGGGCTGTCCGCATCACCCTATGTAGAGCTTTACGGTCAAGGTGGTGCAATTGCCATACCAAGCGGTTATGTAGCCAGTCAAGATGTTCTCGATGGTGCAGCTGTAGAACTTTTTGGTGTAGCCTAATCACGAGGCATGCCTACAGTTGGGGTCACTCTGCAAATCTGTCAGTGAACATCATACAACGAAAACAGGTATTTCGCAGTATTTAAAATTACAATCCTGGGAAAACACAGATTGGAAAGCAAATGACTCCTGCTGAAAAGAGAAGACGAATCTGCCTGTAGGCTACTAAATATGTCATCAACTTCCAACCAGGCCCATTGAGCGACCAGTATTGTTTTACAAAGTAAAACCAGATAGATGTTTTTGACATGGGCATCAGCCATCACCGGTGAGTGAGCTGCGGGTGAGTCAGTGAAACTGGAAAGCTTTTTTAGGACTATAATTTCTCCTAATATTGTACAATATTTATATCTCCACTCACCTAGGCTATTGATCGATTCAAGACACGGCCTAAATGTTTCATCTCAGATTCTCTGTTTGCCAGTGTCAAAGTAGTCATTTAGATCATCCGCTATATAGAATCCATCCCAGGACCTCCACATCCGGCTTCCTCACTAATTTGCACGTGCGCACGTGCGCACACGCACACACACACACACACACACACACACACACACACACACACACACACACACACACACACACACACACACACACACACACACACACACACACACACACACACACACACACACACACACACACACACACACACACACACACACACACACACACACACACACAGTGGTTCTGTACCTGTACCTGTTTGGTGGCGGGGGGAAGGATAAGGATGAACAGAGAACAGAGTCACAAACGGCACTGTGAGATTGAACTTAACACGATCTTGCAGTAACTTTCACACAAATCTGTAGTGGATCTTACCTCAGTGTTGGCTCTGCCTAGCCGGCGTGTCCCAGCAGGCTGGGGAAGAGAATTAGCAGAACCATGGGTGATCCATGTCAACACTCCAGCCTCACCACTACACAGAGACGGAGAGAGGGGGTTGGTAAAACAGTTGAAGACAACACAAAACATGAAATTACATAGACTGACCAAGTGAATCGAGGTGAAAGCTATGATTCCTTATTGACGTCACTTGTTAAATCCAGTGTAGATTAAGGGGAGGAGAGATTATTACAGAAGGATTGAGCCTTGAGACAATTGAGACATGGATTGTTTATGTGTGCCATTCAGAGGGTGAATTGGCGAGACGAAATATTTATGTGCCTTTGAACGGGGTATGGTAGTAGTTGCCACCAGTTTGTTTCAAGAACTGCAACGCTGCTGCGTTTTTCACGCTCAACAGATTCCCGTGTGTATCAAGAATGGTCCACCACCCAATGGACATCCAGCCAACTTGACACAACTGTGGGAAGCTTTGGAGTCAACATGGGTCCGCATCCCTATGGAAAGCTTTCTACACCTTGTAGAATCCATGCTCTGACAAGTTGAGGCTACTCTGAGGCTAAAAGGGAGGGGTGCTGACATTATGTGGCATTTGTGTTTGTGCACCCCTGAAAATTCATATCTTGAAATTCATAACATTGTCATGACTGACCACGAGTATCCTAATAAGACAGAGCAGGTTTGCAACGAATAACTTCAATCGGACCCCCTTTCCCCCCGTAGAGGGGGGAGGAAAGAACTAGTGGGGATTGACACTCACATCCTGTTGTAAATCAAGGGAGGAGATCCAGGCCCGTGCTTGCCAAATTCACCAAAGGAATGTGTTTTGTCTCAACAGACCTTTTCCCGCTGAAACTCTAACATGTTAGAAAGCGAATACCGGAACAATATTTTGAACATAGGACTTGGGGAATGGTCAGAGGCGGTACATAGAACACTAATGTAATTTAGCTTGTTATCATAAAGCCTCGGCACCTACATACAGCTGAGTGACTCACTCATTCATGGCTTTGGATCAAAATATACAAGTACCAACATTCTTTCTGATAGTCTATAAGTGAAAAATAGAAAATAGAAGTGATTATAAAAAGTCAAGACTCTACAAGTGGTCGCTAGTTTTGGTCTCAAATAAGCACGGTCTGTGAAGAGCGTTTAAAACCTCTTGTCCCAACCTCAGGACGGTTGAGCTAAGGTGCGCTAATGTGATTAGCATGATGTTGTACGTAACAAGAACATTTCCCAGGTCATAGACATATTCGATATTGGCAGAAAGCTTACATTCTTGCTCTACTTTCCGGCTACCCGGATAAAGCACTAAATAAACTTCAGTTAGTGCTAAATACGGCTGCTAGAATCCTGACTAGAACCCAAAAATGTGATCATATTACTCCAGTGCTATCCTCCCTACACTGGCTTCCTGTCAAAGCAAGGGCTGATTTCAATGTTTTACTGCTAACCTACAAAGCATTACATGGGCTTGCTCCTACCTATGTCTCTGATTTGGTCCTGCCGTACATACCTACACGTACGCTGCCGTCACAAGACGCAGGCCTCCTAATTGTTCCTAGAATTTCTAAGCAAACAGCTGGAGGCAGGGCGTTCTCCTATAGAGCTCAATTTTTATGGAATGGTCTGCCTACCCATGTCAGAGACGCAAACTCGGTCTCAACCTTTAAGTCTTTACTGAAGACTCATCTCTTCAGTGGGTCATAGGATTGAGTGTAGTCTAGCCCAGGAGTGGGAAGGTGAACGGAAAGGCTCTGGAGCCCCCCCGCCACCCCCCCTTGGGTTGTGCCGTGGCGGAAATCTTTGTGGGCTATACTCAGCCTTGTCTCAGGATGGTAAGTTGGTGGTTGAAGCTATCCCTCTAGTGGTGTGGGGGCTGTGCTTTGGCAAAGTGGGTGGGGTTATATCCTTCCTGTTTGGCCCTGTCCGGGGGTGTCCTCGGATGGGGCCACAGTGTCTCCTGACCCCTCCTGTCTCAGCCTCCAGTATTTAAGCTGCAGTAGTTTATGTGTCTGGGGGCTAGGGTCAGTTTCTTATATCTTGAGTACTTCTCCTGTCCTATTCGGTTTCCTGTATGAATTTAAGTGTGCTCTCTCTAATTCTCTCTTTCTCTTTTTCTTTCTCTCTCTCGGAGGACCTGAGCCCTAGGACCATGCCTCAGGACTACCTGACATGATGACTCCTTGCTGTCCCCAGTCCACCTGGCTGTGCTGCTGCTCCAGTTTCAACTGTTCTGCCTTATTATTATTGGACCATGCTGGTCATTTATCAACATTTGAACATCTTGGCCATGTTCTGTTATAATCTCCACCCGGCACAGCCAGAAGAGGACTGTCCACCCCTCATAGCCTGGTTCCTCTCTAGGTTTCTTCCTAGGTTTAGGCCTTTCTAGGGAGTTTTTCCTAGCCACCGTGCTTCTTCACCTGCATTGCTTGCTATTTGGGGTTTTAGGCTGGATTTCTGTACAGCACTTTGAGATATCAGCTGATGTACGAAGGGCTATATAAATAAATGTGATTTGAGTTGATTTGATTTGTTATTCTAACTGCACTGTAAAATTTACAGTAGCTATTACAGTGAAATAATACCATGCTATTGTTTGTGGAGAATGCACAGTTATGAACTTGAAAATATATTAATAAACCAATTAGGCACAATTGGGCCGTCTTGATACAACATTTTGAACAGAAATGCAATGGTTCATTGGATCAGTCTAAAACTTTTTACATACAGTGCTGCCATCTAGTGGCCAACATCTAAATTGTGCCTGGGCTGGAATAATACATTATGCTCTTTCTCTTGCATTTCAAAGATGATTGTACAAAGAAAAATACAAAACAAATGTTGTTTTTCTTTGATATTTTACCAGATATAACGTGTTATATTCTCCCGCATTCATCTCACATTCCCACGAACTTCAAAGTGTTTCCTTTCAAATGGTATCAATAATATGCATATCCTTGCTTCAGGTCCTGAGCTACAGGCAGTTCAAATTGGGTGTGTCATTTTAGGTGAAAATTGTGATCTTTTTAACTAAAATAAGGAACGTTTGCTAAAAAAAAAACACCAGGAATATATAGACCTAGAACTATGAACACTTAAAAAACGAGAGTCAGGATTAGTGCTTTGTGTATATTATTGGTTATCCTGACCTGGATGCATGTATTATTGTCTCTAAAAGGATTTTTTTCAATATATTTTATATTTTTTATTTCACCTTTATTTAACCAGGTAGGCATATGACCATCTTTTCTTGCGCATGTCATTTTCCTTTCATAATGCATCCTTTTAGAGAGAAAATGTAAACAGCAACAGTTTAAACAGTTTAAATTATATGAGCAAAAAATATTCAATTTTAGTTGGAATGGCAAGCCAGAGAAAATGAAAATGGCCTATTGTCTCACCCCATGTTCAAGAATGGCCTTTTTCCCCCTTGATTCAGATTACAAACGCTCACTTTCTGATATTTGAAAACGAAATCATCTCCAAAATATCATTATTTTTTAAACAAGGACTTGAAAATGAGATTGTGAACTCTGCAAACAATGTTTCCAGTCCGAGAATGAGAATGGTAAATTACTCTAATTAATACATTCATTCAATACATCGGAATACAAAATAAGCCATCCAGCACCCCTTGTGGGCTATTAGCAGGACAATGGAGTCTTGCAAAGAAGGAGGGTAGGGGGGGAATTGCATCGTCAATTTCTCAAGACAAAACATCTTGATGGCCGTCACCAGTTCATCTTTGCATGTATTGTAGGCTTGGCAGAGTTAGGGATAAATGTTTTCAGTTGATGCCAAACAAGTTCGATCGGGTTTAAATCAGGAGATCTACGAGTAGAGATAACTTTTTTTTTAATTTTTTTATATATATTTTTTATATATACTGTAGGTGTTGTAGGTCTTTTCTTTATTTTATTTAACCTTTATTTTACTAAATAAAGGACTACTTACTCTGCTGGAGTCTTGACCCAGTTTATGCCCTCATTTGCAATGAGGACCCTTATTTAGGCCCTTTTCTGGCATACAGACATCATTTTCATCAAGCCAGCTTCTTTCTATGGTGCTACCCGTTCCAAGGTTAGGACTGTAACCACCAGAGGACTTGAAAATTAGCCTGAGCTTATTTTCCACCATAATTAGCAAATAAATTCATTAAAAATCATACAATGTGATTTCAAATTTTCTAATTTTGTCTGTCATAGTTACAGTGTACCTATGATGAAAGTTACAGGCCTTTCTCATCTTTTTAAGCGGGAGAACTTGCACAATTGGTGGCTGACTAAATATTTTTTTGCCCCACTGTATGTGAGAATGCTGTTCATTGACTACAGCTCAACGTTCAACACCAAGCTAAGGATCCTGGGACTAAACACCTCCCTCTGCAACTGGATCCTGGACTTCCTGACAGGCTGCCCCCAGGTGGTGAAGGTAGGTAGCAACACATCTGCCACGCTGATCCTCAACACTGGAGCTCCCCAGGGGTGTGTGTGCAGTCCCCTCCTGTACTCCCTGTTCACCCACGACTGCATGGCCAGGCACGACTCCAATACCATCATTAAGTTTGCTGACGACACAACAGTGGTAGGCCTGATCACCGACAACGACGAGACAGCCTATAGGGGGAAGGTCAGAGACCTGGCTGGGTGGTGCCAGAATAACAACCTATCCCTCAACGTAACCAAGACTAAGGAGATGATTGTGGACTACAGGAAATGGAACACCGAGCATGTCCCCATTCTCATCGACTGGGCTGTAGTGGAGCAGGTTGAGAGCTTCTTATTCCTTGGTGTCCACATCAACAACAAACTAGATTGGTCCAAACACACCAAGACAGTCGTGAAGAGGGCACGGCAAAGCCTATTCCCCCTCAAGAAACTAAAAAGATTTGGCATGGGTCCTGAGATCCTTAAAAGGTTCTACAGCTGCAACATCGAGAGCATCCTGACCGGTTGCATCACTGCCTGGTACGGCATTTGCTCGGCCTCCGACCGCATGGCACTCCAGAGGGTAGTGCGTACAGCCTAGTACATCACTGGGGCAAAGCTGCCTGCCATCCAGGACCTCTACACCAGGCAGTGTCAGAGGAAGTCCCTAGAAATTGTCAAAGACCCCAGCCACCCCAGTCATAGACTGTTCTCTCTACTACCGCATGGCAAGCGATACCGGAGTGCCAAGTCTAGGACCAAAAGGCTTCTCAACAGTTTTTACCTCCAAGCCATAAGACTCTTGAACAGGTAACCAAATGGCTACCCGGACTATTTGCATTGTGTGCCCCCACCCAACCCCTCTTTTACACTACTCTTTGTTTATCTTATATGCATAGTCACTTTAACTATACATTCATATACATACTACCTAAATTGGCCCGACCAACCAGTGCTCCCACACATTGGCTAACCGGGCTATCTGCATTGTGTCCAGCCACCCGCCAACCCCTCTTTTTACGCTTCTGCTACTCTCTGTTCATCATATATGCATTGTCACTTTAATGATACCTACATGTACATACTACCTCAATAAGCCTGACTAACAGGTGTCTGTATATAGCCTTGCTACTCTTTTTTCAAATGCCTTTTTACTGTTGCTTTATTTCTACACAGACACACACACACATAAATACCTTTCTTTCCTTTTTTTCTCCGCACTATTGGTTAGAGCCTGTATGTAAGCATTTCACTGTAAGGTCTACTACACCTGTTGTATTCGGCGCACGTTACAAATAAACTTTGATTTGATTTGAAATATTGGAATAAAGTAGGCTAATGAAGGTAAACTAATTGTTGCTTACTGGAACACCCAAAGTCATCCAATCTGAACTGGTTCTCTAGCAAATGAGTAAGAATGTCTCACCCCATGTTCAAGAATGGCCTTTTTCCCTTTATTCAGATTACAACCGCTCCTTTCGGTTATTTGAAAACGAAATCATCTCGGAAATATCATTATTTTTTAAGCTATGTTTTGGGTCCCAAACTGGGCCTGAGCATGTGAAAGGTGGGTAATGAGATATCAGTAAACTTTTGTAATCACATACTATTTCTTCTTAATTATGGTCATTCGAGGACAGCACAATTTTCATTTGGGTCTCGAGATGAATAAACTCAAGAACCTCTGACATGGATTCTTAAACAACGACTTTGGACCCAAAGCGGTTATTGACATGTGAAAGGTGGGTCGCAAGATATCAGTAAACATTCAGAATCATACATTATTTCTATATTATTTTGGTTGTTCGAGGACACTACAATTCACATTTGGGTGTCGAGCTTGAAAATGGTAATATCCTCTAACACAGGAGATAATGTAATAATGTAAGTAATTAACCTACCATGATATGGGGTCTTGGTCAAATAGCACAGTTGTTGAGTTTCTTCGCTTACACAGTAAGTTTGATCTCATTCAAAATACAACCCTTTTGAAATGACATTGCAGTGCGGTGACCCGGATTTGGACCTGGGTTGCTGAGGCCACAACTCAGAGTACTAACCGCTTTACGATCACTGCTGGCTTCAAGAGCTGGCGTGTAGAGCCTACTCATCCTTTGAAAGTGACGTGTACAAGCTTGCTGAACTCTTTTAATTTGGGCCTCTGTAATGAATAAACTGAAGACCCAGTTGCGCTTTCCACAGTCAGTATGTTTAACTCATTCAAAAAGAGTCCTTTCTCCGTAACATTGGAAAATCTCAATTGCATACTCCTCACATCTTCTCTCCTCTCCACTTGCCTAATTCTCTAAACCCATTGGTGAGAAAACCAGAGTGCCCTCCCCTCTGACCTTCTTCACCAATGTGTACAATCAAATGCTTGAAAAGGTACTGCTGAGAGTTGAACTCAGGAATTCCTGTTTACTAGACAGGCGCTTTAACCAACTAAGCCACAGCACCCATTTATATGACAACTGTTGCAGCTAAGAACTCCCACACCTATTTGAATCAAACCAGTCTCATTCATTTAACCCATATCTCTGTCTAGCAAAAACACGTCAGAAAACAAATGTAATTTACTAATATTGGAATCGATACGGACACCTTCAATTGTCAAGCAACAGGGTTTCTTAAGCTATGTTTTGGGCCCTCCCCTCTGACCTTCTTCAACAATGTGTACAATAAAATGCTTGAAAAGGTTCCGCTGAGAGTTGAACTCAGGATCTCCTGTTTACTAGACAGGCGCTTCAACCAACTAAGCCAAAGCACCCATATATATGAATTCTATTGCATGAATTCTATTGCAGCTAAGAACTCCCACACCTATTTGAATCAAACCATTCTCTTTAATTAAACCCATATCTCTGTCTAGCAAAAACACGTCACAAAACAAACGGAATTTACTAATATTGGAATCGATACGGACACCTTCAATTGTCAAGCAACAGGGTTTCTTAACAAGCCATAAATTGTTGGTTGCAATTTCAGTTTAATCTACCAGAAAAGACCAGAAAAGACAACACAAATAACACAACAAATATTGTGGTTAAACTCAAATATACTAATTGATAAAACAACTTATTTTTTTTGTAAAAAAAAAAAAAAGGTATAATCTTTGTAAATGATATCATAAATACGACTGGTGGAGTTATGTCACACATGCAGCTAACACAACTAAATGGAAATGTCTGCTTTACCCAAAATGGAAGAAGCAAGTGGAAGGGGGAAAAAGTTTTCAAACACTTATTTTTCGCAAGGGCTATTAGCAGGACAATAGACAGACGTGGTCCCTAAAACATCTCTCTGACGTAGGGTCCAGCATATCTCTTGATGACATCATTGAATGTCTCGCCAGCTTTGATCCATGCCTAGGCCTGCAGAATGTGAAGTTCTTATTGAATAATACAATGTGTGTTGCAAGCTTTATTTTGCCTTATTTTATGGCTGACAAATTCTGGCATTCTGATGAATAGGGGCTCTATGACATCAGCTTCTATATTGTTAGCTCTATGTGTGTAACAACTGGATGGTTTGCATGATCTGAATTGTGACCTAAATATTGGAATAAAGTAGGTTAATGAAAGCAACTAATTGTTGCTTACGGAAACTCCCAAAGTCATACAATTGTTAAAATAGGATTTGAAGCAATAGCCTACCCACGTGTGGTCAACTATTTCAGTACCGTTTTGTGCTGCTCTGAGACAAACATGGGGACTGGTCTTGATAAATCAATGACATTTTTACTTTCAATTCATCTCCATTTGGGTATTGGTTAGCCTATAATTAAGGTGTGGAAATGTTAGGATTATTTTGCTCTTCGCTCGTCAGTAGCCCCAAGGCTCTCATTCCGATGCACTTCCTATATGATCAGCCATACATACAAATACTGTACATGCGTTTGTCCCCAGAGAATCTAGAACAGCCCCACTCTGTTTTACCATGGGATTTCATGAGCTATGTGAATTGTAGACAACAGTCAGCAATGACTAAAATGGTTGCATGTTGATAGTCATAGTCATATGTATAACATATTTATGCAGTGTTTGGTGACATGCATCTCCGACATCTAATAAAGATTCATTCCTCAACTGAATAATGAGGAATTGAGCAAATGGTGCACTGCATTATTATTTAATGTTAAAGACATGGCAGCTTATTGTAATGGAGTGAATGTATTGTAATATGGTGAATTACAATACAATGGTCATGTTGTACAGCGCCATATTTTCCTAATGGAAAACCAGTTTTTTCTTTTTGGAATAAAACCCCCATAATATTAATCAAATTAATTAAGCAACATTTCTTAAAATCAATCCCATATACTATGTTCTTACAATAATTTTTTTTTTAAATTCTCTAGTACAGCCTGTATTAAAGACTGTCAAATGCTTCTCAAAGATGCCCTCTGATGGTCAAACTCGTGCTAACTAGCATTAATGACAACAATGGCTGACACGTAAATAACATGCCATATAATTCTGCGGCAGCCCGCAAGGTGTGCTGCAGTATGACACAACTTTTAAAGGAAGAACCACTGTACACACTACATAGATGAAGTTTCCATACATACGGATTGTGCATGTAATATGGAAAATGATGAAAGTGTTTTTGTTAAGAGAAGGGTGTGATTTGAGAAGTTATAAGAGATACATGTTTTCCATAACTTTGCACAGTGAGTAATCCCCTCAGGGAGCATGCCAGCCTGCCGGGACCGCCCCTTTCGAGCAAAAGGTATAAATGATGGGTTAAGAAATTAACACATGGGACCAGAAAAAGCGTGAAGTTCTCTTCAGGACTACACTACAAGTCACCAGACAACTAAGAAGAAGGACATCAGGAGAAGGGTTGTTGGAACCATTTCAGACAATCAGAGCCTTATAAGCGTGCCGCGAAAAGGTCCAACCCCCTTTCCAAGGCTGCCCTGTTCACCGAGAGGTCCCCGGCGGAACCAGGCATTTCACATAAATACATTCATGATTTCTTGCTCAAAGCAGCCGCGGTTCGTGTGCAAAGTATTTGGTTATTGTAGGTGAGAGTAGTTTCTGAATGTGGCAATGTTAAGTGTCTCTGTCCCTCTTTCTCCCTCTCTTCTTTAACAAATATCCATGTTGTTGTCATTCCGCTATGGATCTGTTTTCAGCGTCTCCAGTCAATAACAGGTGTAGTGTGTTTATCCTGTTTTCCCATTTAATTAACTAGTAAATAAATAATGAAACCAATTTCTGTAGTACTGAATCATAAGTAAGGCTCTGGTCTTTGCAGATGCAATGAGGTTACGACTGTTCAGAATGGTGATATGATACGTGGTTATGATTAATAGGGTGACTGTTTATAGATGTAATAGGAGAAGACCTTTTAGATTTTCATATGAAAGATGGTAACTCTTTAAAGAACCTCTCTTGTGGTGCTCCAATTCCTAATGAGTTAGTTGTTACATGATTGATTTAATTGGGTAACAATTAAACATAGTTTGTTAATTAGATAACTAACAGTCTTCAGATTAATGTTAAAGTCCAGTCAGACAACATACTAGCTGCCTTTAAAACTGGCTGCAATCCCACTAACGGGATAAGTGTCATCAACAACCGCTGAATAGCATACAGCTACATACAATAAATATGACTAAAAATATTTATATTCATGAAATCACAAGTGCAATATAGGAAACACAGTCTAGCCTTTTGTTAATCCAACTGTCGTGTCAGATTTTGAAATTATGCTTTACAGCGAAAGCAATTCAAGCGTTTGTGTAAGTTTATCGATCGCACGACAAAACATTAAGTACACTTAGCATCAGGTAGCTTGGTCATGAAAATCAGAAAAGCAATCAAATTAATCGTTTACCTTTGATGATCTTTGGATGTTTTCACTCACGAGGTTCCCAGTTACACAAGAAATGTTCCTTTTGTTCCATAAAGATTATTTTTATATCCAAAATACCTCCGTTTGTTTGGCGCGTTATGTTCAGAAATCCACAGGAAAGAGCGGTCATGACAACGCAGATGAAAATTCCAAATAGTTTCCATAATGTCCACAGAAACATGTCAAACGTTTTTTATAATCAATCCTCAGGTTGTTTTTAAAATATATAATCGATAATATGTCAACCGCAAATGTCTATCACAGTAGGAGAGGGAAAAGAAATACCTATCCAAACTCTGTTGCACGAGCAAAACTCATGTGACCACTTGACGCGATGTTATCGTTCTGGCTAATTTTTCAAAATAAAAGCCTGAAACTATGTCTGAAGACTGTTGACACCTTGAGGAAGCGATAGGAAAAGGAATCTGGTTAATATCCCTTTAAATCCAGCAAAGGGAGGCTATGGAACAAAGGGAGGCTATGAAGTTTTCAAAATAGAAGCCACTTTCTGTTTTGATTTTCCTCAGGAATATTTTCTATTTTTCACAGACAATATTTTGAGGTTTGTAAACTTTAGAGTGTTTTCTATCCAATACTAATAATAATATGCATACATTAGCAACTGAGACTGGGGAGCTGGCCGTTTACAATGGGCACATTTTCATCCAAGCTACTCAATACTGCCCCTGCAGCCATAAAAAGTTAAAGGGAAATTTAAAAAATGTTAAACTTCATATTCATGTTCTCCAGTACCACCCCAACATCAATGTACCGTATGTGAAAATGGCATGTTTCTATGTTTTGTAGGAAAAAAGTTAGAGGAAGAAAAGTCTTTCCAATTGCATAATCAGTGTGCATCATGTGATTTTAACCAATTATGAGATGGCATTGCGTACTAATGGTCTACTGATTGGTTGATAATGTCATTAGAAACACTTATCTTCCTCTATCTTTTTTTAACTACAAACATAGAAACGCGCCATTTTCAGATACAGTATGTTGATGTTTATGCTGGAGATGATGAATATGAAGTTGAAAAATTGTGACATTTCCCTTAAAATGTTTGAGCATAGGCATATTTATTTCTACAACAACACACTAACTCATCACAAATTGTAAACAAGGAATACTGAAAAAAATACAAACCAACATGTAAAGTGTTGGTCCCATGTTTCATGAGCTGAAATAAAAGATCCCAGGAATGTTCCATTTGCACAAAAAGCGTATTTCTTTCAAACTGTATGCACAAATGTGTTTACATCCCTGTTACTGAGCATTTCACCTTTGACAAGATAACTCATCCAGAGCTCATGTGCACCTTGTGCTGGGAAAAATAAAAGCCACTCTAAAATGTGCAGTTTTGTCACACAACACAATACCACACATGTCTCAAGTTTTGAGGGAGCAGGGGCAATGATCACAATACAGTGATAACGTGGCTAATAAGCGAGCATATCTATTTATGTAGCTATTTATTTAGCAAGCTAAAAACACAGAGCCTAACGTTAGCTAGCTAGCTAGCTGCTTGGAAGATGTCATGTCATTGGACGAGTGGGTGAGTGGCCGACTTTATCTCCTCGTATCGTCTTTTGTTGGCTACAGCTAGAGAATGCAGGTGTCATTTGGTTAGCTAGCAAGAAGTGTGAATTGCTTTGCGAGCTAGTTAAATATGCTGAACTTTAATAACTGTTAAACACAGTTAGCATACATATGTCTTAGTTGTCAATCCAATCCGTGACGCGGTTAGCCATTGTGGCTGGGACTGCGGATTGTCCCGGGTTTGTGGCTGTCTAGATCCCTGCTGTTTGTTGTTTTCAATCTTCCCTGTGACCTGCCCTGTCTGGATCTTCGAGGACTGGAATAACAGCGTAACCGACATTGCTAGCTACCATGACAAAGACCAAAGCTGGAGGGAGTACCATTGAGGACAGTGATGTCGCTCTATCACAGGTGAAGGATCGTTTTTAATAAACAAACAAAAATAGTTCTACAAGCATTTGTTTAACCTTTATTTAACTAGGCAAGTCAGTTAAGAAAACACTTCTTATTTTCAATGATGGCCAAAAACTTATCCCAGCAATGAAAGCTGCCAGAGCACGTGAGGACATTGATTGCATCCGCTATAGCAGGCTCATTGTCCACCCCCCCTCCCAGAAGCTTGGAAGGGATAAGAGAGCCAAGCCTATGGGTTCGTAGCTTCAACCCCGCAGCACACACACACACTAATTGATTAATGGACTGCTGAATGCATATTTATTTGTTTGCTCTTTTCCATATTATGTCTATCTCTGATAAGCTACCTAGTAAAGGGCTGAAAATAGTCCATATTAATATATGTAACCTTAGAAATAAGGTTCATAAAATCAAGAACTTGCTAACATCAGAAAACCTTTACTGTTCCCCGGGCACTGATAACGTGGATGTCAATTAAGGCATCCTCCCGCAACTCTCTGATTCCGAGGGTTAAATACACATTTCAGTTGAATGCATTCAGTTGTACAACTGACTAGGAATCCCCCTTTCACTTTCCCTTTTATATATTAGCCATTTCTGAGACTCACTAAGATAATTCAGTTGATGATACAGCAGTAGCAATACAAGGATATAACATGTATAGAAGAGACAGAAATGCTTATGGGGAGGTGTTGCTGTATATATTCAGAGCCATATATATCCCTGTAATGCTTAGAGAAGATCTTGTGTCAAGTGTTATTGAAGTGTTAAACCTGGATTTAGGGGGCGATATTTTAATTTGTGGATGAAAAACGTTCCTGTTTTAAACAAGATATTTTGTAACAAAAAGATGCTCGACTATGCATATAATTGACCGCTTTGGAAAGAAGACACTCTGACGTTTCCAAAACTGCAAAGATATTGTCTGTGAGTGCCACAGAACTGATGTTCCAGGCGAAACCCAGATAAAAATCCAACCAGGAAGTGCCGCATTTTTTGAAACCGCCTCATGCCAATGAGGACTCCTTATATGGCTGTGAATGAGCTACGAATGAGCTTACGTCTTCCACGTTTTCCCCAAGGTATCTACAGCATTGTGACGTCTTTTTAGGCATTTCCCTTGAAGAATGGCTGTAAGGGACCATCTATGGCATGTGGTCACATGGTGTCTCCCACAGAAAACCTTGCGTAAAATACTGAGGTAGCCATTTTTCCAATTGCTTCTTATGAGAAACCAACTGCCTCGACGGATATATTATCGAATATTTGTTAAAAACACCTTGAGGATTGATCCTAAACAATGTTTGCCGTGTTTCTGTCGATATTATGTAGCTAATTTTGAAAAAAGTTTGGCGTTATAGTTGTAGCATTTTTCGGTCGATTTCTCAATGCTATTTCTCTGTAAACAAATGAACAACAGAGTTTCTGGTCATGCTTCGTAAACGGGCACATCGCTCACTGCTCCCGAATATACTACTCGCCAATGTCCAGTCTCTTGACAAGGTAGACTAAATTCGGGCAAGGGTTGCCCATTCTCTGTGTCACGGAAACATGGCTCTGGATATGTTGTCAGAATCGGGCTTCTCAATGCATTGCGCCGACAGAGATAAACACCTCTCTGGGAAGAGGAAGGGCGATGGTATATGTTTTATGATTAAAAACTCATGGTGTGATCATAACAACACACATGAACTCAAGTCCTTCTGCTCACCCAAACTACAATTCCTTACAGTCAAATGCCAGCCATTCTACATAAGAAAGAGAATTCTCGTCAGTTATAGTCACAGCTGTCTACATCCCCCCTCAAGCAAACACCAAGACGGCCCTCAAGGAACTTCACCGGACTCTATGTAAACCGGAAACTATATACTCTACCTGGAGGCTGCATTCATTGTAGCTGGGGATTTTAACAAAGCAAATTTGAGATCAATGTCACCTAAATTTTATCAGCATATTGATTGCACGACACGTAGGGCTAATACTCTCGACCACTACTACTCTAACTTCCGCGATGCATACAAAGTCCTCCCCTGTGTTCCCTTCAGCAAATCTGAACGCGATGCCATCTTGCTCGTGTCATGTCTTTGGCATCATTAAAGTGAAGACTGTTATTTTATCAAATCAATTCTATGTAATTATTATTACGTGATTAAACTAATCATGTAAATGTAATTAACTATGAAGTTGGGGAACCAAGGAAAATCTTCAGATTACAAAGTTGTAATTTTCCTCATATAACTCTTCAGATATTTTAATATCTGATCAATTAGTCTTCTTATTAATGAATTATTCTTTACCTCACGTTAGTCTCATTCCAAACGTCGTAAATTTGGTTATGGTTATCTGGACAAACCCAGCCTTTACTATGAATCCTCCATACACCAATTGTCTTAATCGTTTATTTACTAACTAACTAATAATCACAAAAATGTATCAACAAACAACACAGTGGATATGGTTACAAGGAAATGATAGGGGAGGTTCCACAGTGGGCTAAGCCGATATGACGGTTTGGTGGACAAAGGGACGTGGGTGTGGACTGAAAAGGGAGGGAAAGACAAAAGGAGTCACAACACAGTTGATAATTATATGAATTGAAATGCTAATCCTTTGCACATGAATGCTTTCTCATTCGAGAATAATTGCAATTAATATATATTTATGCCCAGAGTGTAGTCGTGATCTCTGTTGGAATCGTCAGTCCTTCTGTTGGAGGGTCGGATCATCATCGTCTCTCACCTCTGCTTCCCTGAAGATCAGTCTTTCCGTGGTTAGAATCCTTACTTCAGAGTACCATTCAGAAATGTTCTCATAGAATAGATTTTTAGGCGGTTGTCGGCTTTCGCAATCCCAGGTTTACATAATTTCTAGCCGCAGACTAGTAATTAGTATCTAAGATTTGCTCTTATTCTGTAGGGATTGATAGTCTGAGAGTTGAACCATTTCCAGCCGTGTAGCCAATGCGCCACGTGGTATGGTTAGGAATTCAATAACTATTCACAATCACAGCTCACGCTGTGGGTTTGCTTAGTCTCTACGCAAACCTTTGCCCCCTCACCTGACCGAGATACGTGTGTTCTGAAGAGGATTTCCTCAGAAGGGGGTTTTATTCGTAACAGTAGAAAGGGCTGTTCCATGACGCCAGATCATGTCTGTGCTCACGGGGGCATGCCAATGCCTTAGTTGAACTTGAAAGGGAATGCAATTCTCTTTCATTAAAGGTTTAACATCACCTTACATCATTTCACAAATAGTCTCATTCATTTTATTCAAGAATTAGATGCAAACCCCATAATTGAGAAATGCACATATTCAGAGATATGTCATGTGTGTTTCCTGTCCTCTCTGCGGTCACAAAATTAAACACACTCGTCATACCCATCCATTAAGTGTCCACAGACCATTCCCACCTTCCCACAAGTGGACATTTTGTATCAAATCCTCATTTTGGGGATTTAGGAGTTCGCCATGTGAAATCCTTTGTTCTCTCTGTGTCTCTTTCTGCATGGCCAGGGGGAGAGAGTCTCCTCCAGGAATTTACAACCTGAGATAACAGAACCTGGGTGTAGAGGGAGAGAGAGAGAGAGAGAGAGAGAGAGAGAGAGAGAGAGAGAGAGAGAGAGAGAGAGAGGGGGGACGGACTAGCTATACCCAAAAAGGGCCACATCATGAAACCTGTCCCAGCTTATAGGCAAAAACTCAAACAGGTTGTACCAGTGACGAGATCCATTCATTGCTGGTCTAACCAATCAGAAGCCACTCTCCAAGATTGTTTTGATCACGCGGACTGGAGGCCCAGACATCGGCCACAAGGCCCAGACATCATTCACTTTGAACTGGACTGTGTGTTTACAGGCACAACTTTAGACCATTAGACCACACCTAAATGAATTTCTGCAAATATATCAATACCACAGGAGTCCTCTTCATTTGGAAACTTTACAGTTCTATGGATTAAAAAGAATGAACAGGTAGGTTCTCTCTCACTACCTAAGATAAACAACTAATGTTAGCCAGAGCGAGATAAACTACAATCTAACCAGACAAGAGAAAATAAACACTTTCAAACTTTTTCAGCTTGTAGTTGACTGTCAAAATTGCACTGATAAATGATGGGGAATAGTAGCCTGCTCATCCTTCTGCAGTTTACCAATCTATGTATGCTTGTCACAACCCACGCTGTGTTATGTGGGCTCAATGGCATTCTGCTATAGGATACCCGAAGTCCAGCCTTAGTGATGTCACTGCCTACGTCATTATCTTTTACTCATGAGATCAACACCAAGCCGACTCAACACTAAAACTCTTGTTTGTATAGCTATCTAAAAGCTTAGCAGTAAATGTCCATGTTGATTTATAATGGAATGTCTGACTAATCTCTTATCTCTTACACTCCCCTGCAGAGTTCTGTCTTCACAGTCACATATTTCTCAAAGTGGTCTCTTTATAAGAGGCAAAGAGACCAGAACACAACTGTGGAACAATACTAAACCTCTACAATGAATATATATTGTTCATCTGTAGTCTAGGACCCTATAAATGTAAGGAGGGCGAGGTCTTATAACCCCTACCCTTCTATAATACAACATAAGCATAATCAATTATTATAATACATCAAACATTTGGAACAGCCCCTATCATGACTCCTAGGTGAACCCCTTTCAGAGTACTTTAGGTGCCTTTTGGCAAACTCCAAGTGGGCTGTCATGTGCCTTTTACTGAGGAGTGGCTTCCGTCTGGCCACTCTACCATAAAGGCTTGATTGGTGGAGTGCTGCAGAGATTGTTGTCCTTCTGGAATGTCCCACATATTCACATAGGAACTCTGGAGCTCTGTCACCTCCCTGACCAAGGCCCTTCTCCCCTGATTGCTCAGTTTAATGGAGTGGCTAGCTCTAGGTAGAGTCTTGGTGGTTCCAAACTTCTTCCATTTAAGAATCACCGAGGCCACTGTGTTCTTGTGGACCTTCAATGCTGCGGACATTTTTTTGGTACCCTTCCACAGATACACTGTATGTGCCTCGACACAATCCTCTGAGCGCTACGGACAATTCCTTCAATCTTGGTATTTGCTCTGACATTCACTGTCAACTGTGGGCCCTTATATGGACAGGTGTGTGCCTTTCCAACTCATGTCCAATCAACTGAATTTACCAACTTATAAATTGCCTCAAGAGCTTAGTTCAACTGTTGTACCCCATCAGAACCCCAAATTTGAAAATGTTTGAAATAGTTTCAACAGCTGATTGCCACTTTAAAGTATTTGAGTATATGTGAGTCAATCTGGGCACACAGCCAGATTCTTGCTGTGCTGTCTGTCTATTTCTCTAACCCTCTATCTCATTACCCTACCTCTGCTATTCCTCTCTACCCTGCTATTAGCTTGTTAAACTGCCTGTCCCTGTCCTGCTGGACTGTTTGTCTCTCCATCTAACCCTTCCTTATCTCTTTGCTGTACTTCTCCTGTAATTTCCTCCCCTCCTTTCTTAGCTTGTTAACATTTCTGTCTAATCTACTGTATGTCCTGGATAGGGTCCTGCCACCTGAGCATGGTAGATAGAGGGGTGTTTGCGGCCATGTTTGGTAAGGAGCTCTTAACACAGTACTCTAAATGGATCACAAGACAGTCTTGATGTTTAAAAATACCAAATACTGTTTCCAATCACAGCTTTATTGATTTAATATGCAGATGAATCTGTCGTAGGCATACAAGTATTGTAGAGTTTGTGAAGACATTTCTCTACATAATGGAGGCCCGTGAGTACAATTCCCTACATATGGTGATGCCCCATGTGAGGAGATAATCCCCTACAGCAGTGCTTCTTAAGCTTTTCACGCGTAAATTCCAAATATCTTTAATTGTCCCCCCCAGTGTGAGTTTTTATTTTCATGTGCGTTATGTCAGAATGCGCTCACTGTTCAAAAATGTGATTGTTACGCAACAGGACAGGTAACCTGCACTGCCCTAACACATGGCAATGATTTATAGGCTGCGTTTCAGTTCGTACATTTCAAATGAGCTAGATTAACTAGATGAGCCTGACAAACTTCTCTTGTCGATGAGAGCTCAAGCACTCCCCTGGTGTCTCCCCAGGTCAAGTATGCAGACATTTGTGCATCTCCAGTCAGAACAGAACCTTCCCAAACTCCCCTGCCCCTGGCACATTTTCCTGCTGGCGCCTGCATTGCCTTCGTTGTTGTTTTCCTTACAAATAATTACTTTAGACATGTGTGAGTTCCTATCAAAGTAACTGCCTTATTACGTTATCATAATAGTTTCTGTATATTGTGTTGGGTCATTTCTACTGTAGTGCACCATATGTGTATGTAGCATCATGTATTCTGTGTGTATTCCTGTATAACTGCAGACACGCAAGGTACTCATTTCTGTGCTTATGTAGCTACACTCTTCTACTAGCTTTGTAAAACAATGCTAATGGCATCAGATAAGTATTTGCTTGTGTCGTGTCTTTTTAAGCTGCCCTGGTCTTGTCATGAGCATGGCCTGTGGATTCATTTGGCCTGTTAACATAGCTCTCTGCTCTGCTCTGCCCCCTTGTGGAGCTCTTGTGGAGCTCTTGTGGAGCTCTTCAGTTACTGCTTCTTAATATTTCTTGTGTAGGGCCTATACCATTCATAATTGTGATGTTGTCAATGCAACTTATTATTTTTTATTTGCAATATTGTTTTAGTGCTTTATCTGTCACGCCCTGACCTCAGAGAGCTTTTTATGTCTCTATTTTGGTTTGGTCAGGGTGTGATTTGGGTGGGCATTCTATGTTCTTTTTTCTGTGTTCTGTATTTCTTTGTTTTGGCCGGGTTCTCAATCAGGGACAGCTGACTATCGTTGTCTCTGATTGGGAACCATACTTAGGTAGCTTCTTCCCACCTATGTTTTGTGGGTAGTTGTTTTCTGTTTAGTGTTCTTCACCTGAAAGGACTGTTTCGGTTTCATTTATTCACCTTGTTATTTTGTCTCAGTGTTCAGTCCAATAAAAGTCATGAACACTTACCACGCTGCGCTTTGGTCCGATTTCTCCTCATCCGACGACGACACCCGTTACATTATCCTGATATTGTATTCTAATGATTCATTATTATGTTTTTTTTTCTGTACTTTCAGAAATCACACACAGAAACACTACTGAACATTATTTGTCAACATCATGACTGGACATCTTTCTTGCGGCCAGTATTTGTATGCTAGCAACATCCCACTGGGCATGGCGTTGAAATAACGTACTTGATGGAAAAAAAACAGCAAGAAAATACATATATGTAATGGTTGTCTATTTTATTACAGTTGTAGTAGTGGTTGAAGAACAAAAACGAGTTTTAATAGAAGGAGAAAACTACAAGATTGACAACTGACATTTAATTTCAATATTCACGTAGTGATTGAACAACAAACACTGCATTCCCACCCTTCACCCCTAAAGGCATAGTATCGTGACAGGTCACCTGTCAAGTCAGTCACTCAGTAGTTGCTGCAGATGTGCTCAATAGTGCTTGAGCGTGTGCTACTCCCCAAAGCATGGCGCAACACACAGGGGTGTGTCACATGCTAAACACATGCATTTTGACAACTTCCTCTGCTCCCTACTCCTGGTGCTGGACAGGCAGACGTTGCAATGCCTCCATATGTGACTCGATTCAGGAAACTAGGCATGTGTCGCAGGTCACGACTTCACAGGAGAGGCATTTTTTTGGCAGAAATGCCTTTCTCGAACATGTGAACATTCATGTGCCTTAATATCAAACTTGTATGCCGTCTGTAAATATTAATACAATTGTTAACTTTTTAGGGATAGGGGGCAGCATTTTCACTTTGGATGAATTGCGTGCCCATAGTGAACTGCCTCCTACTCTGTCCCAGATGCTAATATATGCATATGCATATGCATATGCATATGCTAGCGGAACCTGTGTCCTAGACAGGTTAAATTATGAGCCTAGTTGGTTTAGCCACAGAAAAAGACAGCAACCTTTCCCGCTAGCCATGATTGGCTGAGATAATGAGTGGGCTGGACATGCCGAGAGATGAGTTTGGATTGGTCTGCGGTGTAGCATCTTGTGTCTATAAAATGAGCTGATCGTAATGCGTAGACAATCCTTTCTACTGCAGTTTTTTTCAAAGATATAACGTTAGCCATGGAGAACTGCAAATATGTTGCTACTCCTCTCAATAACATTGCTACCCTGAAATTATCAGGCGCTATCGACAAAGGTCCGTGTGAAAAATGATGGACTACTTTCTGGAGGACGATCGTGCCATGCTGACTCTCTCTGACTCTGAAAATGAATCAGATGATGAGGAAATCCCTGATTTAGGTAAAATCATTTTCATTGAAGAGTCTTCTAATGACAGTGATGGAGAATAAACGGTGAAAATCAACAGTGTTGTTGTCAGGGAAGAAGTTTACCGAGTTTTGAAATCAGTTTAATGTCTGGTAGAAGCCGTGTATGATAAGGAGATTAATAGAATTTTGGCGTTTGATTGCAAATGCATAGGGAGTCGAAAAGGCTGTTGTTTAAAACAAATTTCTCCAGATTATATCTTCAAACTAAGGGCAACCATGGCATCGGTGACAGAGGGAGAAAGATCTGATGATTCTTATGCCATTGCACACGGTCA
The DNA here is from genome assembly GCF_023373465.1 of Oncorhynchus keta. Classification (NCBI taxonomy): domain Eukaryota; kingdom Metazoa; phylum Chordata; class Actinopteri; order Salmoniformes; family Salmonidae; genus Oncorhynchus; species Oncorhynchus keta. Next base: position 56,553,053 of record NC_068434.1, on the reverse strand, counting down.
GTGTGAACCAGAGTGACTTGACACAACGGGTCAAACAAGCTGATCAAACTATACGGAAACGACATAGTACGTCTTATTTAATAAAAGGGGTTGCAGTTTGCAACAGAATTTAACATTGAACCTATTTGGTTAACTTTATCTAGCTATGACAATCGGTTTGTATTGCTAGTTAAAGCTTGCCAGCTGGAGTTTGATGGCTGGCTTGCTAACGTTACTCTATGGATTGGGATTTTAGTTAAAAAAATTGCTAGCTAACGTTAACGTTACACGTCTAAACAAAAATCTCAAGTTAACCCTTGCTGTTAGCAAAGTTAGCGGAGGTGAGATGGCTGGCTTGCTAGCTAACAATAACTTACATGTATATGAAGTGTGTGTAACGTCAGTATCTGGAATTTGTTTTTCAGCATCAGTAGAACACGCCTGACTCTTCTCCAATATCATTTTCACTGCATTGTATGAGGATATTCTTCCTATCTAAACTTGGGAGATTAAGTGATGTTGTGCAAGGTTGTAATGTCTTTATTTGTTATTTCCTGTTTTCCAGCTTCGATGCTCTGGAGCCTGGTGTTATTGTCGCCAAGGAGTGCTCGGACTCAGTCGGGACCAGGTTTCAGCTGCTGCACAAAGCTGACATCCTTCCACCCATAAAAGCACCACCTGGACTGGACACAGCTAGACAAACAAATATTTTTAAGAAGATCAGGGAGTTTTGCGACTAAGAATCGATGGACATCACATGCCCTGCACCAATGTCAAGGACAGGACAGAATCATGCTCTCCGTATATAGATTCCCTTGTCCATGCGTGGTTCAGATGGACCAGTCATCGGCACTATCTGCAGTGCCTCTTTTAAAATGACTCTCTCAAATGACTCGCTCATGCTGCTACTATTTTTTAGGTGGACCCTGTGTAGGCTCTAATGTCCTGGACAAATCCTGTATTCACATCACCTTGAGGAGGGAATGTATTGATTGAACGCCAGTCTACCCTGCCCTAAAACCAGGGACTCATCAATACATAGGTCCTTGTATGGCACAAAGACCTGACAAAATGCTGATGTCTGGCTACTAAGAATATGTCTTATTCTGTGTAAGGGGTCATTTAGGTTGACAGTGACATTGTTGATGGAACGCAGGCATCGCCGCAGAACTAAAAGCGGTCTTGGGAAAAGAGAGTGGCAAAGAAGGGAGTTGCCGACATAGGATCTGTGCTCCAGTATTCCCTTAGGGAGATCATCTTCACTATTCCCCTGAGAAAGACTGTCAGCAGGAAGGTATACATTTCACTAATTGTGGTTGTCACCCATTTAGCGAGCTTCCCCCTCACTCCTGTCTCTTTCTTCTCCTGTATTTCCAAGGCATAGCGATTGATCTCCTCCACTATCTCCCACCAGCTCCTGTGTCAGAAACAGCTTGACGCACTCTGCCTCAGAAGGAGATGGAAAGGGTCTTTGCAATCCAGACGGGGACTCATCAAAACCAACAGCAGAGCCAGGAGGGGTGAAATGGCTGGTAGCCTTCCAGCAACCGCAGATCTCTCGTACTTCACCCACTATTGAGTTTTCTACTTTTGAAAGTAATTTCTAATCAATCAATCAATCAATCAATCAAATGTATTTATAAAGCACTTTTTACATCAGCAGACGACACAAAGTGCTATACAGAAACCCAGCCTAAAGCCCCAAACCGCAAGCAATACAGATACAGGAGCACGGTGGCTAGGAAAAACTCCCTAGAAAGGCAGGAACCTAGGAAGAAACCTAGAGAGTAACCAGGCTCTGAGGGGTGGCCAATCCTCTTCTGGATGTGCTGGGTGGAGATTATAACAGTACATGGCCAAGATGCTACAGCTTTGCCCACTAGCTACATACACAAACAACAACACTGAATGGCTCCAAGTGAGAATCAGAGGTTACATGATTGATTGCTGGCACACACCATTTGTATCAATAAATCATTATCAGAAAATGGTTTGTGTAGTAATCATTTATTTATTTAATCTTTTATTCACATTTTCAAGTACTGATGACAAATCGTGCAGTCCCATTCTTGCAATAGATTGTAATGGACAAATGTGATGTGTGAAATAATTTTTTGATTGCCAGCTATGTTTGGAGCCATGTTAGTTGACATCATACAGTGCATTATGGGTGTCAAGTAAACATCTGTCAGACCAAAGATCTTATAACAAAACGAAGTGAAGGGATGGTTCACTTGTTTTTCTGAGTAAACTTCCAAAAGAGAATGAAGGGAAGTGAATGATGGTAGACGACACACCCTTCCACGTGCATACTGCAAACAGAGCCAACTCATCTTGTCACCTTTTCTTATTTTTGGTTGACTCGGAAAAAAACCCAAAATGACTGCGGGCACGAGCTTAGACTTTAAGAAAGTATTTTACTCAGTTATTTCCATCACTGGTGAGCTGACCTGTGATGTGATGAATTGTAAATAGTCATTGCTATTAGCTACTTCATATTATGGTTTCTGTCAGCCGAGAGTTAGCTAAATATGACCGCCTGCGTTAGCTCACTCTTTCCTCAGGGCTAGGACTAATGTAGCCTACATTTTCTGATTACGATGGGAACTGTTGCTAACTGTGAATGTCTGAAAATAACATTGTAAAGACTGTGTTTGTGCAAATTGTTTCTGTGAAAAAACAGTGCAGCCAGCCCAAACGCTGACTGTTGCATCAATTGTAACTAGTGCTCTAATCACACCCGTTTGAACGTACGCTGCAGTGGCCACATTAACTGATGAGTTAATCATTTAAATCAGCTGTGTAGTGCTAGGGCAAACACAAAAAAATATGCACCCCTTTGTGATCGGGACCAGGATTAAGAGACTCTGACCTACAGTTTTGAGAAAGAAAATGTGCCTGCAAATGTTGCCAACCAGTGATACTCATTTCTTACATCAACTCGTCTTACCATTACAAAGACGCACAATTCAGTTCCAAAGCTACGTCTATGTCTCTCCCTAAAACAAAAACAGAGCTACACGGTGGGCCTATACCACAGAGACACAACAGCCACAAACCACTGAGGGGACACCCACCAAGTACTAGGAGATACTATTTGGAAGACATGTATACATTTCGCAAACATATAACAAAGACTGGTCTAGTTAACAGTCTCTTTTTAGCGGTAGTCTCTTGTTAGCGGTATGGTATGCTACAGATAGAGTCTACACCTGTGGTCACCAACCCTTGGCCTCAATTCCTTGATTAGCAGAATCAGGTGTGCTAGCGCTGCCCTGGAACAAAACTCCGCTGACCCAGGGTTTTCTCCCACTGGTCTACCTGGGGTTTGTAAGGAGTCTAACAAAAGTTTGAGGACACATAGGGGGACTTCTGTAAGGGTGAGGGTGCTAGGACTTACCTGAGGGTCTGAACAGTGGCCCGTCATCCCAGAAGCGGTTGGAGTGTGTAGGACAGCACTTGCTGCTTCGCTGAAATGGTGAGGCTGGGATTAGCCTGCAGAACCCGCAGAAACCTAGAGAACTTTTCTCAGGAAGCAGAGAAGACCCAAAGGGTCAAAACAAGGGCCTGAATTAAGAACTGAAGATCAAGGTTCGACGAGACAACCTTTCTCCTGTCAAATAATATCTATTACCTTGAGAACCTTAGAGAACCCAGAACCAAGAACCTGTATTCCTGATCCCATAACCAATCCAACAGAACCAGTGAAGCTGGAGAAGCCCACTTAGGCTGTAGTATTATTGATTGTAAGTATTCTGATATGCTATTTGGGGGGAAGAAAACGATGAAATCATCACATACTTTCGCAGGCCTCTGGTGTTGACAGGTGAACTGACCCAATGACTCGGTATCGTCACTGAGTCAGAATGATTATCACATTCCTGTCCAACCCCCTCTCTCTCTTCTTTGTTTACCCCTTGCCCACCCACACTCTATCCATCACTTTCTCTCGATCTACCTCTGTTTTTCCTTACTTTCTTTGATTCAGTCATTGACTGCGAATGCAGGAACCGCGAAAGCCTAACATTTTCTCATCTAGATTATGATAAAATCTTGAAGCATAAGAGTGCACTTTCTTTGCCCCTCCCCCTGTAATGTGTCACTTCCAATCATAGCATTAGCAGGATGATGGAATGGTCAGCGTAAAAAAAACAACTACCTGTCATCCGCTCAACGAACCCTGATGCTGAGTTATACCACTTCCTGTGTCGTAAGACCCTGTTTACGCCAACACACAGCCAATCATTACATGGTGAGAGAGCAAGAGTGAGAGCGAGAGAGAGAGAGAGAGAGATGGGGTACGTGCGGGGTATGTATGATTGCAGGGGATATATAGTATGGTGTTTTGTGGTAGGGGGTTGGGGTAGGTATTCTGCCATGGTTACATTTGGCCAGTTCCTGCTACAGTCCATAACATTTGATTTTGTGTGTGACTTTGTAATAACCTATTTGAGTTTCAGTTAACTAGGACATAGATCTTCGTGCCAACTGGGGTAGAACCTATGCTACAGGTGTATTCTATGACAGTGCCAGGTATAGACTACAGCACAGGTGTATCTCTATCCCAGGTAACTGTGGGGACAGGGCCAAAGTTGTTAATATGGTCCGAAGAGGATTAGTCACATCCAGCGAAAGAGCGGATAGAGTCTTCTGTGCCTGAGCTCCCTTGACACTGACTGGACACACACACACACACACACACACACACACACACACACACACACACACACACACACACACACACACACACACACACACACACACACACACACACACACACACACACACACACACACACACACACACACACACACACACACACACACACACACACACACACACACACACACACACACACAGTGATCGATCCCATAAGGAGAGGAAGTCGATAATCCAACTGGGTTTTATCGTTTTTTAAATCGCTTTGGTACTATTTTCACAAGTACGTGGGGAATTATCTAAACTCTTAGTTCAAAACTAAAAACAGGTAACACTTGTTACGCAGATGGCCGTACATGAAAGATGTCTACAAACCAAATGAATGCAAATTAAAGGTTTTGCAACTCAACCATTGATCCAAAATATAAGTTTACTGTGAAATATAATGAGTACATTGGTTTAATCACCAAAACACAACATAATGATATCTTCTCAATTTAGTTATTTTAACAACCAATTAATAGCAAAAAACGCAAGATACTGTATTTGCCCTTTGAATGTAGTATGCTACAGTACTGTAAATAACAGGACATTACACCGTTTTCACATAGGCAATACAGTTGCACTACCCATTAAAATGTCCATCATTTCTATCCCATGTGATCACTGAAGACATCTTTCACAATGGAATCAAATAAAATAAATGAAAGAAACAATGTTAAGCAGGCACTCGTTTGCATCAAGCCTGTCTTGAGCATTTAGCCATAGGTTCTCATCGAAATCGCAATAAATATCCTCATTGCACCTGGGGGAAAAAACTTTTGGCATGGTGACTCCAAGCCTGACATACGTCTGGGTTGAAATCATTTCATGCCTCATCCATGGCCTGAAGGATAGTGGTACACTCATGGGGATGGCAATCATATATCTTCCACCTGTATTTATTCTTGATACAAGTTTACTGTAAAGGGGATGCATTTCTTTTTTTGTTTTGGACTTTCTGAGTTGTTTATGTATTGGTATTTTGTATTGAGCTAGAACTCATTTACGACTGTGAAGTGAAATCATGATGGTCCATCATAGTATTTCGACATACTCTCATAGTCCTCCAGACAAAAAAAGGCTAATCTCACGCAGACATATTTGAGGCGGAGTAAGTGCTCTCGCTTCGCCTCTTCCTCTCTCATATGACCAGATAAAATCTATCACATGATTGGATGAGGAGAGGAGCAACGCAACCAACTAGGACAGAGACACGAAGAGAAGAGAATAGCAGAGAAGAGAAGAGGGAGAGATGAGAACACAAGAACAAGAGAGGAGAGGAGCGATGATGATAGTAGAGGAGAAAAAGAGAAGAGTGGGGAAGAGTTAGAAGATGGCAGGTGTTAGAAAAAAAGACAAGTAAAGACATCATATAGATTTCAAAGCAATAGATTTTATTCAGACAGAAACGGATCAGAAATTGCAATCATATGAGCTGTGGACTACTGTCAAGGTAAATGATGGTACAATGTAGTTGTTTTAATGGTGAGCATCCACCAATAGGTGGCGACAGACTCCTACTGTTCACTGCTTTCGGCACACACACACACACACACACACACACACACACACACACACACACACACACACACACACACACACACACACACACACACACACACACACACACACACACACACACACACACAGAGAGAGAGAGAAAACTACAGTCGTCTGACAGGCGTGAAATTCAGCATCTTCCGATATGACTGTTGATGGTGAATATTACTATGTGTTTCCTTCTCTGAATAATTTATCCCCTGCATCTCCCTTACTGTTACACCTCTCTTCTCTTCGTTTTTTCCTTCGGCCTTTCACCTCCTCCTCCCTCTCTTTCCCTACTCCCCATCCTCCTCTTCCTTCTCAAGAGTATCTCTCGATCCTCTCCCTCCATAAAATAACTGTGCTGCTGTTGCTTTTCAGACCTTTATTCTCTCCCTCCCTTTCCACTTTCTCGCATCCTGTCATTTCCCCCCCCCCACCCCCGTAACCTCCACAGCTCAATGCGTGCAACACCTCAACACCTCTCAGATTTCTGCACTTTTCCCCTCTTATCCCCCTCTCCCTCCTCTCCCTCCATCTCTCATTCGTATTCTCCTCTACCCCATGCCGCCCAGCCATAGAGGCGTGATGGAGTACAAGGAACAATCTCTCTTTAATGGAACAATTATCCATCGGTGGAAGAGAGATAGGAAGACACAGGGTCCAAATATAGTTCCACATCCAGACTAGTTCCATGTTAAGCTTGATGAAATCACTGAGGGAGAAGAGGAGAAGAAAAACAGAACATGTGGTTGATAAAGCCTGAGAGTGTTATGATCCTGCAGTGAAAATGTCCATGTTGTTATGCCTGGCCCCTGAATGCCTGTATGTAGTATAAGAGGTTCTACTGAGGGCATGGGTTCTACTGAGGGCATGGGTTCTACTGAGGGCATGGGTTCCACTGAGGGCATGGGTTCCACTGAGGGCATGGGTTCCACTGAGGGCATGGGTTCCACTGAGGGCATGGGTTCTACTGAGGGCATGGGTTCCACTGAGGGCATGGGTTCCACTGAGGGCATGGGTTCGACTGAGGGCATGGGTTCCACTGAGGGCATGGGTTTGAGACAATAGGTCTTCTTTCTATGGAAAATAGAGAGAGAGACCGGGAGAGGGAGATAAAGGGAGATAAAGGGAGAGAGAGAGAGATAGAGAGGGGGGGAGGGAGAGGGAGAGGGAGAGGGAGAGGGAGAGGGAGAGGGAGAGGGAGAGATAAACAATAAAGGAATGAGAAATACAGACAATGACCAAAATAAGTGGTCGAGAATGGGGTTTGACTCCCTTGGAAAGAGAAGACTTTGGTACATCCAAATGAGCAATCTACACACCGAGCGTCATCTGTACCATAAGAACCCTTGTGATCACACAGTGGTGAAATAGAAAAGAGAGTGGTAGGAAGTGAAAGCAGAGAAAAAGAGGAGGAGAGCAGGAGGGGATTGTTGAGTGATAAAGTTATCTCCCAGTAATGGGAATTCCTTTGGCAAATTAGCCTAGCGATAATGAACAAGCTTCAGAAACAGTAATAGGGCTTTAATGAAAGAGGGAGTTAGAAACAGGCCGTGCTAACACCAGAACATAGAGTTAATGCACTACTCATCTTATCCTCATTACTGACTGTTTAGAAGCCCATTAAGACCTGAACATGAGAATTCAAGTAAGTTGATCAAACTCTTAATGAATCAACCACATTTATTTGTAGGCTATAGACTATTTCCTTACAAATAGCGTCTGACAAAACATCAGCATTAATACTAAAAGCAAATCAATGCAGCAAGGAAAGGTAGAAAGGTCAGGTAGAAAAACCCACAACCTAGCAGCTATGCAGATTAACAACTTGTAGTAGTTGAAAAAAAAACCCATCTCAAAGTGAATGTAGAGTTAGGAACGTGGAGATGGTTAAAGTTATAGACCACTCGGCTACAGAGCAGCGGTTCAACGGTGCCCATTCAATCCAGTGCTCTCATTCATGGATTCAACACGTAATGCTTAGCAGCTGTCAGTGTACCCCTAATGATCCGTCTCTGTCCCAATCCTGGCCTTACCTGGCCTGAGACAATTCCTATTAAACAACACTCTCCAAAGGAGTCTGCTTAAACCGGCCAGGGAAATACACCTCGGCCAGCAACGCAAAGCAAAGCAGGGCCATCCATCAGCATCACAGATATAATAGCTCTCTCTGTCTACCTCATAACACCTTCGTCTCCCCCATTTCCTAAAAATCTTTCACCCCACTACATCCACCTATCCTTCCTTCCCTCCATCCTTCCATCTCTGATTATCTGGCCACACAGCCCACATGAAAAAATAAAGTCATTATTATAATATAAAAGGCTTTGTTAAATAACATTAAAATGTGACACTTAATTCACGGGTCGTATGGCAAATACAGCCATTAAAAACTATAGTATTCACTGTAGGGTTTTTGCAGACTTTATTATAGTATTCACCATAGTGTTTTTGCTGACTAAAGTCTGCAGAAACACTACAATGAATACTGTAGTATTTACTCTAGTTTTGTGGACATGACAGTAGTATAATGTAGTATTTAAAGTTTACTATAGTATAAATATTGTAGTATGAAAAAAAAACGGTAGTATATTATAGCAATTACCGTAGTGATTTTGAGGACTGTAGTATACTGTATTTACTGTAGTGTTTTTGCTGATATTACTGTAGTATTTACTATAGGATTTTTGTTTTATTATCTTTGACATCGCAGTGGGGGCTTTGTCCTTGAGAAAGGGCTGTTCTTGGGCACGGTGCAACACGGCGTTCCTGGATACAGCCCTTAGCCGTGGTATATTGGCCACATACCACAAACCCCAGAGGTGCCTTATTGCTATAATAAACTGGTTACCAACGTATCTAATTAGAACAGTAAAAATAAATGTTTTGTCAAACGGTCTGATATACCAACAGCTGTCAGCAAATCAGCATTCAGGGCTTGAACCAATCAGTTTATAATGTTGTATTTACTATATTATTCTACAGTATACTATACCACTCTATAGTAAGTACCAGGGGTTGGAACCAAAATTATTTTCCAATCGTTTCGTTCTGAACAGAACCATTGTTTGTTTTTATTCCATTCCACTGCTCTGACCAGCCAAGTAAAGTTCTGAACCATTTGTTTCTGTTCCTTTTTAAACCTCTGAAATCGGTTTTCAATCCCTGGTAAGAACTATACATGAACGAGATATACTGTATTACAGTGTGCAGTATACTATTCTACAATATACTACAGTTTACTACACAATTCCATAGTAAGTGCTATATTCTATAGTAAACTGTAGTATTATTTCATGTGGGAGTTAGGTGTCAGGAGAGATGGAGCGAGGGATTGGGCGGAAGGCAGGATAGATAGACAGCGAAGATCTGGAGGGAAGTGTGTTTGAGTTAATGAGATGAATGAGAGTTGGCAGGCAGTCGGCGTTGGCACCAGGCTGGAGAGATTGGCGCCTCAATCTCCTCGGCTCTAATGAGTGAAGTGCGCTAAAACCAAACAAGGCCCAGGCGCCCACTTTGGCTCCAACAATGTGAATAACTAACCAGGGCTTTATCCTAGAACACTGCCTTAGATGTTCTACAGCATTCTAAATGACTCAAGGTCTGTTCTATAACATTCTTGAATGCTGAGGTTCATTCAAGACCATTTTAATTGACTGGGCTATATTCTAGACAACTGCCATGTCCCTGAACGTTCTACAGTATTCTATATTACCAGAGGTCTATTCTAGAACATTGTTAAAACTCTGAAGAGATTCATTCCAGAATACAGAGGTGTATTCTAGAACACTCCAAATATCCAACTATCAATTTAGGACTCAATCTTTGAGTTATTGTCTCTGAGTACAATCTTGTGATGATTTACTGTAAAACAAGAGAGCTGGAAGGTGCAATGAGCAATCTGTCTGGTTCTGACCTTTTCCCCCACCCAACTCCTGTCTAACTACCACATAACAAGCAGAAGGTGCAGTTTGGGGCATACTATGTCAATATGAGTGAGTGAGTGAGTGAGTGAGTGAGTGAGTGAGTGAGTGAGTGAGTGAGTGAGTGAGAGAGTGAGTGAGTGAGTGAGTGAGTGAGTGAGTGAGTGAGTGAGAGAGAGAGAGAGAGAGAGAGAGAGAGAGAGAGAGAGAGAGAGAGAGAGAGAGTGAGTGAGTGAGTGAGTGAGTGTGAGAGAGAGAGAGAGAGAGAGAGAGAGAGAGAGAGAGAGAGAGAGAGAGAGAGAGAGAGAGAGAGAGAGAGAGAGAGAGAGAGAGAGAGAGAGAGAGAGAGAGAGAGAGAGAGAGAGATAGGAAGATAGAGATAGGAAGATAGAGGGGTGAGCTGATTGATAGGAGAGAGAGCTGATTGCTCTAGGACAGGGACCCCCAGGCTGTTGTTTGCCACACACACACACACACAAATTACACACACACACACACACACACACACACACACACACACACACACACACACACACACACACACACACACACACACACACACACACAACACACACTCAACACACACACACACACACACACACACACACACACACACACACACACACACACACACTCAAGCACACGCTCACATTCACACACACGCAACACTCACCATTTCTGCCATATCGAGACAATTAACATTCCTCCTTTCCATCAAAATTCAACATATTCCCCGCCAGACCCTTAGATACCTGCCTTGCCATGGCAACATCAGAACCCATCAGAGGGTAATGATATGACCCAGTGGGTTCTGGGATTGTCTAAAGGACTCAGATCAGCGGTGCTTTCTGATGACACGCTGCAGGCCAAAACGATCCGTGTTCATCACAGAGTGGTCATGGGTATTTTACCAATGTCCTTGCCGGACGTTTATTAACATTATTGTTCTATTCACAGGTTGTGGTGGTTTAGTTTTGTTCAATTAGGTTCTTGTTTTGAAACTTTAAGACAGTAGGTTGTAGGCCCCAGAATGACCTCACTCCCGGTCTAATGAATTGAATGACATCCTACACCCATGGAGAGATGATGAACAAATGGATTCTGATCTCATTTCCTACTACCTCTAGTCAGTAGGCACAGACAGATTAGATAATAGTTCAATGCAGTGGTTCATATCTCTGTCCTGCTTCGCTAGGAACATGCACGCATGCAGCACGCACTCACGCACGCACTCACGCCCACACGCCAATGCATGCATGTACGCACACACACTACAAACGGACAAAGGTTTGTGTGGGAAATAAACAAAACACATATTTTCACATTAATGTACTTTCATTGACCCATGATCAATTTACACACTACTCTATAGTACAGTTTTGACATATCAGATCCACATCCTATATTTTCATCCATTTCTAAAATAACATTTACATGACTCGACCCAACCCATCTTTAACCCCATCTCCTTACGTTAACTACACATTTCTCTCTCTCTCTCTCTCTGTACATCTCTACTGTACATTGCTCTGGATAAGAACATCTGCTAAATGGCTAAAATGTCACGTAAATCTCTCTCACTCAAACACTCTCTCTCTAGATCTGTCTCTGCTCTTGACAATTTCTCTCTCTCTCTTGTACCTTCTCGCTATCTAATCTTGCCCCCCCTTCGTCATATCTATCTCCCCCTACCTTTCCCTTTCTCCATCCTCTCTCCATTTCCATCTCTCTCAGTGTAAATTAGATCAGTGCCCAGCGGTGTTATTCCATATCTTCCATTACCTGCATGTCAGATTACACATCACCTCTGGGCCATCTCCAACTTAACTCCTAACCTCTCTCCCTCTCTCTCTCTCTCTCTCGCATGCGATCTCTCTCTCCTTCCATGGCTAATCTGCCATTAGCTAAGCCCATTCAGTAATAACTGCTGGTTAGAGTGAGTAATGGTACATCAGTTTCTGCTACGCATCGGCGTAAAGCCGTAACAGCGAAAGGTTATTGAGTTTGACATGATATACACTCACTCACTGACTCACTCACTGACTCACTCATTGACTCTCTTTTCTTTCAGTTTGTATTTATGTTTGTCAGTCAGTCAGTCTCTTTCACTATCCTATTCACACAGTCCTGTTGCTGTTTCCCTCTCCACGTCTCCCCTTCTCTCACTCAAGCCACTTGTTTTGTCAAATTTTCACTACTTCTGCCACGTCCTGACCTTAGAGCCGCTTTATTTCTCTATTTGGTTAGGTCAGGATGTGATGTGGGGTGGGGATTCTATGTTTTGTTTTCTATGTTTCTTTATTTCTATGTTTTGGCCGGGTATGGTTCTCAATCAGGGACAGCTGTCTATTGGTGTCTCTGATTGGGAATCATACTTAGGTAGTCCTTTTTCCCTAATTTCAGTGTGGGTAGTTGACTTTTGTTAGTGGCACTATAGACCTGTAAGCTTCACGGTTGTTTCTTTGTTTGTTGTTTTGTTGGCGACATTTTAAATAAAATGAAAATGTACGCCCTCCACGCTGCATTTTGGTCTACTTCCTTCGACGGCCGTGACAACTTCTCTCGATTTTTGTTTCTTTTTATCTTTCTCTATCCCCTTATGCTTTTCTCTCACCTTTCCTCTCTCTCGGCAGTTGAGCTGTATTGATGTACAAGTGAGGTCGATGTTGAGGCGTGGTGGGGAGGGACACAGTGCTGGTGTAGTGATGTTGTATTAATGCTTAAAAAATAGGATGTGAATAGGATGATATCTGACGCTGTGATGATCAGTGTCTTTGGCCTTCATTAAACTCATGCAAAACACCTCATATCATTCGACTTATGGGAATCGACTGATCTAACGTGATTGGATAAATGTAATTGTGAGAATCCTGACCTCACCAATCTCAATTATGTTAGATGAGAGATCATTTCAAATGAGGAGATAGTATTTGGGATATTATTACCATTTTCTCAATGGAGTAATTCACAAAAGAATCACTGTTGTGAAGCACAGACTAGCTGGACATGGACCAATTTGAAACTCATCTTCAGTCATATCCACTCTCTCCTTGTCCTTCACTTCCTCTTAAGGTGTCAGGATACATAGGTTTCGGTAGACGAAGTGAACGTCTGCACTCGCATACTCCCTAAATACCTTTGCGTGAAAAACTTGAAACAAAAGGGGCAATATTACTGTTTTTTTGTCTCTCTTGAGCCATCGTAGCAACAACATAGCCAGAACACTTCTTCAAAATGGTCTGAATTAATCTAAGATAAATCAAGAAATCTTTAATCAGGAGATCTTAGTCGGACAATTGTACATCTAACTAAGATATTTGGTGCAGTATAAGTGAAAAAATGTGCATAAAAACTAGTTGTTGCTCGTTAAATGACAAAAAACACTTAATTGAAGAACTCTTGACAAACCACAGGGGTGTAGACTTCGGCTACCGAACTTTGACTTGCCTCAAGAAAAAAGGTTGTGTGAGCGAACAGCGGAATGCCGAAAGCTGCCGAACACCAAAACAAACAAAAAATGTCACAAAATGTTGTCATAATATATGCGTAAACTGTTTCAACTGGGAAGCATACGGTACAATGTATACCTCCTCTTCCTCCCTCTCTACCACACCCTAACATGTTGCATGTCGTAACGTGTAAAACTTTGTCATCTGAGTTAATCCAGTGTTGTGTTTAGGGTATGCCAGGGAATCGTCCAGGACATGGCGGGACTCAGCCCAGTCTTTAACTCTTCTTGTCCTGGTAAATGTTTGTCTGGTTTCATTCATACCGGTTGATTAATCTTTTACCTGTGTTAAATGTATGTGTGTGCACAAGAAGTCCAATAGGAGGGATGGTGGAAAGGGAGCCAGTCCAGGTGCATGTACAGTGCCTGCAAAACTAGGAAACAATCTTATTTGTTATTTAGAATGTTGACAATTTTTTTCTGTGATCGCTAAATATGTAATGAGACATTGCTAATGTGTGCTCTCTTCCTGTATATCATGTAGAAGTCACTGTTACCTGTAGTGTATTCATAGCATAGATAAAAATAGTTAGTTGTGTTAAAACCTCTTGCCGCTCAAATCCCGTTAGCGGGACCATTTTCGTCTACATCCGGTGAATTGCAGAGCGCCAAATTCAAATTAAATTACAAAAAATATTTAATTTTCATGAAATCACAAGTGCAATACACCAAAACACAGCTTAATTTGTTGTTAATCCAGCCGGTATGTCAGATTTCAAAAAGGCTTTACGGTGAAAGCAAACCATGAGATTATGTGAGGACAGCTCTCAGCAGACAAAACATTACAAACAGCTAGCAGCAAAGTAGATTGGTCACGAAAGTCAGAAAAGCAATAAAATTAATCACTTACCTTTGATGATCTTCGTATGTTTGCACTTACGAGACTCCCAGTTACACAATAAATGTTTGTTTTGTTCGATAAAGATTTTCTTTATATCCAAAAACCTCCATTTGGTTGGAGCGTTTTGTTCAGTAATCCACAGGCTCGTGCGGTGACGACAGGCAGACGAAAATTCCAAATAGTATCCGTAAAGTTCGTAGAAACATGTCAAACGGTTTTTATAATCAATCCTCAGGTTGTTTTTACAATAAATAATAGATAATATTTCAACCACACGGTAGCCTTTTCAATAGAAGAGAGAAAGAAAAGGTCTTGCTCCTGACGCGCGCATGCACAAATCTGAGCACATCTGGCTATCCACTGATGTGATGTGATCAAAGCCTGTAACTCTGTCTAAAGACTGTTCACACCTTGTGGAAGCCACAGGGAAAGGAATCTGGTTGATATCCCTTTAAATGGAGGATAGGCTGCAAATGGAAAAGAGTAGTTTCAGAAAAACAGCACTTTCTGCCATATCAGTTCTGTTATACTCACAGACAATATTTTGACAGTTTTGGAAACTGTAGAGTGTTTTCTACCCTAATCTGCCAATTATATGCATATTATAGCTTCTGGGCCTGAGAAATAGGCAGTTTTTCATCCAAACATCAAAATACTGCCCCTAGCCTAAAGAGGTTTTAACAGCGCTTCCCAGATTATTAGCTATGGGAGGGGCAACAAATATTATTGCTAGCTCTTATCTACTGGAGCTTTCACTCCTCTGCCTTAATCTTGTGGAAGTGTCTGGCCGTGTGCGAATACCCCTTCTTGTGTCCTAAATAGTAGGCCATTTGAGTATGTGAAAAATGTACTTTTTATATTATGTGACATTTCAAATCTTATAGAATACTTTTTTATTTTTATATTTTTTATGTAATGGAGGCAAGTCAGTTAAGAACAAATTCTTATTTACAATGATGGCCTACCTCAGCCAAACCCTAACTTGGATAACACTGCGCCAATTGCGCGCCGCCCTATGGGAATCCCAATCACGGCTAGTTGTGATACAGCCTGGAAGCAAACCAGGGTCTGTAGTGACGCCTCTAGCACTGAGATGCAGTGCCTTGGACCGGTGCGCCACTCGGGAGCCCGTTTAATTGCCCTGATGACATAGTCATTTCGGCTTTGACAACAGTTGAACAATTAGATATGGGAATGCGCTACCGAAATCCATGAATCATTCTCAGTATGCGAGAATACACAGCTTTATAGTATGTGCTATAAATGCCACAATGTTACACTCATTTGGTCTTTTCGTCTAGTAGAATCCACTGCTCACTTCACAGGAATTTCACAGGCACAATGCATTGGAAGAGGGGGCTGCAAGTTTAGATAGCTACAGTTGAAGTCGGAAGTTTACATACACCTAAAGCAAGTACTCTGTTTTTCACAATTCCTGACATTTAATCCTAGTAAATATTCCCTGTTTTAGGTCAGTTAGGATCCCCAATTTATCTTACGAATGTGAAATGTCAGTATCAGTATCTATTTTGTGAAGTGCACCAGCCCCTCCTGCAGCTAAGCACCCCACAACATGATGCTGCCATCCCCGTGCTTCATCGTTGGTATGGTGTTCTTCGGCTTGCAAGCCTCCCCCTTTTTCACACCACCCTCTGGAGAGCCCTGCGGTTGTGGGCGGTGCAGTTGCCGTACCAGGCGGTGATACAGCCCGACAGGATTCTCTCAATTATGCACCTGTAAAAGTTAGTGAGGGTTTTTGAGTGACAAGCCACATTTTTTCAGCCTCCTGAGGTTGAAGAGGCGCTGTTGCGCCTTCTTCACCACACTGTCCGTGTGGGTGGACCATTTCAGTTTGTCTTTGATGTGTACACTGAAGAACTTAAAACTTTCCACCTTCTCCACTACTGTCCCTTCGATGTGGATAGGGAGTGCTCCCTCTGCTGTTTCCTGAAGTCCACAATCATCTCCTTAGTTTTGTTGACGTTGAGTGTGAGGTTATTTTCCTGACACCACACTCCGAGGGCTCTCACCTCCTCCCTGTAGGCCGTCTCATCGTTGTTGGTAATCAAGCCTACCACTGTTGTGTCGTCCGCAAATTTGATGATTGAGTTGGAGGCGTGTGTGGCCACGCAGTCGTGGGTGGACAGGGAGTACAGGAGAGGGCTCAGAACGCACCCCTGTGGGGCCCCAGTGTTGAGGATCAGCGGGGTGGAGATGTTGTTACCTACCCTCACCACCTGAGGGCGGCCCGTCAGGAAGTCCAGTACCCAGTTGCACAGGGCGGGGTCGAGACCCAGGGTCTCGAGCTTGATGACGAGTTTGGAGGGTACTATGGTGTTAAATGATAAGCTGTAGTCGATGAACAGCATTAGGGTTAGGGCAGTGTGGTTGAGATTGCATCGTCTGTGGACCTATTTGGGCGGTAAGCAAATTGGAGTGGGTCTAGGGTGTCAGGTAGGGTGGAGGTGATATGGTCCTTGACTAGTCTCTCAAAGCACTTCATGATGACGGAAGTGAGTGCTATGGGGCGGTAGTCGTAGCTCAGTTACCTTAGCTTTCTTGGGAACAGGAACAATGGTGGCCCTCTTGAAGCATGTGTGAACAGCAGACTGGGATAGGGATTGATTGAATATGCCCGTAAACACACCAGTCAGCTGGTCTGCGCATGCTCTGAGGGCGCGACGGGATGCCGTCTGGGATTGCAGCCTTGCGAGGGTTAACACGTTTAAATGTTTTACTCACCTCGGCTGCAGTGAAGGAGAGTCTGCATGTTTTGGTTGCGGGCCGTGTCAGTGGCACTGTATTGTCCTCAAAGCGGGCAAAAAAAGTTATTTAGTCTGCCTGGGAGCAAGACATCCTGGTCCGTGACTGGGCTGGTTTTCTTTTTGTAATCCGTGATTGACTGTAGACCCTGCCACATACCTCTTGTGTCTGAGCCGTTGAATTGCGATTCTACTTTGTCTCTATACTGACGCTTAGCTTGTTTGATTGCCTTGCGGAGGGAATAGCTACACTGTTTGTATTCGGTCATGTTTCCGGTCACCTTGCCCCTAAAAGCAGTGGTTCGCGCTTTCAGTTTCACGCGAATGCTGCCATCAATCCACGGTTTTAATCGTTGCTATGGGAACTACATCTCCAACGCACGTTCTAATGAACGTTCTAATGAACTCGTTCACCGAATCAGCGTATTCATCAATGTTGTTGTTTGACTCAATACGAAACATATCCATGTAATGGAAGCAGTCTTGGAGCGTGGAATCAGATTGGTCGGACCAGCGTTGAACAGACCTCAGTGCGGGAGCTTCTTGTTTTAGCTTCTGTCTGAAGGCAGGGAGCAACAAAATGGAGTCGTGGTCAGCTTTTCTGAAAGGAGGGCGGGGGAGGCCCTTATATGCGTCGCGGAAGTTAGAATAGCAATGATCCAAGGTTTTTCCAGCCTTGGTTGCGCAATCGATATGCTGATACAATTTAGGGAGTCTTGTTTTCAGATTAGCCTTGTTAAAATCCCCAGCTACAATGAATGCAGCCTCAGGATATGTGGATTCCAGTTTGCAAAGAGTCAAATAAAGTTTGTTCAGAGCCATCGATGTGTCTGCTTGGGGGGGAATATATATACGGCTGTGATTATAATCAAAGAGAATTCCCTTGGTAGATAATGCGGTCGACATTTGATTGTGAGGAATTCTAAATTAGGTGAACAGAAGGACTTGAGTCACGTCTCGTTAACCATAAAGCATACGCCCCCGCCCCTCTTCTTACCAGAAAGATGTTTGTTTCTGTCGGCGCGATGCGTGGAGAAACCAGCTGGCTGCACCGACTCCGATAGCGTCTCTCGAGTGAGCCTTGTTTCCGTGAAGCAAAGAATGTTACAGTCACTTGATGTCCCTCTGGAATGCTACCCGTGCTCAGATTTCATCAACCCTGTTGTCAAGAGACTGGACATTGGCGAGAAGTATGCTAGGGAGTGGTGCGCGATGTGCCCGTCTCCGGAGTCTGACCAGAAGACCGCTTCGTTTCCCTCTTTTATGAAGTCGTTTTTTGGGGTCGCCGGCTGGGATCCATTCCGTTGTCCTGGGTGAAAGGCAGAACACAGGATCCGCTTGGCGAAAGTCATATTCTTGGTCGTACTGATGCTGAGTTGATGCTGCTCTTATATTCAGTAGTTCTTCTCGACTGTATGTAATGAAACCTAAGATGACCTGGGGTACCAATGTAAGAAATAACACGTAAAAAAAAAAAAAACTGCATAGTTTCCTAGGAACGCGAAGCGAGGTGGCCATCTCTGTCGGCGCCGGAAGACCGCTCAGGCACCCTCTCCTCTGTATGTAATATCACTTAAGGTTTTCTGGGAGACGCTGTTGTAAGAAATAATACATAAAATAACGAAATACTGCACACTTTCCTCAGGACTAGAAGTGAAGCTGCCATCTCTATCGGCACCGTCTTGCTTTTTTAAATTTAAGGTTGAGGTCCTTCCCCTCATTAAACATAAGGTCGACGTAGTCTATTTAGTGGACCTATAGAGTTAGGTTACCACAATAGTACAGGACCATTCAACCACGTAGGGCACTCATGATTAGTCCAGACATACGTATAACCAACGTGACAACTCTCTCTCTCTCCCCCCTCTCTCCTTACTTCTCTCTGAAGTCATAATCTTCACACAACATCCTTTGCAGGTCTCAGTGTATCAGTCATAATGACTATATTGCAATGTTGTCCTTTCTCTGTATGTGTGTAATATTCCTGCGAGGATGTTCGTTCAACCATTACATTACAATAATGCTCATGGAGAACTGTTGTCTTGGCAGGTAATGGAGGCGTACTGCATTTGCCTCCAACCTAATTGTCTGATCTTATTCCTTGATTATGATAATGACGCTAATAGTGAGTGAGTAATGGACAGAGTCATCTACAGAGAATGAGACAGATTGGAGAGAAAGATAGAGTTGTTTAGAGCTGGAGTGACTGTGTTGTAGATTTAGTGGGGTAATTCGGAATATTAGCAATGCCGCGCTTGGTGGGATCCTCTGCCTAATGCCTGAAGATTTGCACGGGCTCGTAGGAAGAACGCCAGGGCTTTAGCTCATGAAGTTAATATGGTAGTGTGTATGCAATGCTTGAGAAATAGAACTCAGCAACACAGATAAGTGCCACAACGTTTGGTCTTTCCATGTCACCGGGTTCTGTGACGTATTTCACGGTGATCACTGGGTAGCAAGTGTTGAATCCCATGTTGCATAACTAAACAAAATTGGAATAGTTCCCGTGCCTGATATCAACTGTACATTCCTTTTGTTGTTGTGGGTGCCGTTTTTTTAATGTCACACACTTCCTTCTCCTTGTTTGTTGCCCCTCATAAACATCCCCTGCCCCCTTATCTCTTCCCTTTCTACTGTAACAATGTGGAATAGGTAGGGTACTTCAACATTTTCATCACTCTAACATGTTAAAGCACAGTTATGGCTTTGCAATATGATTTTATTCAACATTCTGGGACAAAGTAGTTATTTACTGAAATTACAGCACACATTTCACCCAATTCGGGTGCTTCCTAGTTCCTTGTATCAAACACTTAACTATCTCAGTTATATTAAAACCTGGAAAATCTGGAGAGTCCCCTGCAGATTGCTGACCTATGTGTTTTGTAAATTACAACAGTAAAGTGATAACAACCCGCATAAGCAACATAATGGCAAAAAGTATTACCAGACTTGATCATATTAATCAAACAGGATTAATTTCAAATAGACACAAACAAATACAATAATATGTTTCAGTATAATGCAATCAGTGATGTAGCGGTACAACAAATTGGTGGGTAAGCTCTAATCATGGGTTGCGGTGAAAAATGTGACGCTCTCTATACTTTCAATGCACTTGCAAACAGCAGGCGGGCACGCACTCACTCGCGCACACACCTCACAATTCAAATACTTCATGAGGTCGCTCTAACATTTTCGGGTTGAACTTTTAAGAAGAAATGTAAAGCCCTTCAGCTATTCTTGACCAAATACTCTCTCTCTCACTAAAATGATAAGGACAATGAAAGTAGCACTTAACAGTAATAGACCTGACTGATTTCCTGGAAGCTGCTCCTTCTCACAGATACAATGGAAGGAAGAGTAGAGGGAGATGGGGAGAGAGGAATAAAATAAGAGCGAGGGGGAGAGGGGAAGCAACAGGAAGGGAGAGTTACTTGACACTAGTAGGCAATGGGGATCAAAAGGGCCTCCACTGTGAAAGAAACAGAGAGAAAGAAGGAGAGAAAAACAGTCAGTAAATCACTCTTTCAAAAGAGCAGGTGGTGAATAAAACTATTTATCAATTAGGGGGCAATTTTGATGCCAATTAATTCCACTATTTTGCCACCCCACATCTGTCTCTCTTATCTCTCTCTCATTACTCTCTCTCTCCCTAGCTGCAGTCTGAATGTTATGTCGGAGAGGATCGATAGAGACATGCAGATGACTAAGTTTCTCACCGCTCCTTAAATGTATAATTTAGTGTGGATTGATTCCACAATAGACTGAGAAATCAGTAAGCTCCCGCCCCGTGGAGGGGGATGGACCAATCACAGAGGAGGTCAGACCCCGGAGAAGTTGCATTCAACAACCTGTAAGAAGGAGAACGAGAGACAGAGAGAGAGAGGCCCTGGAGGTGTCACTGTGCAAACCCTACACTAATTATGACCAGCTTACCTCCACTCTACACTCTAAATACACTCTACACTCAAAATACACCATACACTCCAGATTGAGCATGACAGTAATAATAGAACTTAAGGGAACTGTCACGTTCTGACCTTTATTTCCTGTGTTTTGTATTTAGTTAGTATGGTCAGGGCGTGAGTTGGGTGGGTAGTCTATGTTTGTTTTTCTAGGTTTTGGGAATTTCTATGTTTCGGCCTAGTATGGTTCTCAATCAGAGGCAGGTGTCATTGGTTGTCTCTGATTGAGAATCATACTTAGGTAGCCTGGGTTTCACTGTGTGTTTGTGGGTGATTGTTCCTGTCTCTGTCTTTGCACCAGATAGGACTGTTTTGAGTTTTCACATTTCTTGTTTTTTGTAGTCAGTTGTTCATGTGTACCTTAACGTATTAAAAAGAACCATGGACAATTACCACGCTGCGTATTGGTCCTCTGATCCGTTTCGCCTCTCCTCTTCGGAAGAGGAGGAGGAAATTCATTACAGGAACACTCCTCCTCTCGGCTTTTAATTATTAGAATCCAATATCTCGTTAAGGACTTCAACGCAGCAACAAAGTTACTTCAACGTTTTTTACTCGACTAAGATTGAAAATGAGGTCGGTACACAGTTGGTTTAATATGCACAAGATACAAATGGAATGCAGTACAATCATTGACGTGTGAAACTCTACGCTTCAAAATGACACCACTTTAACAGGACATTGGAGAAGTGGACATTCTTAATCATGAAAACAGGATTGACAGAGGCCACATTCGTAAAGGATTCATCAGCAAGGTTACACAGCTGTGAAACTATAGGCTCCCTAACCATGGGTATACTGGCCAGGTTATTATTAATGCCTACTGTGGACTGTGTCAGGACAATATTGGTTATATAGATGTAACGTTGAATAACAGTAACAAGAATCAGTTATTGACACCACTTTTACACAGTCACAGCGTCACCCAAAAGGAAATGAAATACAATGATGTATTTACGTGTTTATTAAAGCCTGGTTAAGTTGGTTTTCCGTTATGATGAAGATGAAGCACGGAAAAGGTCAGTGGTCCTGGCGTTGGAGCTTGCAGCTTGCAGCCGAATACGTTTCTTCCCTCGTCGGAGCTCACATGCAGGGGAGCTTTTTGTTCTCAACTCCGTTTAGTCCAAAGAGAGAGAGTTTTTAAAAGGCCCTATGGTGCAGTGGAACGTTTGGTTCCCCTTGGGAAGAGATAGAACTCAACAGTTCTTTGTGAGTGAGCAGAGTGTGTTGTTCGGGGCAAAGTTCCTCCCAGGTGCTTCTTCTGAGTTGGATCAAGCTGCCTCGACCAGTGTTTTGAATTTCCAAGGTGATGGGGAAAATCCCTTGCAGAACTTGATCTGATTTCTGGATCGTAAGTCCTCTTATTTATAGGGAGACTCACAGAAGGCGGGCTCTAATGACCGGGCAGTGTGACATGGGAACGCCCCGTTGATTCAGAGAACAAAACACATTTAATGTTCATATGAGAGAAGAAACCTGAGATTTCCCCATAAGTGTTCAGAAGAATGTAAAAAAAATGTGTTTTGAATAAAAAATAGTACACAGTCTTTAGAGTCCATCATGACCGTGGTAAAATCCATACATTATAATTTCCAGAAAAATCCCCATTATACCTTTTATTATGACAACCTGCATTTTGTTATCCTATATCAACATGTAATGAGTTCAACAGTTTAATACAGTGATAAGAAAACGTGTTTAAACGTCCTTTTTCACTCTTGGCGTCCTTTCCTGTTTGACTTGCAGAGGGTCTGGTTTCTGTCTGCCATTCAAAGGTGTAAAGTGAGAAACGGAGAGCCATTTTCTTTTGGGTCTTGTGATGGGTTGAAAGGGGGCGCTGTCAATTACAGACCTGTACATCTTGGCCTGAAATGTGAAACTCTGTCCACTTGTGGGCTCGCATTAAAACACCCTGCTCTCTCTTGCCAGGGATGCTTTCTCTCCACATCTCAAAGCCCAGAGCGGATTAAATGCAAACAGCAGGAAATGATTAGGATTCAAAGGCAGGCTTTCAGACTGATTGATTGATATCATTATAATTTTCCTCTTTTGAAAAAGTCTCTCTCTGCTTTGATTCGAGACCAGGGCACATTGTTTGCTCTCTGCCTTCATTACAACGTCTTGGATTGATAACCAGGAAGCATTTATTTCACAGAAAATACAGACGTTCTTGTATCCTGTGTAAAGATATCTTTGTGTTTTAAAGCTTCCTTCAGTGAACAGCAGGATATCCTATGTGTCATTGCTTTCTGCACCACAGGAGACCAAACGCTCCCTCTCTAAACCCCTGGTGGGCTGTCAGATTGTTTAGTAAGGTTAACACCAGTGGGTGCACGAATCAGGTCTTGCCAGAGTCATAATACTGCCATTTTCCTTTCGTCCGGGCACTTAATTGATTTACTGTACATTACTGACAGGAGAGTGAGGCCACATATCTGGTTACCCTTGTAGAAATCACATAAACACCGCAACCCTTGAGCTATGCACTCCTGTTCTAAAGCCTTAGCTACCTCTCCTGTTCAGCCTCAGGGTCTACACTCATACATCAAACTTCCTCAGCCTGCACCCCTGAACTCAGGTCGCATAGCAACCGTCCCTGTGGTGACATGCAGCCCATTAGGTCCCCCACGGAGAGTCTTTTACTGGGGGTGACAGGGCGGTTGTTGTTTTGCGGTTGTTTTGACAGAGACAAGCGTTTGTCACTTCTGTTTCTCTCATCCTACAGATTGAGATGGCCACCCCACAATGCCTCCCTAAACGTACATTTGTCATTGTGCGTGATTTTGTGTTTCTTGACTGTGTCATGGGACCTGCGCCTATGCTTGGCACACTCCATTGAAGCAGCATCAGCTTTCACGACTCCTCTCTGATTGCTCCAGTGTCACCAAAGTGCTGTCAAGCCACAATTTGTTCATTACATTTGTTATACCAGTGGATCCCTCATTGAACGTGGCTACTGCCATATTGGCTGCTCCGTCAATGCGGCTTTTGCACACGAAGACAGTTTTGGGGCATCGCGATCATATTACAGAGTACAGACATTAATTTGCATTCTGGGTTCCTCCGTGCTCCATTCCTTTGAGGGCGTTATCATTTGACATCCTATGATATACAGCTACCATTTTCTGTGCAACCTCTCTATTAAAAAACTGTATGGCCTCTAAGGTTTTTGTGACAGGGTGGATCTTCAGCATTTTCTATGGCTCGCTGGTACAAGCGCTAATGCACACACCTATCCGGTAGTTTGAAGCGAATCCTCTCTTGTGCCAAGTGCCATTGAAGGATACATGAATGTCTATGATGGCATCCTAATCCTCCTTCAGCAACTCTACTATGTCTGGGTCTATATCTGCCTATGCTCTTCTAACTATCTTTGCAGCACTCCTCATTGACTGTAGCCCTCTCTGAATCTCTGCAACGAAAGTGGGGAGGGGGGTACTTATTATGTCTGATGACATTACAGACTTAACTGCAGGACTAAATATCAATATGTTACCCTATGTAAATATTAGTATATCAGCATGTATTTACTTTAAGTAAAGCTAATTTCTCACTAATCACATTAGGCTACAGCCCTATGACACTGTAGGCCTATGTAACAGTCTCATTGTATAGTTATGTTTTCCTATCACTCAGTTTTGTTAACTTTGAATACTTGCTGGAGCAAGGAAATACATATTATTTATACACAGCAAGTCACCTGACAATAATGGGCTACTCTGTCACGTCCTGACCTTAGTTCCTTTTTTATGTCTCTGTTTTAGTTTGGTCAAGGTGTGAGTTGAGATGGGCATTCTATGTTTTGTAGTCTAGGTTTTGTATTTCTATGTGGTTGGCCTGGTATGGCTCCCAATCAGAGACAGCTGGCAATCGTTGTCTCTGATTGAGAACCATACTTAGGCAGCCTGTTTTCCCACTATGGGTGTGGGTAGTTGTTTTCTGTCTTTGTGTGTCGGCACCAGACAGAACTGTTTCGTTTGTTCCGTTTTGTAGTTTTTTTGTTCTAGTGTTCAGTTTCTTTATTAAATCTACCATGAACACGTACAACGCTGCACCTTGGTCCTCTTCACCTTCTTCCACCTACGACAACCGTTACATACTCTCCCTTTTTATTTACCTGGCATTCTCCTGTCATGTCTCTGATATGAGCTGAGAAGCATGGAAGGAATCCCTAGGACTTTGCTTATTTTCTTTAGAGCTGCATAACCAAGTCCAAGTACGTGGGCTAGAAGAACCATCCTCACATTTATATCAAATGCAACATCTACTCTGGAGCACCCCTGCAGCCTGGAGGAAGTGTACTCCTCCTCAATGCTTCATGATTGTAGCGGTTTTCGTCGTCGGATGAGGAAGAGTAGTCGGACCAAAGTGCAGTGTGGTAAGTGTTCATGCTTTTTTATTAAAACTGAACACTAAATAACAAAACAACAAAGAGAATGAACGAAACCGAAACAGTCCTGTCAAGTGCAGAAAACACAAAACAGAAAATAACTACCCACAAAACCCCTGACCCAGATTGAGAACCATACCCGGCCAAAACAAAAACATAGAATGCCCACTCAACTCACACCCTGACCAAACCAAAATAGAGACATAAAAAGCTCTACGATCACCTTCACAGTCTGCACATTCACTGGTTGGTGAAGTCTATGGTGATTTTCAGTCCAGTGTTTAGACACTGATGGCAAATCAAATAATGTACAAGTTGGTTTGTTTGAGACATGTGGAATAAAAGCCACTGTTAGCTGGTTGCTGTCTGGTGGATCGCTGCTAGTTCTCATCTTCATCTCAACTAATTTGCGTCTCAACGCGCTGCTGTGGGCTACCTCCT
The DNA here is from genome assembly GCF_023373465.1 of Oncorhynchus keta. NCBI lineage: Eukaryota > Metazoa > Chordata > Actinopteri > Salmoniformes > Salmonidae > Oncorhynchus > Oncorhynchus keta. Next base: position 56,526,995 of record NC_068434.1, on the reverse strand, counting down.
TTTCCTCCTCAACCTGTACTGCCACTGCCTCGATCAGTGGATCAGACACATTTTTTCTTTCATTCACTGGTTCTCTCTAATTGGATAACTGAGATGGCCTATTTTTATTCATTTATTTATATACTGTAGGCATATTCTTCGAGATTTTAAAATGTTGTCTCTCTTTACGTTGATACTTCGCAGGAGACATTTTCAAACAAGGAAGTGCTGCGCGGCATGCGAGGTATTTTAACCAATCAGGTTGCCGGAAAGGGCCTTTAAATGCGAGTAACCAATCGAATGTCAGGAAATGACTATTTTTTTTAGCACGAAGCACTATGTCTACAAAGGATATAGCCATGTATAGACTAGCTAACGCTATAAAACAAGCTTTTGAACGATATATGATTCAACATGAAACGTTTTAAAAATAGCGGTTGAAGTTCTACATGAAATATGCTATCAAGAATGACATTTATGATAGCACCCTTACCTGCTGATCTATAAATTACGTCTCCATAATCTAGCATGGGTAGGATAGTCATCTGAATCAGGGTTAGTTTGGCAGCTGGGGTGAATGAGGAGCGATTACAATAGAGGAAACCAAGTCTAGATTTAACTTTAGCCTTCAGCTTTGATGTGTGCTGAGAGAAGGACCGTGTACCGTCTAGCCATACTCCCAAGTACTTGTATGAGGTGACTACCTCAAGCTCTAAACCCTCAGAGGATTTTATCACAAAACCGGGGAGGGGCCAGTTGAGCATAAGATCATATGCATATAAATGGAGGAGAGAGCTTCCTTCTGCCTGAGTTATGTTGAAAATGTAGACAAGCGTGGGGCCTAGGATTAAGCCTTGGGGTACACCCTTGGTGACAGGCAGTGGCTGAGACTGCAGATGTTCAGATATTATACACTGCACTCTTTGAGAGAGGTAGTTAGAGAACCATGCCAAAGGCCCCTCAGAGACATCAATACTCCTTACCCGGCCCACAAGAATGGAATGGTTTACCGTATCAAAAGCTTTGGCCAAGTCAATAAAAATAGCAGCACAGGGCATTGGTGACATCATTTAGTACTTTTAAGTTTGCAGTGACACATCCATAACCTGAGCAGAAACCAGATTGCATCCAGAGAGAATACTACAGACATCAAGAAAGCCAGTCAATTGATTATTGACAAGTTTTTCCAAAACAGGGCAACATAAAAAATAGGCCTATAACAGTTAGGATCAGCTTGAACTCCCCCTTTAAATAAAGGATGAACCGTGGCTGCCTTCCAAGCAATGGGATCCTCCCCAGAGTGGAGAGACAGGCTTGGCGATTTATAGAGGCAAGCCTCTATAAGGGTCAAGTTTAAGGATGTCCTTTAGCAACTCGGTCTCAGTGACCGCTTGCAGGGAGAAACTTTGCAGGGGGAAAAGAAGGAGGAGCATTGGGGCTGGTCACATTAGAAGTGGTGGGAGATGAGGAAATGTTGGATGGGCAAGGAGGCATGGCTGAGTCAAATAGGAATCCTTTAATGAAGTGGTGATTAAAGAGCTCAGCCATGTGGTCCTTTTCAGTAACAACCACATCAACTTTAAGGGACATGGGCAGCTGTGAGGAGGAGGGTTTATTCTCCAGGACTGTTACCGTTTTCCAGAACATTTTTGGGATTAGACCCAGAGAGAGAGAACTGCTCCTTAAAGTAACAAACTTTGGCCTTCCAGATAGCCTGAGTGCACTTATTTCTCATTTGCCTGAAGGAGAGCCAGTCAGCCTGAGTATGTGTGTACCGAGCAGTCTCCTCTGAACAGTTGATGTTGACATGTGACTGTTACTTGAACTCTGTGAAGCATTTATGTGGGCTTTCATTTCTGAAGCTGGTAACTCTAATGAACTGAGGTAATTCTGGGTCTTCCATTCCTGTAGCGGTCCTCATGAGAGCCAGTTTCAAAGCGCTTGATGGTTTTTGCAACTGCACTTGAAGAAACGTTCAAAGTTTTTGAAATGTTCCGTATTGACTGACCTTCATATCTTAAAGTAATGATGGACTGTAATTTCTCTTTGCTTATTTGGGCTGTTCTTGCCATAGTATGGATTTGGTATTTTACCAAATAGGTCTGTCTTCTGTATACCCCCTTATCTTGACACAACACTGATTGACTCAAACATATTAAGAAGGAAAGAAACTCCACAAATGAACTTTTAAGAAGGCACACCTGTTAATTGAAATGCATTCCAGGTGATTACCTCATGAAGCTGGTTGAGAGAATCCCAAGAGTGTGCATAGCTGTCCTAAATGCAAAGAATAAAAACATGAAATATATTTTGATTTGTCTAACACGTTTTTGGTTGCAACATGATAAGAACAAGATGGCGCCAGAGAACAAGGCCAATGTTAATGAGATCTACTTCATCAGCTGAAGCATTTATGTATTGTAACAATGGTGTAACAATGGCGCCGGAGAAGAAGGCTGACGTTTTACATGTCCCCAACCGATTGTGTTTTTGTGTTTGATTATTTGCATTGTTTAACTTATTTTGCACATCATGTTGCTGCTACCGTCTCTAATAACCAAAAATAACTTCTGGACATGATTACTCACCACGGACTGTCAGAATCCTTTTTTTCCATTAGCGAGTCCGACGAGCCCGACGTGAATGATATACAGCTTTCCTGGGAACAGGCTCAGATCCCCATCATTTGCGTGAAGAGAAGGCGAAAAAAAGGGGCCAGAGGGTGGGCTGCCTTCTGAGAATATGTAGGCGATGGAATAAACCAACAGTTCCTTCCATTCTACTAGCAAACGTGCAATCTTTGGAAAATAAAATGTATGACCTACGCGGAAGATTAAACAACCAACGGGACATTGAAAACTGTAATATCTTATGTTTCACGGAGTCGTGTCTGAACGATGACATTATCAACATAGCTGGCTTGTTATACGCTGTATCGGCAGGATAGAACAGCGGCGTCTGGTAAGACAAGGGGCGGCGGACTATTTATTTTTGTAAATAACAGCTGGTGCACGATATGTAAGGATGTCTCAAGGTTTTGCTCACTTGAGGTAGAGTATCTCATGATAAGCTGTAGACCACACTATCTACCTAGAGTTTTCATCTGTATTTTTCATAGCTGTCTACATACCACCACAGACAGTTGCTGGCACTAAGACCGCACTGAATGAGCTGTATTCCGCCATAAGCAAACAGAAAAAAGCTCATCCAGAGGCGACGCTCCTAGTAGCCAGGGACTTTAATGCAGGGAAACTTAAATCTGTCTTAACAAATTTCTATCAGCATGTTAAATGTGCAAACAGAGAGTAGAAAACTCTGGACCACCTTTACTCCACACACAGAGATGCATACAAAGCTGTCCCTCACCCTCCATTTGGCAAATCTGACCATAATTCTATCCCCCTGATTCCTACTTACAAGCTCAAATTAAAGCAGGAAGCACCAGTGACAAGATCAATAAAAAAGTGGTCAGATGAAGCAGATGCTAAGCTTCAGGACTGTTTTGCTAGCACAGAATGAAATATGTTCCGGGATTCCTCCAATGGCATTGAGGAGTACACCACAGTCATTGGCTTCCTCAATAAGCACATCGATGACATCGTCCCCACAGTGACCGTACGCACAGTTGAAGTCGGAAGTTTACATACACTTAGGTTGGAGTCATTAAAACTCATTTTTCAACCACTCCACACATTTCTTGTTAACAAACTATAGTTTTGGCAAGTTGGTTAGGACATCTTCTTTTCAAACAATTGTTTACAGACAGATAATTTCACACATTATTCACTGTAATACAATTCCAGTGGGTCAGAAGTTTACAAACACTAAGTTGACTGCCTTTACACAGCTTGGAATATTCCAGAAAATTATGTCATGGCTTTTAGAAGCTTCTGATAGACTAATTGACATCATTTGAGTAAATTGGAGGTGTACCTGTGGATGTATTTCAAGGCCTACCTTCAAACTCAGTGCCTCTTTGCTTGACATCATGGGAAAATCAAAAGAAATCAGCCAAGACCTCAGAAAAGAGATTGTAGACATCCACAAATCTGGTTCATCCATGGGAGCAATTTCCAAATGCCTGAAGGTTGCAACTGCACATGGGGACAAAGATCATACTATTGAAGCAACATCTCAAGACATCAGTCAGGAAGTTAAAGCTTGTTGCAAATGGGTCTTCCAAATGGACAATGACCCCAAGAATACTCCCAAAGTTGTGGCCAAATGGCTTAAGGACAACAAAGTCAAGGTATTGGAGTGGCCATCACATGGAACATTTTCCCCTGACACCGCCTGAGATTGCCTGCAATCAACAAGCTTAGTCCGAGGATACTGTGACACCGCCCCAGACCATGACGGACCCCTCCACCTTCAAATCGATCCCGCTCCAGAGTACAGGCCTCGGTGTAACGCTCATTCCATCAACAATAAACGCAACTCCGACCATCACACCTGGTGAGACAAAACCGCGACTTGTCAGTGAAGAGCACTTTTTTGCCAGTCCTGTCTGGTCCAGCGACCCATAGGCGACGTTGTTGCCAGTGATGTCTGGTGAGGACCTTCCTTACAACAGGCCTACAAGCCCTCAGTCCAGCCTCTCTCAGCCTATTGCGGATAGTCTGAGCACTGATGTTGGGATTGTGTGTTTTTGGTGTAACCCGGGCAGTTGTTGTTGCTATCCTGTACCTGTCCCGCAGGTGTGATGTTTGGATGTACCGATCCTGTGCAGGTTTTGTTACACGTGGTCTGCCAATGCGAGGATGATCAGCTGTCCATCTTGTCTCCCTGTAGCGCTGTCTGAGGCTTCTCACAGTACGGACATTGCAATGTATTGCCCTGGCCACATCAACCGTTCTCATGCCTCCTTGCAGCATGCCTAAGGCACATTCCCACAGACGAGTAGGGACCCTGGGAACCTTTCTTTTGGTGTTTTTAGAGTCAGTAGAAAGGCCTCTTTAGTGTCCTAAGTTTTCATAACTGTGACCTGAATTGCCTACCGTCTGTAAGCTGTTAGTGTCTTAATTACCGTTCCACAGGTGCATGAACAAGCATGGGAAACCCTTTGCAATGAATATCTGTGAAGTTATTTGTATTTTTACAAATTCTTTGAAAGACGGTGTCCTAAAAAAAGGTATGTTTCATTTTTTTGTTGCTGAGTTTACATATAGGTAAGGTTAACAGGATAGATAATAAACAGTAGCAGCAGCATATGTGAAGAGTCAAGAGTTAGTGCAAAAGTGCCAATGAAGATACTACGAATAGCTATTTGGTTAACTATTTAGTGATCTTATGGCTTGGGTTTAGAAGTTGTTCACGGTCCTGTACTGCTTGCCGTGCGCTAGCAGAGAACTGAAAACTGGGCCTTTCTCTGACACCGCCTGGTATAGAGGTCCAGTATGGTATGAAGCTCGGCCGCAGTGATGTGCTGGGCCGTACGCACCACAAATTGTGGCGCCTTGCGGTTGGATACCAAGCAGTTGCCATACCAAGTGATGCAATCAGTTAAGATGCTGTCGATGGTGCAGCTGTAGTACTTTTAGAGGTTCTGAAGACCCATGCAAAGGATTTTCAGCCTCCTGAGGGGGAAGAGGAGTTGTTGTGCCTTCTTCACAACTGTGTTGGTGTGTGTGGACCTTCTGTGGTCCTTCTGTAGCTCAGTTGGTAGAGCATGGCGCTTGTAACGCCAGGGTAGTGGGTTCGATTCCCGGGACCACCCATACGTAGAATGTATGCACACATGACTGTAAGTCGCTTTGGATAAAAGCGTCTGCTAAATGGCATATATATTATTATATATTATATATATTGTGGACCATGTTAATTCCTTAGTGATGTGGACACCAAGGATCTTGAAGCTCTCAACCAGCCCCACTACCACCGTGTCAATGTGGACAGGGGCGTGCTTGGCCCTCCATTTCCTGTAGTCCACGATCAGCTCCTTTGTCTTGCTGACATTGAAGGAGAGGTTGTTGTCCTGGCACCACACTGCCAGGTCACTCACCTCTATAGGCAGTCTCATCGTCTGTGATCAGGTCTATAGTACCACCAATGTGTCATCAGCAAACTTAGTGATGTTGTTGGAGTCTACCTGATAATTGCACCCACCTGATGTCCCAGGTCTAAATCAGTCCATAATTAGAGAGGAAGAATGAAAAAAAGCAGTGCAACTGTCTTCGAGGTCCAGATTAGAATTTGAAGGCCATAGACCCTAGTCCCTAACCTCTACACTACCCCTACACGACACAACCCTTTCACTACACATTAAAGCACAGGCCACTGCTAGCAACAGGCAACAACCATCATCACAGTTTTTCAGAATTGTTGAAACATGTATCCAATAGTCTACCATATGAGAAAAAACACCTATTGGGGAATCTTGTACAGTAAGTTCCTTGGACTGGGACATGGGAATTGTTCTATCAGACTGCATCTGTTCTGTCAAGAACAAACAACAAACAACAATGGACAATTTTGACATTTGATCCAATTACAGAGCAGTTGTCTGTATAGAGACAACTTGTATCTAAGAGGTAGGTGATTTCTGTGGGAGACAGCCTGTTGAACACACACACACACATCCTCTCTCCTTTTTGTTCACCCTACTTATTTATTCTCTCTGGAAATGTTGCGCTGTGCAAATACTAGTTAGTACGTGCCTTCTTTAAGTACACAAACACTCACAGCCACTGTCTGTGTTCAGAGTTTTTTTCCCCCAACTGCACTCAACAAGTGTCGCACAGCTGACTCGCGTGCATTAGGCAGACATTAATTTGTGGCTTTTAATTTATGTCAATATTTAATTTGCCTACTTGTTAGTGCAGTTGTTGCTCATTTGAAGCTTAATTCTCTCACTAATTAAGTCTTGAGATGTGACTGTTTGGAGACAGAAGGACGAGCGGATAATCAAAGCGGGCTTATTTGAACACCTCTCTGTGCACAGGCCCACAAAATGCAGAGGTGGTGTGACTCATTCCGAGTTTGCTCATTGGTGATAGATGCAACTGGAAGTGATTTCAGCACAAAATTGCTGCCATGCAGCACCCAAATGGGCACGACAGAGTGATAGTGGGCAAGATGAGTCAGACCTAAACTACTGTATAAAGTGTATTACTATTGGAGTATGACGATGAGAGACAACATACAGTACATGGTAATCATGCTTAGGGTCCTGTATAAAAATGCTGGGCAGGCCATTATTTTGGCTGTTATTTTGGTTACCATGGCTATGCCCTCATAGGATGGCAATACCCCCATCCACAGGGAAAGAGTGGTTTCTGAATGGTTTGATGAGCTTGAAAACTATTTCAATCATATGCCATGGCCGTCTCAGTCACCAGATCTCAACCCAATTGAACACCTGTGGGCGCCTGAAACAGCGTTTTCATCAACAAAACACTCAATTGTGAAATCTTTCATGGAAGAGTGGTGTCGCTTCCTTCCAATAGTGTTCCAGACACTTGTAGAATCTATGCCAAGGTGCATTGAAGCTGTTCTGGTTTGTGGTGGCCAAACACCTTTATTAAGACACTTTATGTTAATATTTAATTTATAAAATGTGGCAGTTACCTATAGTAGGGCTGCTAGCGGTTATTATAACCACATCTTTGATGTGTCCTCTCCTTCCCTCCGCTCTCCTTTCTCCACTCTTCGTAGCTGACGTATTGCATGCCCACCAGGTCTGACTTGCTTGAGTTGGCTCATTCTATTGGAGTGATTATACAGTATTATCAGATGCATTTGGTCTGTAGGCCTACTCGTGACTCAACCAACCTGGAGAGAAGGATTTATGAACCCGCTACCTCCCCCCACTTCACCAGCCATACGCACACACACCATCCACAAACATACACCCTGATCCTACACACCCTACAGAAGCAGTAGTGCTGACAACATGATCCTCCTCCTCTTTTTTTTAAATAACCATCTCATGTATAAAACAATAATTTACGTAAAAACACCACTGGAGATAAAACTCGCTACTCTGCCCTAGCCATTTTGTTTGCCTTCCCCGATGTGCTCTCTGTCTTTCTCGGCATCTTCTCTGAAGTCACTCTGTGCTTCTTCTTGTTTTCTGTCTGTCTGCCTGCCTGTCTGCTTAAGCCTTATACGTTATAAAAGCCAAGCTAATGACTGAGGCTACATGGCAAATTCGTGCCTGTCAAATGTGTTCCCCTGAATAAACACCTACCCTAAGTGTTAATTACTTCTACAGGGCTCCAGACTAACATTTTCCACTGGTGTCATTGGTGTCACTAACTTTTACAGTTGGTGACACGCCCATGATGTGGTTGAACCCATATCTTTCTATAAAGTAATTCATAGTGCTTTAATAAGAAGTATAATTAAAAAAAAACTGAGGTATTTAAAAAAAAAAAGTTTTTGGTCTAACACATCCAAGCAGGAATGCATGATTAAAGATATTTTGATATGCAGTCTACAAACTAATCCAGTGATTGTCATGAATGTTGGGTTGACAATTAGACTAAACTTGTTCAATAGAGAGTAATTGCTTACACCACAGGAATATGTTTTTTGGGGAGGTACAGTTTTTTTTTTTGCATTATTTATCATTTAATTGTAACTCATCCCAGTCATTTGCAGGAAAAAGAGAAGGAAATATCGGGGATGTAGTTCTGGGTGACTTTTAAGGATCCGACGGCGAGTAGGTAATCTGCCTTTACCATCGGTCCTATTAGCCAACATACAATCATTGGATAATAAAATAGAAGAACTACGAGCACGTACATCCTACCAATGGGACATTAAAAACTGTCATATCTTATGTTTAACGAGTCGTGGCTGAACGATGACTTGAATAACACACATCTGGTGGGTTTTGCGATTTTTCGGCAGGATAGAGCAGCGACCTCTGGTAAGACAAAGGGTGACGGTGTATGTATATTTGTAAACAACAGCTGGTGCATGAAATCTAAGGAAGTCTCAAGGTTTTGCTCACCTGAGTTAGAGTATCTCATGATAAGCTGTAGACCACACTATTTACCAAGAGTTTTCATCTATATCCTTCGTAGCTGTCTATTTACCACCACAAACAGATGCTGGCACTGATACCTCACTCAATGAGCTGCATTGATAACGTCGCCCCCACAGTGACTGTACATACATAACCCAACCAGATGGATTACTGGCATGGATTACAGGCAACTTCCACACTGATCTAAAGGGTAGAACTGCTGCTTTCAAGGAGCGAGAATCTAAAGCTTATAGGAAATCCAGCTATGCCCTCTGACAAACCATCAACCAGGCAAAGGGTCAATACATGACTAAGATTGAATCGTACTACACTGGTTCTGATGCTCGTCGGATGTGGCAAGGCTTGCAAACTATTACAGACTACAACATGAAGCACAGCCGCGAGCTACCCAGTGACACAAGTCTACCAGATGAGCTAAATTACTTCTATGCTCGATTCGACATTTTCAACCTGTCCCTGACTGAGTCTATAATACCAACATGTTTCAAGCAGACCACCATAGTCCCTGTGTCCAAGAACACTAAGGTAAAATGCCTAAATGACTACCGACCCCATGGCACTCACATCTGTAGCCATGAAGTGCTTTGAGGTGTTGGTCATGACTCCCAGAAACTCAAGATCCACTCCAATTTGCGTACCGCCCCAACAGATTCACAGATTATGCAATCTCTATTGCACTCCACACTTCCCTTTCCCACCTGGACAAAAGGAACACTTATGTGAGAATGCTATTCATTGACTACAGCTCAGCATTCAACACCAACGCCCTTAACTTTTTATGGCTGCAGGGGCAGTATTAAGTAGCTTGGATGAAAAGGTGCCCATATCAAACGGCCTGCTCCTCAGTCATAGTTGCTAATATTTGCATATTATTATTAGTATTGGATAGAAAACACTCTGAAGTTTCTAAAGCTGTTTGAATGATGTCTGTGAGTATAACAGAACTCATATTAGCAGGCAAAATCCTGAGTTGAAATCAGAAATCTGAGCTTGTATGTATTCACCAGAGTCCCCAATGAAAACCCCTTGAGATATGAATGATGTTGCACTGCCTAGGGGTTCCACTAGCCGTCAACCATCAATAGAAATTATAATGAGGCTTCTATGTTGTTGTGGGAGTGAATGAGAGCAGAATATATCAGCTGTCCACCAAGCAGCCATTTTGTGATCCCACTTTTTCCTCATGGTAGTCACTTGCATTCCATTGCTCATGAAGACAAGAAAGAATACTCCGGTTGGAACTTTATTGAAGCTATTTGTTAAAAACACCCTAATAATATCACTTTTTGAAGTTTTTTTGTCCGATGTAACGCTGACCGGAATTAGCGTTTGGATATGCATACCAAACGCTCTAACAAAAGAAGGTATTTGGACATAAAAACTGACATTTTCGAACAAAACAAACATTTATTGTGGACCTGGGATTCCTGGACTGCTTTCTGATGTAGATCATCAAAGATAAGGGAATATTTATAATGCAATTTCTTGTTTATGTTGACGCCATCTTTGCGGCTGTCACCTCTGCTGACTACAGAGGGTAGTGCGTACAGCCCAGTACATCACTGGGGCCAAGCTTCCTGCCATCCAGGACCTCTATACCAGGCGTTGTCAGAGGAAGGCCCAAAAAATTGTCAGACTCCAGCCACCCTAGTCATAGACTGTTCTCTCTGCTTCCGCAAGGCAAGCGGTACCGGAGCGCCAAGTCTAGGTCCAAAATACTTAACAGCTTCTACTCCCAAGCCATAACACTCTTGAACAGCTAATGAAATGGCTACCCAGACTATTTGCATTGCCCCCCCCCTTTTACACTGATGCTACTCTCTGTTTATTATGGGGTGGCAGGTAGTCTAGTGGTCAGAGCATTTTTAAATTTTTTAAATGTTTTATATATTTTTTTGTCCCTGAACAAGGTAGTCAACCCACTGTTCTTAGGCTGTCATTGTAAATAAGAATTTGTTCTGAACTGACTTGCCCTGGTGGTCATTCCTACAGTCAGCATGCCAATTGCACACTCCCTCAAAACGTGAGACACCTGTGGCATTGTGTTGTGTGACAGGTGGGTGGATTATACTGGCAAAGGAGAAATGCTCACTAACAGGAATATAAACAAATTTGAGCACAACATTTTAGATAAATACGCTTTTTGTGCACATAAAAAATGTCTGGGATCTTTTATTTCAGCTGATGAAACATGGGACCAAGAATTTACATATTGCATTTATATTTTTTTTCTGTGTAATGTCATTCATTTTGAGTTCAACACCTGAGGAAGTGGAAACTCAAAGCACATGAACTAGATCGCTAAGTCTAATTATAATACCCACTGCTAATAGCCAATTTAATCTTGGTAAGGGTGCTGGCCATTGCACACTGATTAGCCAAAGTCTCATTATAGATTAGTATAACAGAGAAATTGTGCAAAAAAAATGGGATGCCAGCCATTTGTTCATTTTTATCTAAAAATATATTTGTGTGTGTCAATTTTGACCAGCCCACACAACAAAACAATGGTCCAGCCCATCTGGTATTTGCCGGAATTGCCAGAATCCCAATCTGCCCCAGGTAGCCTACTGGTTAAGAGTGTTGAATCAGTAACCAAAAAGCCACTGGTTTGAATCCCAGAGCTGGCAGTATGGAAACATTTGCTGTTCTGTCCGTGAGCAAGGCAGTTAACCCCCAACAACTGCTTCCTGGGCGCTGATGACATGAATGTCGATTAAGGCAACCCACTGCACCTCTCCGATTCAGAAGGGTTGTGTTAAATGTGGAAGACACATTTTGGTTGAATGCATTCAGTTGTGCATCTGACTTGTTTTCACCTTTTCTATCCCTTCCTTAAAAACACCGCCATTGTGAATGAGAGGAATTTGAAACTCCTACCAATCTCTGCTTACCCTCGCTCTCTCTATCCTTTCTCTCTCCTCTCTGTGCTGAAATGATGGTCAGAAAGGAAATGAGAGATTGGAGAAATACAATTTCTTCCTTAGTCAAGGTATTACATTTTCTCCTGATTTAGATCTATTCTGAAAATGGCTTCAATTGACGAATACAGTGCTATACAGAAATCAGAAATAAAGAAGGAAGAACTCTCCTTTCATGGACATGATAGACTTAATAAAGTCCTATGTGTGGTAGAAGAAGATATAAAGATTATAAAGAAATGTTAAGTGAAACTACAAGTTATCTATGACTTTTCAAAAGTGCACAGACAGACTCGCAGACAGAGTACGGGAGGAAGGCTGGCATGTGGGTTGACACAAGCGAATAGAAGGTGAGAGACACATGAACAAAAATATTAGAGGGAAGTAGTGAGGGAGAGGGATAATAAAAACAATAAGAGACAGACAGACAGAGTGGGGGAGAGACGCAAAGCAAGAAGAAGAAAAATAGCTGTATAGCTAGGTTTCCATCCAATTGGCGAAAAATGTTCATGCAAATATTCTAAAAGCATTTTCCGACCAGAGATGTTTCCATCAAATGTACTTCTTGTGATTAAAAGGCTGTGCGTGATGATTTTTTTTTTTTGTATTTTACCAGGCAAGTCAGTTAAGAACAAATTCTTATTTTCAATGACAGCCTAGGAACAGTGGGTTACAGAGCAGAACAACAGATTTGTACCTTGTGAGCTCAGGGGTTTGAACTTGCAACCTTCTGGTTACAAGTCCAACACTCTAACCACTAGGCTACCCTGCCACCTGGCTTGGCTTTAAAATCCCAGATACTGAATCAAAAAACACTAGTTTAACTTCTCTAGGGTAGGGGGCAGCATTTGGAAGTTTGGATGAAAAGCATGCCCAAATTAAACTGCCTTCTACTCAGGCCCAGAAGATAGGATATGCATATAATTAGTAGATTTGGATAGAAAACACTCTAAAGTTTCAAAAACGGTTAAAATAATGTCTCTGAGAATAAAAGAACTGATTTGGTCGGCGAAAACCTGAGAAAAATCCATTCAGGAAGTAGGATTTTTTTTGTTTGTAGTTTTCTATTCAATGCCATTACAGTATCCATTTACTTAGGACTCTAATTGCAGTTCCTATGCCTTCCAATAGATGTCAACAGTCTTTAGAAATGGTTTCAGGCTTGTATTCTGAAAAATGAGGGAGTAAGAGTAGTCTGAATGAGTGGACTCTGCCGTGTCACAGAGCTTTTTCATGGGCGCTACCGACAGTGCCTTTCTTGTTTACCTTTTATATTGACAACGTTATTGTCCGGTTGAAATATTATCGATTATTTAAAAAAGGCTAAAACAACCCGAGGATTGAATATAAACATCGTTTGACGTGTTTCTATGAACTTTACGGATACAATTTAGATTTTTTTGTCTGCCTGTTGTGATTGCGTTTGAGCCTGTGGATTACTGAAGAAAATGTGCAAACAAAATGGAGGTTTTCGGATATAAAGATACTTTATCAAACAAAAGGAACATTTATTGAATAAATGAATGTCTTCTGAGTGCAAACATCTGAAGATCATTGTAAGTTAAGTGATTCATTTTATCTCTATTTCTAACTTGTGTAACTCTTCTACTTGGCTGGTTACTGTTTGTAATGATTTGTCTGCTGGGCTATGTTCTCAAATAATTGTAAGGTATGCTTTCGCAAAAAAGGATTTTTGAAATCAGACACCATGGTTGGACTCACAAGAAGTTAATCTTTAAAACTATGTAAATTAGTTGTATCTTTTCTGAATTTTTATAATTAGTATTTCTGTATTTAAATTTGGCGCTCTGCAATCTCACTGGATGTTGGCCAGGTGGGACCACATACCCTAGAGAGGTTAACCTCTTGAGTTCCTCTTAGTGGCTGGGGTTCGACCGACGCTTGTTCTTTGGATAGCCATCTCCTTCGGTCTCTGATTGTCCACAAGATGTCACAATGTCATTTCTCATAGTTGTCTGTTTCCTGGTACTCGTTCTGGAAGAGTGATCTTCTGACGTTGGCTAATCAGCTGTGTACAGTGCCTTGCGAAAGTATTCGGCCCCCTTGAACTTTACGACCTTTTGCCACATTTCAGGCTTCAAACATAAAGATATAAAACTGTATTTTTTTTTTGTGAAGAATCAACAACAAGTGGGACACAATCATGAAGTGGAACGACATTCATTGGATATTTCAAACTTTTTTAACAAATCAAAAACTGAAAAATTGGGCGTGCAAAATTATTCAGCCCCCTTAAGTTAATACTTTTTAGCTCCACCTTTTGCTGCGATTACAGCTGTAAGTCGCTTGGGGTATGTCTATCAGTTTTGCACATCGAGAGACTGACATTTTTTCCCATTCCTCCTTGCAAAACAGCTCGAGCTCAGTGAGGTTGGATGGAGAGCATTTGTGAACAGCAGTTTTCAGTTCTTTCCACAGATTCTCGATTGGATTCAGGTCTGGACTTTGACTTGGCCATTCTAACACCTTGATATGTTTATTTTTGAACGATTCCATTGTAGATTTTGCTTTATGTTTTGGATCATTGTCTTGTTGGAAGACAAATCTCCGTCCCAGTCTCAGGTCTTTTGCAGACTCCATCAGGTTTTCTTCCAGAATGGTCCTGTATTTGGCTCCATCCATCTTCCCAACAATTTTAACCATCTTCCCTGTCCCTGCTGAAGAAAAGCAGGCCCAAACCATCATGCTGCCACCACCATGTTTGACAGTGGGGATGGTGTGTTCAGGGTGATGAGCTGTGTTGCTTTTACGCCAAACATAACGTTTTGCATTGTTGCCAAAAAGTTCAATTTTGGTTTCATCTGACCAGAGCACCTTCTTCCACATGTTTGGTGTGTCTCCCAGGTGGC